>NW_008704034.1:1479275-1564775 GCF_000326865.2 Helobdella robusta
AAATACTAAAAACAATTCAGCTAATTAAGTTAATTAATTTCTAAATGAATATTGATAGTTTTTTAAAAGTATAAATAAAATTTGTACAAAATTTAGCGATTATATTTACAAACAAATCACTGTTCTCGGGAGAGATTGATGTTCAACGGTAATGTTTCGATTACATCATTCGTGTCTTCTGCCTTACTTGACCTCTTGACATTAACGTGTGTAAAATTAATGTGCACGTTGAAAAGTTCATCTTCATCATTTTCATCGATGTTATTGTCATCAACTACTGTTTGCATATTCCTATAGTGAATTGAGTTGTTGGTTGAGTTGTTGTTGGCTGTGTTGACAATTTTGTTGTTACTGATGTTGTTGTTGCTGGTTACGTTGTTTGCAATATCAAAATTAGTGTTAAGTTGACACGCTGACGAGTTTACTTCAGAATCGTTGTTTTTCTGGTAAATAGTGTTACATTTAGTTGTTGTTGCTACTGTTGTTGCTGTTGTTGCTGCTGTTGGCGTATAAATGTTAAACTTTTGTTGGTCGTTAGGTTTGGGCAATTTATTTTCATTTACAGTTTGTTGAAGTTTGTCAGCTGTGCTACTGCGGTTTTTGATGTCATCGTCGTCATCAAGGTCGATCATGTTGTTTTGTGTGTTGCTGTAATTGCAGCTACTAAAACTTGTGTTGTTGTTGTTGTTTGACATCTTGTTGTTACTCAGTTGCCTACTGCTGCTTTTTCTGTGAAAAATTTTTTTCAACGAGGGTCTGCAGAAAAGTTTCGCTAGAAATAATTTGAGTTCCGCCCTGAAGAGGTTGCCAGTCAGCAAATAAAAAATAATGTTGCAGGCATAGTGGGAGATTCCCAGCTCCTGTACAACCACCCTCGCCGTCCAGTAATTGAAAATAACCTGCCAGTCATCATCGTTCGCTACCTCCTCAACTGGTCGACAAACGTCATTTTTTGGTAGGGTGACGATGGAGATGGTGACGGGGAGAGTGGAGATGATGTAGAAAAATGAGACTGCTAGCAACATAACTGTTGTTGCCGACTGACTGATGCCACTGCCACCACCACTGCCACTCGGTTGAGAAGAGACAGATTGGTGGCCGCTTGACGACGTGTGGGAGACAATTTTTCGAAATTTTGATTTCGCGGTAGCCGATGAGACTGTTACTGGTTTGATGCCCATTTTCGGGGAGTTCGTTTGCTTGACATTTGCGTCCAGGTAGAAACTGTTTGAACTGGTAACAGGGGGCTGGAAATGCTTCGCTCGCGAGTTTGAGTTGAAAAATTTTTGTGGTGCCACGTAGCCAGGAACTCTTCTGTTGACGCGTTTGATTTCAACGATGACTCGCACATTGATGATGATGATGACGCAAGGAACGATAGCGAATGTTGTGATCTCACAGACGATTGTATACACGTTGTAGAACTGACTCGCAACAAACTCGTCGCGTAACCTGCACCTCGTGCCGTCAAAATAGTAAACGTACGCCAATACTGAGTGCAATAACAATGTGAATACTGTCAACGAGGCGATGACGGTGATGGCGCGTTGCATGGTGCAGTACCTCTCCCTCTGGTACGGGTGACACACGGATATGTAGCGCTCTACCGTAAATGCCAGCACGAAAAACAAACTCAAGTACTGCGTGCTGTAGAAAATAACTGGAAAAACTTCGCAGAAGACTGGCACATTCAAGATGTTAGTCTCCCAAGCGAAATTGGCTTTGTTGACGACGTTGAAAAGCAGGAAAATGAAATCGTTAAATGCGAGAGCGGCGAGGTAGCAGCCGGAAGAGGGTCTCATCTTGCGACGAATCCAAACGAAGAAAGAGAGAAAGTTTCCAGGAAAACCGAGAATGAACCAGACGAAGCAAAGGTATTTGTCATAGAGTAGAAGGTTTGGTCGGTGGAGGGCCAGCATTATGTTGATGTGCTCCAAGTTGCTCGTGCAGCAACTGGTAGTGGTCATCGTCACGTTGGTGGCCGCAGTGGTCATGTTGTTGAAGGAGCTGCTGTTGAAGATAAGGTTGCTGGGATTGTTGTAGTTGGGCTCCATACAGAGTGGTGTCAATTCAGTTGTGTTGGACATTGTCTTTTTTTGTTAAAACTTTTAAAACACAACTTTGTTTAAGATAGCAATTTTGAAAATTAACGATATTTTAGCATTTATTTATTCACATTGTTTCAACATTTTCACAAAATCTTTGAAACACGTGGCTGTTTTGCAATCAAGTTCAATTTGCTAGATCTGTGAAACTGAGAAACTGAATGTCACGCACGAGTTATGAGGCACCACTGAACGGCAAGTTATAAAAATTGGAGTAGAGGTTTAATTTAAATGGCTTTTTTGCACTCGTACGTAACTTTTATTCAAAGTTTCGAATAATTTGTATGACCACAAATGAGTTATGCCGTCTGCGTTTTTTGGGAGCTTTGTAAGTAATTTGGTTTTACTTACTCTGCAAACTTGTTAAATCTGTTTATAATGACACTGAATGTAGTTGTGATCTCTGGATGTAAATTGGTGTTGGTTTTGTTTCATTGCTGACGTTGTTCATAAGACTTGTTGGTAGAAATGTTTCTAAAGTTGCTGTGAGGTGTGTTGTGTTGGTCTCGCGATGAAGATGTCGGTCGACTTTGAGAAAGTTTGAGTGTCCTGTACAAATTTTAAAATTCATTCATTTTATCATTCATTTGGATGTGAGAAAGTTCACTGAATAAAAAAGTTTGACGAAATATTATTTCAATTTTCAATTCAATATATTTATTTGATTAAAACAACACAGAAAAAATTTGTGATCGGGAGACCCGGAAGAAGAAAATAATTCATTTAACAAACAGCCAGCTAGTAAGTAATAATTTGTGTCAACAAACACATGAGAGTTAGGCCTACTTTATAAATCTGCGTATTAAAAAATATTAAAATTTAAAAATTATTTCTGCGAAATTAATATCAACGTCATCATAGCTTTCATCATCAAAAAGAATTTCATCATCGTCATTATTGCCATTTAATAATCACCAATGTATCATGTTACAGAATAGTTTAAAATTTTAAATGTTAAGTGATAACAAACCATCCACACGAAGTTGATGCACAGGCAGTTTAATAACCTAAGAAAAACAAAGAGTTATCGTCTCGAGTGCAATCTTCATGATCAATAACATTCCAAACTGGCTCCAACCGGGTTAAAAATCTACTGATTCTACAAAAAGCACACACATAATATATTATTTGTGTGTGTGTTTGTGTGTACGTGTATGTGTAAACCCGTGTATGTATGTACGTGTGTATGTATCTGTACGTGTATGTGTGTATAAATATCTCTGAGGAAACATCAAACGAATAGTAGATATAATTGTTCAACTCGCCATCTATTTTATTTTTTCTTTTTATAGTTTTTTCAATCTAGAAATTTATAATATATATTATATATATATATGTGTGTGTGTGTATACATGTGTGTTTAGTGTAAGTGTGTGTATGCGTGTGCGTGCGTGTGTGTGGTTGTGTGTGTATAATTGAATTTATAGCACGTATAGCTATTGTAGTTGTTAGTAGAGATTGATGAAATGTTTTTCATGCAAACAAGTTGTGCAAACAGAACGAGGTAGTTAGTTAGCCCGCAGTTGACAGATGATTTAATTAGGTCTTAAGAGGCTTCGTACCTTTATGGGTCATTAATCACATGATCAACTTACTGATTAGTGCTGCCAATCAACTTTCATGCTAGTTTATTTTCACCCATATCTTTTATTAATCACTCTCAGCACCACTGTCATAATTAATTTAGTTTTTGAAAGTTTTTCTTTTATTTACGATTCCCTTTCTTTTCCAGAGTTTTTCAGAATAGTCAACGCATGACATGCACTGTGAATGTGATAGCCAGTTACACAGATGTGCACCTACCTTGACCATTAAGTTATCGCGCCAGCCATATAAGTGAAATAGGTATCTAAGCAATTCATCTGGTTTTCTAAATATAGAAACATCTTGGGGTTTTTTTAACAAATGTTTGTCCAGCTGAGCGTTATATTGATGCGAATGCAATTGTTAAATTTATCATCACCGCATGGCACAACTTGTAAATTTCTAAAATGAAAAAGTGTTTATGGTACAACAGCGTATTTTGTATGTGTTTTGTGCTGTGGGTGTGTTTGTATATGTGCCTGTGTGCGTGTTTGTGTATGTGATTGCTAAAAATAATGCACTAAACTTGCATGAATGTTAAAAAATATGAAATACTACTTATGTGTGCTTGTAATTTTAGTTACATAAAAAAAAACAAGAAAGAGGCATGATCTGACGACGTATGTACGTCAGGGCATTGTTAGTCCGCTATCGACTCAAGTTAATTACACGTTTCGAAAACCTCTACCGCAACAAAAGCTCTAACCTCGGCTACCATCATAAACAACTAATGTGATTGTTTGACCTGGTTGATAGCATGGCTGATTTTATAGTAAAATTATGTGCGATTTTTTGATATGGGAAAAAAATAATTTTCCAAATTTTATATTTTGGTAAGTATGTAACGAGGCAGCTTGCTTCTAATTAGAAAACAACTAAAACTTTGAAATTTTGAAGACAAATATTGTATCTCAAAATATATACTGATAGTTTCAACGATAATGAAAACCAATCAAAACTTAAACTCCAAGTAAATGAAATTTAAAAATTAATATTACAAAGTTTTGAAAATTAAAAATGTTATCTTCAATGATGGATAACTCCGCACTATAGAGTTATACACGATATAATCTCTAGCTGAAAAACAGTAAATACAACTTGCACACACACGTATACACACACACGTACACACACACACGCATGCAACATATAACAACATATATACACGCAGACATCATACATATACACTCGTTCACATATACCCACACACATATTCAACATGCAAGAACGTGCACACAAATGTACACAACATACAACCTAGTATACCTACGACGAATACCTTTAATAACAGCAATACCAGCAATACAAATCAACAGAAAAAGCCAGTTAACGAACGAACGCGCGCGTACCACGTAAACAAAAAACCAAAATTTGTTCACTCTCGGTTCGCGTTTAAACGATAGCTTTAACTACTTACCTACGTTGAAAATCTCACACTTGCTTACTAATTACAAAATTTTTAAGAACATTTTGAAATGCAGTTTTAGTAGGTAGGTAGGTAGGTAGGTTTTATTAAATGATGTAAATAAAACAATCATATCTGAAGGGAAACAGTTTCATAAAGAACTTGAAAAGGGTAATTCAGAGATTATAGAAGAAATGAAAAAATTAAATGACGTAAATAAAAAAATCATATCTGAAGTTGTTGCAATTAGAGCCGCTATTGATGGAAATGAAAGCAAACTTACGCATATAGATACATCTGGTGCCAAGCTATCTGGTGAGATTGCTAGTTTGAAGTCTGAATTAAATAGGTCATTTGCCAGTGTCGTTAGTGGTGAGATGAAAAAAGGCGTTCAATCAATTAATCAGGACGTGAAAATTGTTCAAAAAAAGTTGCAGGATGTCGTCGATAATAAGGAAAGAGAAGCTAATATAATAATGTTCAATTTGAAGGAAGGATCAGACGACAATGCAAGAGTCTGCCAAATATTGGATCATTTGACTGAAGGGGTATGCGGAGAAAAAAATGTTCTGAAAATGATGAGGTTGGGCAAAAAAAATGACAACGCTATTAGACCAATTTTGATTAAATTTAATAATATTGAAGCTAAGTCACATGTTTTCAACGGCATTAGAAAAATGAAAACTCTGAAAGATGATTTGGCTTGTACTAGATTAAGCCACGATTTCAGTATCGATCAAAGAGCTGTACTTAAAAAGTTGCTCAAAGAAGCCAAGGAGGCGGAGGAGGGTTGCAAGCAAGGTTTTTTATATCGAGTGAGAGGAGAGGTTGGAAGGTGGAAAATAGTGCGGTTTCAGAAGGACACAAAATTAAACTAGCAAATGGTAGGTGTGGTTCTATATATGGTTTAATTGGGTTGGTAAAAAATAATTCTTGTGCTTCGTGAAGAAATGTTATTCATGGTAAAACTCAAATTAACAAAGTGGTGAATGTGAAATCAATTGCGTCTAAGGTGAATGGTATTCATGGATTGATATGTGATGGGCTTGATATCTTGGTGCTTACTGAGACTTGGCATGGTGTGGTTGGTAATAATTCAGTTCGGTTGGCTATGCCACCTGGGTTCTGGTATGTTGATTATGTTAGGCAGCACGATCCAGGTCATGGTGGCTTAATTGTATATTTCCGTAAAGATTTTGGATATAAAAAGTTAGTCTTGCCATTATTTGCCACATTTGAGGCTGTTTCCATCAGGTTTTCGACTAGTGGGTATCAGTTTATTTTACTTGCCATTTACAGACCGGGCTCTGCACAAATTTCTTCTTTGTTTTTTGATGAACTGATATCTGTTTTAGAATATGTTACGATGTTAAATGCCAATATTTTGATGATGGGGGATTTCAATGTGCATATTGAAAGAGTTAATGACATACACACAGTCCGTTTGAATGAAATACTTGATGCATTTCAAATGATCAGTCATGTACATGAACCAACTCACGAGCAAGGTGGTATTCTTGATCTGGTTATTAGTTCAAGCAATTTTCCGATTTTGGGAGTTGAAATATTTCCAAGTGGAATATTTTCAGATCATGGTTTTGTAAAGGTTGAGGCATCAATTGCTCATAGATGTGTAACAACCAAACAGACAGTAAGATCGTGGAGAAATGTGGATGAAGATCAGATTGTTCAGTCAATTGCAAATTCTCCAATATCTGGACCATGCAAAAGTGAAAATGTTGAGAATGAATTAAAATTGTTCAATATGGAATTAAAAAGCATTGTTGACCGATGTGTGCCGCTAAGAGTGATTTGCAAAAGAATTGATAGAAATGTATCATGGTTTGATGATGATTGCCTACGGGTCAAACGATATTGCAGAAAACTTGAGAGATTGTATAGAAGAAGTTTATCAAATGTTCATCGTGAAAATTGGCTTGGTTCATTGAAAACAAAATACAAATTATATTCAGATAAACGCTGTGGGTATTGGAACAATTTGATAAAAACCTGTGGCAACCAAAAGGACCGGTGGCGAATTATAAATAAAATCTTATGCAATGATCGAAGTGAAAATTTATTGGATGCTAATGTCAATCATACAGCTGGTGATTTTATGAAATTTTTCACAGATAAGATTGCAAAGATTGTGCATTCTGTTAATTCATCTAGTGTTTCAACCTCGTTATTAGAAGATAGAGAGTCACCAACTGTTGCATTGACATCATTTCCTGAAATCGCTGAGGAGGACCTTGTGAAGATTATACTTGACTCTCCGTCTAAAACTTGTTCACTTGATATCATGCCAACACACATTTTTAAGAAATATCTAAAGTTTTTATAAGTTTTCTAACTAGTCTCATAAATTTCTGCTTAAAAAAAAGGCATAGTGCCAGACTATTTCAAGCATGCCACAGTTGTTCCGATTCTGAAAAAAGTCGGCAGTGATGACGGGGAAATTGGAAACTACAGACCAATTTCTAACCTACCATTTCTATCAAAGGTGCTGGAGCGTGTTGTAAATGGGTTTCTACTGAAATATTTAACAGACAACGATCTTATGCCAAGGTATCAATCTGGGTATCGACGGTTCCATTCCACCGAAACAGCTTTGTTATATGTTTTATCAAGTTTGTTTGCTGCAGCTGAGGTTCAAAACATATCGGTACTATCATTCCTTGATATGTCAGCAGCGTTCGATTGTGTGGATCATGACATGCTTATAAAGAGATTGGAGTGCAGTTATGGTGTTCTTGGAGTTGCCCGTGACTGGTTCAGGTCATATCTCAAAAATCGTACACAACAGGTCGCTTTTAAAAACACAGTGTCAGATGTATCGTTGGTCTCATCGGGGGTGCCGCAGGGATCTGTACTGGGACCCATCCTGTTTCTGCTTTATACATCAGATATAATAAAAATAATCAGTTCCCACGGATTTGTTTGTCATGCCTTTGCTGATGACATCCAGGTGCTGATCACCGGTTCTCCGAGATCATTTGTAAATGAAATAAACAGATTTAATAAATGTATGTCGGACGTTGGCTGTTGGATGTCTGATAATTCATTGAAGTTAAACCAATGTAAGACTCAGTTCCTCCCAGTTGGGACATGGCAGCAGTTATCGAAGATGAATGTCACTTCAATCAAAGTAGGAGATACAAACATATCCTTTAGTACAACAGCTATCAATTTGGGGATTCTGCTGGATAATGAGCTATCTATGAAAGACCACATCAGGATGATTTCAGTCTCAGCCATTGCTCATCTTAGAAATTTATATCGAGTCAGACATTTGCTGGATAGATCAACTCTGGAGGATCTGGTCCATGCGTTCATAACATCACGACTGGACTACTGCAACAGTTTGTTTTACGGTTTGCCTAATAGATCAATTGACATTCTTCAGTCGGTTCAGAACAGGGCTGCAAAACTTGTAACTGGCAAATTGAAATTTGACCATGTAACTCCAATGTTGAATGAGCTTAACTGGTTAAAAATTAAGAAAAGAATAATTTTTAAAATTGCAGTGATTGTGTTCAAATCCTTGAATGGAATGTCACCGGCTTACATCTCAGATAAATTTTCCATGAAGGCATCTACAACTTGTTTTCATCTAAGATCAGATAATATGAATCTTTTGGCGGTCCCAGCTAGGCATCTACGAATAGGTGCGAGAGATATTGCGGTCGCAGGTCCGACAGTCTGGAATGACCTACCAGTTTCATTAAGAAGATCTGGAATTAACTTTGTGACATTTAAAAGGGAATTAAAAACATACTTATTTTCTGTTGAAAAACAATGAATTTGAATATTCTGATTTATATCAATCATGCACAGTTATTTTGTTATTTTATTTTTGATGGCGCTTTTGAAATTATTAATTTGCGCTATACAAATGTTTCTAAATAAAATAAATAAAAAATAGGTAGGGAGAAAAGCAACGAGGAATGATGTGTTTTAACTTCAATACAGTTTATCATTAATAAAACGATTTTTTTAAATAAAACAAAACAGTAGTATGGTCTATTTTGAGTGTGAATTTTTTGCAATTAAAATTCAACTAATTAATAATGAACAAACGCGTACTATACCGTCTAAACAAACATTTATCAATGGTTTCTCGCAAAATAATTATAGAAACTAAGTTAAACAAATTTGTGAATGAAAAAAAAAATGAAAAATTAAGCAAGCATACAGGAACATGAGGAAGATAGAAAAATAGAAAAAATATGATGAATGCGACGTTATGATTCATTGAAATAGAACAGACTGGACAGTAGAGACAGAGAACGCGTTGATGGACAGACAGATGGACTTTTAAATATGCTATATCAATCCAATCAATCTTAACTACAAATAGTTTTTGAAAAAATTACATACACACACACACAAGAAGATACAAAATCTAAAATCATACAACCATACTTTTAATACCTCAATGTGTTTTAACTGAATGTTTTACTGCTATCAATTTGTAAGTTTATAAGCATCAAAGTGTTTTGGCATTTTGGGCATGTAGCAATTTTTTAAAAATTTAGATTTGAAAGAAAATAATATAATTGGGCGGATTTTTTATTGACTGCCATACGAGAAATAGGTAACTGATGTTTTTTGCTACGATGTGTTGTGGTTCGGTGTTGATTTAAGGAAAAATATTAAGAAAAAAAACTTGATGGTAAACTTGTGGAAGAAAAAAATCCCAAAAACTGTAAAATCAGATGAGAAGTTAGTAATTGGAGATGACGGTTTTTGGATGTCTGTAGACGTTCGTTAATCTTTGCTGATGCTTGCAAGAGATGAGAATTTTTTCCCTGGTCTTTATAAATATTTAATTTTTGAATTCATTTTTCTCTTAAAAAATCAAAATATTTCTTTATGTGTGTGTTTGTGTGTGTGTGTGTACTGTAAACTTCACAGTGTTTGTACGCTAGAAATTGTGTATACAATCTACCTTCTAGGTGTGCTTGCACGTTGGGACTATGACATAAACATGCAATACATAAACTTTTTTCAGGCACGAATGTTTACACACAACACCTCAGATAGATTGAATGCAGCGAATGAACTGACCATCATAAGGCAAATATTGACCGACCAGTGCAACATAACACTCGCTCGAGTTCAGCACGCGGGCCATGGCTCTTATAAATTAGTAATTACTTTTATCATACTATAGGCTGGTTTATTGGTATGTGACATGTTGGTGGTTTGGATGAAGTTATAAGGCAATACATTTTTAGTGACGTTTTATGTTGAGTTCGATTTTATGAAATAACTTCTCGAGTTAGATAGAGATTTATAAAGTCTTCTAAAGTGAAATAAGCAAAGTGATATTCCAAAAATGAGTAAATATTGTCATAATGACCGTGAAAGTGTTTACAATACAAAGACACTGACGATGGCTTAACATTAAGTTGGGGGCATTTAAATTGTCGCTTACGGCTGTTAATAAAAAATTTACGACATTTCCGTACTTGCTTTCGTGAATGTTCCTCGCATCTCTCACATGAGGCATGCACAGTCGCTGCATTCGCTGCATGGCCTTCGGTGCATCATGCAACATGCATCAACATTCAAACTCCAGTAGCAGCCCTACACATGAATGCCAAATTATTTTCATTTGTTGGATGAGAGAACAATGCACGTACTCACACACCCACACGCACACACAAACTTTTACTTTCTTACTCTCTTTCTCTCTTGCTCACACACACACATACTTTCTTTTTTCTTCTCTCTCTCTCCCTCACACACACACACCACACACACACACACACACACACACACACAAGTAGACACACACACACGCAGACACACACACACACACACACACACAATGGGATTACATGGGTGGACGATCGGTTGAGCAATTTGAAAATTTTAATGATGGAATAACACGAACGTGAAAATGAAATAAAAGTGAGAGAGAGAGAGAGAGAGAGAGAGGAGAGGACGTCAGGCATGAACTTTTATAAATTTTATCTCGAATATCATCCACTTCTATTGAGGCGGTGTGAATAAATACTATTATAACATATATTAACAGATTATAATTATTAAATTATATATGAGCAGTTGAATAGAAATTAATGTGAGTATGTGTGTACCTATGTGTGTGTATGTTTATAATTATATATGTGTATGTGTACATCTATGTGTGAGTATGTATGCGAATGTATTTGTTTGTATATATTTGTTTCATTGTATTTTGTGTGTGTGTGTGTGTGTTAGACGCGTGTGCGTGCTCGCGTATGCATGTGTGCGTGCAGGTGTGTGTGTACGTATATGTATTTAATGGCTCTCTTACTTGACAACATACAAACATAGACAAGGGAATTAAGTTCTTTTCATGTTTGTGATATGATAAGAAGGCAGACAGACAGACAGACAGACAAACAAACAAACAACGAAGGAACTTCTAGAATTTGAGAATAATGAGAAGTTGATGTTACGCTTGTTGAAGAGGATGGGTTGAATGCACTGCTGCTACTACTACTACTACTACTACTACTACTACTACTACTACTACTACTACTACTACAACTACTACTACTACTACTACTACTACTACTAATACTAATACTACTAATGCTAATACTACTAATACTACAATACTGCTATTACTACTACTACTACTGATACTGCGGTTGGATGATTGAGATCAATGAATGATTAAATAGTACCATTTTTTTGTTAGTAAATTTTATTTAAAAATAAATAAAATTATCAATATGGCCTAATTTTATTTAATCTTTAAAAGCTTATTTTGAATAAATGACGATCACGATCATCATCTTCTTCATCATCATCATCACATCGTCGTAAATTTACATTTTAATGATTCGACCTACTTTTTTATGCAAATTTAATGCAAGTTAATAAAAGAAAGATTGACGTCTATAAAAATGAATATTTATTTGCTGCTTGTAGTTCGGCTGAGATGCAATAAAAGTTATAAAAGATAATATTCTGCATATATCCGCAGAGAAAAAAGTCAGAAAAAAAACCTATCTATGTCATTCATCCAGAAATCATGTTATCCAATACAATAGTAAGACCAGGATAAAAAATGCGTTGAACATAAAATATTGCGAAACAAATGCAAATTTTATGAAGACAAATATCATCGGTTGGCAAAGATGGTGGTGGTATGTATCAGGGGTGGGAAAACTTTTTGCTGTGAGGGCCGCATTGACAACTTATAAGGGCCGCCTATATACTTGAATAGTAAATTTTTTCGATCCGGGGGAGAATTTTTTTAAGATTTGTAGCTCCTTTTTTTGGTCATAATGTCTGGCTGACGACCTTTTATTGGCCGTAGTTTGCTCACTACTCTTGATATACATCATAATGCTATCACAATGTGGGTGCATATGGTTGGTGATCATTCGGTGGTGGCTATGTTTATGATAAGGTGATGATGGCAATGTCATTTCATCTTCATCATCTCCATCATCACCTTCATTATACCGCAGTTTACTTTTAATCTTGTTTTCCACGCCCACGTTGACGTCATTGCTAATTATTATTATGACTTTTTGTTGTTGTTGTTATTATTATTATTCAATTTTTTCTAAGATATTTACTTAATCTCTTCACATTTCTGACATCTTGTGATGCGTTATCAGGTGACAGAAGAAAAATATTATTATTTATAAAATTTCTTGAGTTGAAAAATATAATAATAATAAAATAACAATATAACAATAATAATAAATAATAATAATAATGTAACAATAATATTAATAAATTTTGATATTACCTTTATAATAATTCATAATGTTGTCCGGTGAAAAACGAGGTATAGATGGACATGTTTATCCCGAAATGGCTGGCTGGAAGCTTTCCAAGTTTTTCTTCCGTTTTTATTCCCCTCACTCTTTTCTTTCTCTCTTTCTCTTTTTTTCTCTTTTTCTCTTTCTCTTCATTCTTTCTACCTATTTACCTTTTGTTGTATTATCTTTTTTCGAACACACCCCTTTGTTCTTTCTTACAATTTTTTATCTTTCCTATTCTCTCGTTCTCTCTCCCTCTCTCCTATCTATCTCATTCTCTTTCTCTTTCTCTTTCTCTCTCTCTCTCTCTCTCTCTCTCTCTCTATATATATATATATATATATATATATATATATATATATTGATTAACTCGAGCTTATAATTCTTATAATTTTTATTGGTCTATAACAAAAAGTAAACACGAACACGCTGAAGAAATTATTATTATTATTATTGTTGTTGTTGTTATTGTTGCTATTATTATTATTATTATTGTTGTTGTTGTTATTGTTGCTATTATTATTATTATTATTATTATTATTATTATTATTATTATTATTATTATTATTATTACAATCAATGCCATTGGCATGCTGATGTATTTTTGTTAGCAAATATTATAAATTTCACGAATCTCAACTTTTCGTATTTGCATATTTAATAACAACAACAATAAGAAAAATAATAACAATAACAATATTGATTTTAATAATATTAATACCATTTTTATTATTGTTATTATTATTATTGTTAATATTGTTGAACAATTTTAATGTAATAAATGTTCAGGGATTCTTCTTAACCTTCATACTCACTTGAAGTTTTCAATTGCTTCGAACATCAAGTGAAGTCACGTGATTTTATATTTGTGTGTCTATGTGTGGTGTGCGTCTGTGTGAGACTGTTTGTATGTGTTTGTAAGTATGTGTGTGTATGTGGAAGTGTATGCATGTGTGTTGTTTTGTGTAATTGTGATTGCGTATAGGTTCGTATGTGTGTGTTTTGTGTGTGTGTGTTTATGTGTGTGTGTGTTTATGTGTGTGTGTGTTTATGTGTGTGTATTTTGTGTATTTGTGCTTATGTATATGTTTTGTGTGTTTGTGTTTGTGTGTGTGATCCGTTGTGTGTTCCATTACGTACAATTTTGAAAAAAAACTTACCCCAATGTTATCACGGACGCTGTGGTCTTTCATTAAATAAATTGATGTTCTCCAGCTAAAAAATTTTGTTAAATGCTTTCGTCCAAACATTTCATTCAAAATATTGACCAAAACTAAAACGCTAATAATATAATGAGTGTTACGACCACACAACAACAACAACAACAATAATAATAATATCATCAACAACAATGACATTACAACATCAACAATAGCTACATCGTCAACGATTTCATTTTAGCGCTGCGTCACCAAACAAAACGTTGTAAAAAGAGGACAAACAAAAAGTGATGGCGATGAGATGTCGGGCGAGCTGTGCACAACCTGAAAAATTTAATCACAAATATTCAATTTAACAACATCAGTTTCCATAATTAATATGAACAGTCACTGGTAAATGTGTATGTATATAATTATACATTCGTATGTTTGTATATTAACATACATAAGTATGCCTAATTGCCTATGTACCTGCTAATACACAACTTTTGTATGACTTGAAGCGTGTGTGAACTCACGTGTGCGTGTGCGCGTGTGCAAGTCAGCCAGCACCATCAACCAAACAACCAAACTTTAACGATGATGAATGTGTGAGAAATGATTAAGGCGGTGTAATCTACTGTGGTTTTATCTCCACGTGATGGGATGTAACGGAATGAAACGTAGTCGGATGTGACGAATTGTGACGTCATGAGATCCACATTAATAGAGTTTTAACGTGACAAAATCTCTTTGAGGCGATTCTCTCGTTTTTTTTGTCGAATATAAATTAAGAATCTCGAAGTTTTTAAACGATAAATTATAGAATCACGTTTAGACGTGTCATTCTGAGCCCTTCAAAATGAATACTTACCATTTCATCACATTATCAAATGTTATATTATATATCATTTCATCATTTCATCATATTATCAAATGTTATATGATCATTTCATTATCAATTGTTATAGGATTATATGATATATATATATATATATATATATATATATATATATATATATAATAAAAGGAATAAAAATAAATCCAGAAATAGTTGAAATGAGCACCAATTGTAATCTATTTATCACATTAATTGCTGACAAACAACAATAGCGCACAGTTCATGAGCAAACAGACAACAGCAGAATATACAATTAAATAAACGTATGAACGTACAAGCAAATGAACAAAAAAACAAATGAACATTGCGAACAAACGAAGAGACAAACGTAAATGAGGGCAAACGTGGTCTTGTTTACTGTTGCATAAAAATATTTTTTTTTACCAGTGCTAAGTCGGAAGAAATTTTAGAAAATTTTCATTGGTTGGTTGCCGAGCAGCCTTTATTTTGATTGGCATCAAAAGTATTTCAAAACATAAGAGAGAATTAATGATTTATTAATTGTACTCATTAACAATGCACCTGGTTTGCTATCAACCGTGCATTCATTCATTCATCTGATCTATTGAAAACATTTTCAGTTTAGTACAACACCCAAGAATTGCTCAGAAATGTAACGTTTTGCTAATATCAGTTGTTTTCTGGCATTAAATATTTTTTTTTTTTGTGGTTTTGTTGATAAAAATTGTCAACTGTTTAGATTAATAAAAATTCTTAACAGAAGTAACAAATAAAAAAATAGGGAAGCCATGATTAATGAAAAAAAAAAAACAGAAAAAATGGGCAGAAAGATTAACTTGGGGGCGCATCTAATGAAACGCACAGACCCCCAAACACGTCTTACCACAAATAGTTGCATAAACACGTGTATAAACAAGTATAAACCATAACATATGCACATAGGCTCGTTTGTTTGTAGTTCAAATTTTTTCCAAACATTTTTTCAAATTTGAATTATTCCTATGAATATCATGAACTATGCAAATATAAGCGTTCGCACATATTTTGATATATAATTGTAATTATGGATACGCATACACACACCACACGCTCGCACACACACACACAAACACACACACACACAATAGAAAATACGAACCAACGTAAACACCTTTTTAATTGTCAGACCCAAATATAACTGCCAATACACGCAATTATATACTCACGTAAAATACGAGCAGAGAAATCTAGTAAATAAACTATTTTAATACTTACACACACACACGCACACATGCACATACACATATATATATATATATATACACACAAACACACACAAACAGACCTAGTGTATCAGTAGAATTTTACTAGACAAATCAGAAATTACACATTGAATGTAACATGCTCATGGTGAACGCACAGTGTACAAGAATTCAATTTGCGTCGTCGTCACGTAAGTTAAATATTGCCCGCGTTTGCCGAGTCATCGGGTGTTTAGTTATTATTATTATTTATTTATTGTTATTTTATCATTATTATATTATTATTATAACTATGTTGTTGTACTGGGATTGGTGTTGAATGAAGGTACACATATGTTATGATCAGTGGCTTATCCATAGACAACTTGAACGGGAGGCTAAAAGTTTGAAAATGTTCACATTTTAACAGGGGGGGAAAGAAAATTTTACGGAGAAAGGCTAAATTTTAAAAGGGGGGGGGCCAAAACTTGGTGTTGCATGGCTGTCGATCTTTTTTTTTTGCTCATCACGCCCAATTTTTGGTCGATTTTTACAAAAACTGCTTACAACGGGGAGGGCCAGTGCCCCACCCGGCCCCTTCCTAGATTGACCACTGGCTGTAATTAGATATTAGTTTTTCAATATGGAGTATTATAATTATAAACAGGAAGTTTTGTGTTTCTTGGTCGGTTTGGATTACTTTTTGAGTGGTTGTTTATTATTTCTTTCAAAAGATTGTTATGTTATAAGAAAAAATTTCCGTGATGTTGCCAGGGGAAGTGAGATTTTTGCGTGGGCTTGTAACGTATGCACTGTGCATATGTTTAATGTAAATTAAAATGTTCCTGACTCGCTTGTTTGTTGTTTTTTAACTTTTTGTTGTGTGCTAAAAAGTCTTTTTGCTTCATTAGAAATAGTTTGACTGTTGTTGCATGTGTGTTAGTTTTGTATGTAGTTAAGTGGGGAATGACTGTATGTTGTTGTGGTATGTTTCTATTTATGTTTGTATGTCGTGTTTGTATGTCGTTGCATTTGGTTGGCTTACATGTAGTTGTACGTAGAGAAATATTTGAATAGTGCAAAATATTTTTACGTTATTACTGAATTACTAGTGTGTTTGTATGTCGTTGCATTTGGTTGGCTTACATGTAGTTGTACGTAGAGAAATATTTGAATAGTGCAAAATATTTTTACGTTATTACTGAATACTGATTGTTTTCGTTGCTGGCCTGTTGCCAAGATAATTTTAGATATTTTTTTTTCTTCCCTAAATAGTTGATAATAAATGTTAAAGCTTGTTCACTCTCGTTCGTTAAAATGTGCGGTATATACGTACATTCGTGCTCATTCATATGTATTTTAAGAGGTGACAACTCGTTAAACGCATGCTTGTTCTGTCATTCTCGTTCTGAAATTTAAAGACAGGATGCTACAAAAAAAAATTTTTAAATTACCTAAAAAATGTATTTCAATCCAAAAACTTTCTGTTAATGGTTCTTTTCTGTAATTGTTTGTAAAATACATTTCATAAATTTTTTGTAAAGTTTATAAATTTTTTGGCTCTGAGATTAATTAATTAAATATAAGTTAATAAACAGTTGTAAAAACATGAAAAAGAAAAAAAATTAGTTTCATTGAAAGATTTATAAGTTACTCTTTACATTCATGTGAAAAGATATTCGTCATCTTAGATATGCCCGGCCATGCTTGGCAAACTTCGAAAGATGTTCCGGGTTAAACATGCCAGCACGTGTGTAGTGAGGAAATTTTTAGAAAAAAAATATTCTTCTTATACCACAGCGCACAGCACATCAATAAAAAAATTCAAATGAAAAACTAAATTAAAAAGTCTGCTACATTTGTCTTCTTTCGATTTTTTTAAATGTTTTCCTGTTATTGAAAAGATAAATTAAGGAATTTTTATGGAAATAAATTTAGAAGGATGGTAGACAGCCTTTCGGAGAAAGTTCATTATCGTTTCTAATGCTTCTCCTTCCATTTAAATGACCGCTGGGCTTTGGGACCTACACTCAGAATGGCGAGAAATTGTTAATAAACTTAAATCTGTGGAGATGACGATGTGAAAGATTAAGAAACTTGTGATTAGGATTGTAAAATGTGATTAGAATGATGAAAAAATTATAATGATGAAGGTGAAGAAAATAATGGTGTTATGATAAAATTTTTATTTCACTCAGTTGAATTACACTCAGAACAAACGCAAATTATTTAAAACCACCCATTTTTGAAAAACATAAATTAACTCTGAAGCAGGTTTCGCAACAGAAAGACAGAGACACAAGCACAATTGAAATTTTTCCGGATTATGCGAAAACTTCTCAAAATTTTTCATTAGTTTTTCACGCACGATGTTAGCTTAAGCAAACAAAAGTAATTTTCATTAATTGAGAGTCTACGTCTATTTTCTTTTTTATATTTTTTACTAAACTCGTTACAAAATGAAATATAAGTATATAACAATGGAATCCCATTTATGAAATACAATTTAAATAAATTAGGTCAAAGTTATCAATATATGTTTAGAGAATTTACTCAATAGTTATGTTTTATTTTTTAATTTTTTCGTTTAAATTTTATTTTCTCGGTGGTTATAAAGATCTTTCTAGTTTTTCTACATAAACTTTTTTCCATTTTTTGAATTTAAGTTTGCCAAAAATGTAACAGCTACCTAAAAAATCTCTATAACAAGCTACTTGAATTTACGAGTTACTCAAAAAAATATAACAACTCCCAAATAATATGTCTGCCTCATTTTTCAACTTTAAATAAAATTTATTCGAACTATACAACAAAGTTTTAAGGTTGTACAAGACATTTATCAAACCTTCCGACAATGTCAAAAAAATTTTCAACATTTCCAAAGTTTTTTTGGTTTCCTCCACATTTTTTTTATTTTCAAAATATTTGTCAATTGTCTGAGCGAGATATTCAACATCATCATTCTTTCCAACAATCCCTGAAACGTTTTCAGCACCTCTCACTAATCTCCACACCTGAATCAGATTTTGCAAGTTTTTTCACATTTATTTTAACTTATCCGTTAATTTTTATGACAAGTTTTCAAACCAGCAACGAGAAATTTCTGAATCATCTTAACTTTTTGAACCCCACCTTTAAAGTTTTTTTTTCAATTTTTTTTACTCATGGAGCAAATGTTTGAAAATAAATTATAGAACGTGAGAAATATGGCGAAATTACAGAACTTTAGAAAATGTTGAATGGAGATTACTTGCGGCCGACAATTTTTTTTCTAACGAAGTCTCTCCCTGGACGTTGAAATCGTTAAATATTTTCCTCTGCGATGAAGCCACACAAAGACTCCAATTTTTCAAAAATATTTTTCACAACTTAAAATCTAGATAGTGCTGCTAGTTGTATTTTCGCCATGGTTGGATGAAGAAATGTATGAGTGAACGAACAAACGTACGAGCGAACAACGAACAATTGATTGATTGAATGAATAAATAAATGTATGGATGAATGAATGACAGAATGAATAAATGACTGAATAAATGAACGAATGAACGAATAAATAAATGAATGAATGAATAGTTAAGGGAACGATAATATGTACGTATGCTTTTATAGTTTATGTACGTGTGTAGTTTAATGAGCGTATGTTTGAAGTCAAGAAAGCAGCTACACATGCATAGATTCAAACATATTTGCAGTAGGATGCATTTGATTGACCATATGCATCCACGCATTCATCTCATCGTGCTCCTTCATCTCGTCAGCTTTTAAATTTCCACCTCTCTTTCATGGTTATGGTGCCTCAAATTTCAGAAACAAAAAAAAAATAAACTGAGAGGTTATTTGTCATAGTGATAAGGTAGTAAAATTGTGAAAAGCAAAAGACAAAATTAAACCAAACTGATTAATTGGATTTTACAAATTAATGATTAAAAAGAAAGAGGTTAGAGGTTATTACAGGTTAGAGAGAGAGAGAAAGAGAGAGAGAGAGAAAGAGAGAGAAAGAGAGAGAGACATTTACACAAGGAATGAACATGAAACCACCAAACATGCATCGAACGCAATCTAGAGACCAAGTTCTATTAATCCTTCAAACAAATCTTTACCGAGCGAATGATGGCAAGCGTGTAACAAATTAGACGCAGAATTAACTTCATGAAAACCATTCATAACTTTTAGCTTATCAGATTTATTATCATTATTTTTTGGTAGTATAAAACCTGAATATAGTAAAAGAAGTAAAAGATAAATGACAAGTACTTAGTAATATGTGCCTTAGTGTCACTTTGAAATGTAAGCAAGTGCAAAAGCGTTCGTGTTTACAAAAAGTAACATTTTGTGAGAAAGTAACTAAAAATTTACTCGTTCTTCATACGTGTTTCAAACTACAGCATATTGCCTAAACGATACAAGTTTTCCATTGCATAAGGAAAACCATTCAACTGTAAAACATTCTATAAAAAAAAAGAAAACAAAACATTAAAGAATGAGCACTGCCCAGAAAAACAAACAAACGTCGCTGCTAGCTGGCTAAACCGATTTCTGTCAACGGCAAGAAGAGTAATTTGCTTTCGTTCCAAACTTTTTCGATAAATTTTTTTCGATTTTTCTTTTTTTTTCAAAGATTACATTTCAATTCATAGTCAACTTAATGAAGAAATATTGAAATAGTATGTCGGGACACGTTGGCTAAACAAACATTCATCAGATGACCGCATCTGCTCGCTTCTTCGATAATTCAATTTCATATTTATTCTCATTCAATATCGGCGCTGACATTCCTCGGAAAGACATGCTTCCATCCAGCGCATACAATTTTTCTTCTGTTTTTTTGCCTACCATATGTAATTCATTCCAGAATAATGCATGCTTAATGAGTATCACTTTTCTGGAAGCACAAATATTAAACAAGCGTATATTTTCTATTTCAACATATTTTTAAATTAATGAAAACTATTTCTAAACAAGTTCACGTTAAACATTGGAAGAAGTACACATCAGCACAACTACATATACATACATGGATACATACATGGATACATACATGGATACATACATAAATACATACATAAATACATACATACATACATACATACATACATACATACATACATACATACATACATACATACATACATACATACATACATACATACATACATACATACATGTTGACCACCAGATACTTTTAGACAGACTGGTTTATGATTTCGAAATTTCTGGTACTGTGTTTAGATGGCTACGATCATATCTGATGGGAAGAACTCAACAAGCTCTTTTTAATGGTGTATTGTCTGATGTAGGCACAATATCTTCTGGGGTACCGCAAGGCTCGGTTCTGGGGCCGTTACTTTTTGTGCTATACACTGCAGAGCTTTTCGAAAATATTGATATTTTTGGTTTTAAGTACCATGCTTACGCAGATGATATTCAAATAGTAATTAGTGGTAATCCGGATACATTTCAGAGAGAGATAGACAAACTTGTTGAATGTCTGACCAGAGTCGATGAATGGATGTCAAACAACTGTCTCAAACTGAATCAACATAAATCGCAATTCCTTCCTATTGGCACTTGGCAACAAATGTCAAAACTCAGTATTGATTCAGTCATGATACAGAATGAGAGTATTACGTTTTGCAACAAGGCAGCAAATTTGGGTTGCATTCTTGATTCAGGTTTGATGATGAGTGATCATGTAAAGATGCTGACAAAATCGTGTTCCATACAGCTGCAGAGATTGAAAAAAATACGTAAATCACTGGATCAGTCGACAACACAGGCTTTAATACATGCATTTCTGCATTCAAGACTGGATTACTGCAATAGTTTATTTTATGGATTGTCAAAAAAGTCTATTGCTTCCCTTCAGTCTATTCAGAATAGAGCAGCCAAACTTGTTGTAGGTAGTTCAAAATATGATCATGTTACGCCAATTTTAAATGACCTCCATTGGCTTACAGTCAGGAAAAGAATTGTATATAAACAGTGTGTTCTAATGTACAAAGCTATTCACGGTTTGCTCCCAGAATATTTAGTGAAAAAAATTAAAATTAAACCAGTAATGTCGAGTGGTATGAACCTGAGATCAGACAATGGCATTATATTGGTTGTTCCTGATACTCAGTTACAGAAAGCATCAAGAGACATTGCAGTTTCAGGACCGGTTGCATGGAACAGTCTTCCGAGATCGTTGAGAGCACTGGGGATGAAATTTGAAGCTTTTAAGAAGAATTTGAAAACTCATTTATTTTTGTTATAATTATTTCTGTTACATTTTTTAATGTTTGCATTGCCGACTCACTTATATTTCATTTGTTTTTTTTTGATATTAGATAGCGCTTTTGAGAATTTTAACTTTTAATTGGCGCTTTATAAATTTTTCTTTAATAATAATAATAATACATACATACATACATACATACATACATACATACATACATACATACATACATACATACATACATACATACATACATACATACATACATACAAACATACATACATACATGCATACACACATACTACATACCTAACGCCGTATATCATTAAGTTGTTTGGTGCTTTAAAATAAAACTTGAAAGAGGAACAGCAGAGGAACACTCAACGATGAACACGAAGAACTAAAATGTTGTTCTTTAATTGTCGAACTTCTTCATGGGAAAAAATTCAATTTGATTGTTATGTATTGTTGTGTGGCTACATATTACGACTGTTGTCTAATTGGTTTGTTCCTTTCATCTATATCGCTTTCAATCTTTTTATAACTATTTTATTAATAATTAATTTATTTATTTATCTATTCATTTGTTTGTTGGTTTATTTGTTTGTTTGTTGAACATTCAAAAATGTCGTTATGCATTGTCAGCAATGAACTGCTTCGCACCCACACAACCATGTAAAGAATAGCCATCAACAACGAAATGGTTCACGCGGTAAAAAAGACCAATCATAGAACAGTATATAATCCTACTGGAACTTACTAACGGACACCAAACATTACACCTGACACACAACAAAAAACCCACACGCCACAAACCCACACACCACACAACCGGCGATAAATATTATCACTTATTAGGCTTCATTGCACTTTTGTCGGCCTGGCTCGCCATGGGTGAGTTGACAAATGAGGAGATCAATCACTTGGCATCGCTACTTACTTGTTGATTAGTAGTCTACGTGATTTTTGTTGAAGTTGATAGTTTTGTTGTTGTTGTTGTTGTTGTTGTTGTTGTTGAGGTGTCTTGTGTCGTTGTTTTTTGTAGTATTGTTGATCTTAATTTGTAGTAGAAAATTTGTGTTGCATTGATATTTGTGTTTATTTTTTGCTGAAGTTTTCGTTACTGTTGTTGAAGTTGTTGAAATATATTGAGATTTTTTCTGTTGAATGGATAATACTACATAATCTTATTGATGTTGTTGATCATTTTGTTGTTGTTTTTGTTGCTGTTTTTATTTTCGTTGTTTTTCTTGAAGAATTGTTTTTAAATTTCATTAGCATCATAAGTACAAAAAGGTCAAGAGACATAAAAAAAACAACAACAAAGGACAAAAAGCATAGAACATAAAATATAAACCATAGAAAAATAATTGATCACATAACCGTCACGAAATGTTTCGCGGTTACAAGCCATCATTCTTTCGAGCTACTTACGCTGATTGCTCTCGGGTTACACTAACAACAAGCCTTAATAAATAATTACTTACAAGATTTTCTATTGTATTCAAAGGTAGTGACCTTTGAGGGGATAGAGAAGAAGAGGGGGCTACTATCTCATTTGACGTCCCATTTTGGACTGCAATTTTTTAATTTCTAGCTTGAATTAATAAAAATATTTACGTAATTTTATCAAAAAAGGTTCTGGTGGCATAAAAATATGCATTTTTTCTTTTTATTCCTTAACCGCAAACACAACATCAACAGGCAACAACTTTAAAATTAACATACAACAATCACAGCAACCACAGCAAGGACAGCCACAACAACCACAACAGCCACAACAAGACGACTACGAAAAAAGCAAACAATGAACGCCTACAAGTGAGGCAAATATTGATTTTATTTTTCAAACTAAAAAGTTTATTTAATATTTCAATTTTATTTATTTTCAATTTCTACCTGCTGATATGTACACAGGACGTTTTTTTTTCCATTTTTCAAAAAAGAAAACTGAACCACCTTTGATAATTGAACTGTGTTTTCGTCATGTTGTCACAAGCTATCAAAACAATAAATTAACGATCACGTACAGCATTTAGACTTGAGGCTATGTTTATACATTAATAATTGTATGTTTTTAATTGTATATTTGTATGTTAATAATAATATGTATGTATGTATATATATTAAATTCATAATTGTATGTTTGTATGTTTATAATTGTGTGTTTAAACTATCAAAATTGTACGTTTTCATGTTCGTGTTTGTATGCTTATGTATTTCGTGGTAGTGAATATGTTCGTAATAATGACATTTGCATGTTTGTAACACGTGTTTGTACATTTAATACGTTAGGATGTTTGTAAATGTGATATGTTCAGAGAGCAGGCAGACAGACACTAATGTAATGCACACCAACCATCCAACCAACCTCACAGTCTGATTATTTATTATTATTATTACGAATCCGAACACGTAGCGGAGAGATTTGAGAAGAGTTCACCGTGTAAATTGTTTATGAATCGTCGACTGCTATATTCCAAGTTATTAGACAGCAATCAAAACAATTCTTCGTATGAAAAAACAAAAAAGTTGGTGATATGTTAACTTTAATCACTAATATTATCGCGCACTGGCACCCAACACACACAACGCACATATACACACAGACACACACTGACACACACAAATTTATCTATTGAATATTTTCTCGAGTATTCATAGAGAATGTGTGTTTTTGGTATGTATGTAATGAAATATGTGTGCACTGTAAAGGAGAGAGCGGTGCATGTTTTTATTAAGAAATGTTCTCTTTGTATGTTTTGTATATCTTATATTGGACGTACAATTTTCGTATCTATATGTTTGCGTTAAAAATAACGTGTGCTCTACGTATAAACTTGTGTACGTAAACAGACTGAGGAATGAGTAATTAAACATTAGCAGGCAGACAGACAATAATATCGAAGGAATGATGGCAGGGTGGTAGTATTGAATTACTTCTTTGGTGCACAAGCAACTGTAGTAGAATACTGCAAATATTATTGAGCGGGAGCAACGCTAGCATAAGTGTTACTAATACTAGTAGCATTATAAGAAGAAGAAATAATATTGGTAGTATAGTTGTGGTAGTAGCAATTGAAGTAGTAGTTTTTCAAACAAAAGACATTAGATGTATGCTAACAGGAGTATGTGGCTAATAAGGGGAACATGCAGTCTACTGCCATCTGTAAATATTAAATTATTATATTTTTTTTTGTATAAGTGTCAGTCACCACACGGTGCAGACTCGAGTTTGCGCAAATTAATATCGGCATCGATTGAAATGTTATTGGTTCTTGCTCGTGGTGATCGTGATGATGAAACATTTCTCGCTCTGCAATTTCAAACAAGCATTATTGTATCCATTACGGGCTGCCGGTGCATTCACTGAAGAGCATAACGAACGTAGCGTGCATATTTCATCAGGACGCTAATGTCATGCTGCTCTTGACGCAGACACGTCGCGCGCACGCACGTGCATCGCGTGGATGTGCGCCTCACGTGTGCCAGTCGCAGATGATCGCACTGATCCTGAAGAAAACGCAAAAATCAAAATGAAGACTCGTCAATAAGTTCGTGTGAGGTTTCGTGTATGTTTGTTGAATGTAGAATGGTGTTTGTGTGCGTATCTGTATGTGTGTGTGTGTGTACGCACGTGACGTGTGTGCGCGCGTTATTTTGTGTTTTTACATTGTATATTTGCGCGAAGTTACCAACAGACTTCTAGATTTATTGCGAAAAACGTAAATTAATCTGAACGCGAATAAATCCATTGTTTACTTACACTTGAGCTTTTCGACGTAATTACAAATATTTGTTAGATTGCTTTTGATTAACATTTAATTATCACTCGGTCAAACTGTAAGTAAAGATTGTTGTACAATCTGCTGGCTAGCTATTTAAAATTAGTAGGTACGTATTAGAGTGAGTTTTTCTCTTTCTTTTTATCTCTTTTTTCTCTTTCTTTCATTCTCTTCCTCTCTTGTTATTCTCTTCTTTTCTATGTGTTTCTCTTTTTATTTTGCACTCCTTGCTTCATTATTTTATATGTTTTTTGAGTCATTGTAATGGTTTATGATTCAGGAGTTTGGTTGTGATGCAGCAATGACTGGCTCCGAAAGCAAAGAAATCTCCGGCAAGCAGTCACATACAACGTGTGTGTCAAGTTGCTATCTTTGAAGATTTATTAGAAATAACAGTGTGTGCTAATAACTAGGTGTGAGTTCTTTATTGTTCCTGAGAAGATAGGCATTAAATGGAACCAACGAATGTCTAGTAAGTACATAGATGTCGTCCTGGTTAGTTATGCTGATCTATAAATTCAACCGCTGTTTGTGGTGCGTTATGTAGAAAAATTGATCTATAACGTGTCGGGAATGTTATTTTATTCGTTTATTAACTTGTTTAACTTCTTACAATTTTCGTTGAAATTTTTTAAAAGTTTTGTTCATAATTTAATTCAGAATAATTAATGTTTTATAATCATAAAATAATCTGTTAAAAAATATTTATCTACATATAAAACTAAAATTACTCTGCTTTCAAAAGATAGTGACAAACTAAAAACATTTTCCGGTGAACTCTTCAGACGAAACCGACTTCCCACAATTGATGGACTATTTTAAGTAAATAATAACGACATCAGTGTTACGGCAATGGGACTGAGCTGCGCCAGCATTGAAAATTTACGACTATGTCAGAAATATAGAGCATTTCATGGATCATTCATCCATCGCAATTTCTAATACACATCAATCATATTAATGAAACACCATTGGGCAAATCAATCGTGTATTATACCTGTCGTATTATTTGTCTCTCTCTAACCATCTGTGTGAAGTATTAATAGTATCTGCGTATGTAGTTGTGTATTTGCAGGTTGATAAATGGTAGTGTGGCTAAGTAATCCGCACGTGTGTCTCTGTTTGGGTACTTCTTCC
Organism: Helobdella robusta; assembly: GCF_000326865.2. Taxonomy (NCBI): domain Eukaryota; kingdom Metazoa; phylum Annelida; class Clitellata; order Rhynchobdellida; family Glossiphoniidae; genus Helobdella; species Helobdella robusta. Next base: position 1,506,505 of record NW_008704034.1, read on the forward strand.
AATAAATATATTTGTTTGTCTGCTTTATTCTGTCTTTGTTTTTATGTTTCGATGTTTGTCTGTTCGTTCGTTCATTTGTTTGTGTGGTTTGATTGATAAAGTTTTAGATTTACGACTGTCTGTAGATATATCTTTGGTAAAATTATTATTTACCACTTCAAAGTTTTATAAATTTTTTTTATAAATTTGAAAAAAAAATTCAATAAATTTTTTATTTTTCAATACCTCTTACAAAATAGTTTATGCCAAAGACTTAGTTTCAACTTATCGATCTGAAACTTCAACATAAGTGGACAGGTTCAATTCGATGAAAATTTTTTTAATTTCGTTATAAAGTAATAAGAAATCCTTCAAAATCAAAAGTTAGTTTGTTTCTATAAATATTTTCTCAAACTTTTGCTCACACACACACACACACACATACACCACACATACACAAACACACAAGCCGCACGAAATATGTATGTTTATGTGTTTGTCCGTGAACGTGTGTATGTGTGTGTGTGTGTGTTTGAAAGTGTGTGTTAGTGTGGTGTGGTGTGGTGGTATTTTTAATTTATTTTATATAACTCTGGCAAGCGTTATATTATCTTCAATTATTAAGAAAATTTTTTTTAATTATTTTCGCGACAATATTTCCTAATAATAATGGTTTGCCTGGGGCGTTGCATTCATTCCAAACTAATCTAAAAAATATTTAAAGTTTTTAACTACATAACTTCAAAATTATCTCAAAATATGTCTGATAATTGTAACTAATTTAAAAAAATCTCACCATCTCACATTAAATTTCACAAAACAAAAATGGTATAGCTAAACTTTTTTGAAGTACCTGTCTTACAACGAGTTTGTTGATGTTTCATTTTTATCTATTATCACACAAAAATTGCCTTTCCTCTTTGTTTTGTATCGTATTGTATTTTATTATATTGTATTGTATGTATCTGTTTCTTTTTTCTTTTTTTGTTCTCATTTATTCTCATGTTTGCATTGTAATGTGCTGTTTCAGATATTATTTCAGTTTAAGTGATTATGTGTGCGCGTGTGTGTGTGTGTGTGCGTGTGTGTGAGTGTTTATTTTGTTATGTTCACCATGTGAGTGAGTGTATAAATATTTTAGATGCCTATATAGTCACAATTGTGTTTGTGTATGCTTGAAGGCGTTTGTTTTCATATATAATAAAAAAGTGTGTGTGTTTCTGTGTGTGTTTGTATCTGTGTTTGTATCTGTGTTTGTATCCGTGTGCTTTTGTGAATGTGAACACGCGCGCTCGTGTGTGTGTGGTTATATGTGTGTCTACGCGAACAGCACAAAAACGAAGCCAGAACGAGGTGAAGTCTAATTTTTGATAATTTTTTATTCAAATTTAAACATTGCTCACTTTATTTTAAATCAAGAAATTGATCACATTGGAACAACTGTTTCTAATGCCCACTAATATTAGACGCTTGATGTTCATAGCCAAATTGTTTCAAGAGTTTAGCCAGCCACGTCGTCACGGATTCATAAAATTTGTAATAAATGGTTATTCGTAAATTTCAATAAATTTGGTTCTTGTTTACGCCTTTCAGGATGATTAAATTCTCATTTCGTATGAGTTCTATTTATCAATAATAATGAATTTATAATATCAATAAATCAATTGTTATTCTTCTAGCTGCTAATACATAATGTGGCTTTGCTTTAATTTCAAATAAAAAAAATTAATTTCAATTCGTGTTTATATATATGTATGTGTATATAATTTTAAAAGTTTCAGAAGAAAAAATTAACAATCTCACAATTCATAGGTGGATAACCTGCTTGATAATTTTTCATTGCTCTCACTCATATCTCCGTCATATTCAACACTTTTTAACAAAGAAAACGCATGTCCACGTTGTTACTGTATGTTTACTTATTCGTGTGTTGCTGGTTGTTTGTTAATGAAATATATAAACGTAGCTATGCGTAGAGGCTTGTAGATGAATAAGGGAGAAATAAATTAATATTTATAATCTTGCAATAAATTGCATAGTCTCTGGTATATACGTTAAACAAAATACACGATTGTGATGAATGTGAAGAAGTGAGGATGATGATGATGAGGAGGAGGAGGATGTCGGTGATGATAGTAGTAACGATGGTGGTGATGCTGACCATGTCGGGTTCATTTGTCAGGCGAGTTGGAGCTTCTTGAGAGATTCAAGTAACTGGTTGATAATGAAAAATGAGTTATGTGTCATCAGAATGCCTGCCTCCTCTGTATTGGTTTTGTTTGTTCACGTATGTGTTTGTTCATGTGTGTGTCTGTGCGTGCGCGTGTGTTTGGTTGTTTATGCTGTTTTGTTTGTGTGTAACTTTTTTGACAATGTTTATTTTAGATGTCATGCTGGTTTTGGTGAGGGTGTTGATACATGACATTGCATAATTTAGTGCTACATTCTTTCTACTCAATAACTTCTACGTTACAATTGATGGAAGCAGTATGGACAAAAATTACTTTCTAACTTGAGTATTGCGTTTTTGGCGTTCAAAATCGTAATGTTGTTAAAGATGCATGTTTGCTGGTTAGCCTATTTGCATGACTTATTATTTGTATGTTTATAATTTTACATCTTTGTTTAGAAAAATGCATATGTTTGTTTGCGTGTGGTTGTTTGTATGTGGTTGTTTGTATGTTTGTGTATGAACGTACTAGCATATTGACGTTTGTTAATTGTTAGAATTAGATACTTTCAGCCCAATACATGTAGATAGGTACATGCAAACAATCGCTTCGATATCACGAACCAAGTGTAAATAACACGTTAATAACTTTTACACCTGCTTTAATTAGTTATGAATCACGTGTTGTTATTGTTGTTGTTGCTGCTGTTGTTGCTTTTGTTGTTGTTGCTGTAGTAGTTGTTGTTGTTATAGCATTTATTTGTTGGCTCGTGACTCTGGCTCCATCTATCTACTTTCTTGCTCTATTATCTTTAAAATGACCGATTCAAAGGATACTGAATAAAGTTTAGAACCTCATTTCCTATTTTTTTCATCAAAACTTTAAAAGCCGATAGTGAAAACTTTACTGCCAATGAATGTTAAATGATCATACGCACATTTTGACTTATTAAATTATAGCGCAATATTTTAAAATTTTAAAATAAAATTTGAAAAATTTACATTCATCCCGCAAAATATTTCCAATTCAACATTTTATAAATTTTTTTCAAATTTTGGTTAACTTTTTTTATTGCAAACCAGCTGAATCGACAATGCCAGACAAAAAGATAGACAAACAGACAGACAGTAGGACAGACAATGATACAGACAGATAGACAGACAGACAGGCAGACAGACAGGCAGGATATTTACATAATCTTCATGTAGTGTTGAGGGCATTCCCATATGGTAGGAGCATCGACGCAATTACTTCTGGGCTTATAAACAAAAGAGGTTGGTAGGGTGTTGTTGGTTGAAAATTTGAGATCAAGTCCTCTTTACGTGACGGTTTGTTTACCTCTTTGCTTGCCTGCCTGCCTGTCTGTCTGTCTGCCTGTCTGTCTGCCTGTCTGTCTGTTTGCCTGTCTGTCTGTCTATCGGTTCCCTTTATGACATTAATGAAAAAAAACTAAAAAAATTTTAATGATTCTCTTATCTCAATTTATTAACGTCGTTATGAAAATTTTTGTTGCTTATAAAAAAATTTGTTTTTCTGTTAGGTTTTTGTTGTTAGCATTGTTTTGAAATCATCATCATTGTTATTTTATCATCATCATTTTCATCATCATTAACAACAAAACAACAACAATATCATCATCATCATCACAGACATTTGAAAATATGATATTAATGATGAAGAAAATGAGGATGGTGAGGACGCAAATTTTATAAGAAGCAAGAAAGTGAAATCTAGGTTTAATTAATGCAGAGGAAAGCAATTATGAATCTAACAGGTCGACCGTTTCTCCTCAAAATATACACGCAGTGCTAATTTGAGGGTAAAAATTGTTCAAAAAAAGAAAGATAATTAAATTTTTGTTAAGATAATTGTCGTTGTTTGGGCTGTTTTATTGTGTTTTATTGCGTTTTGTTTGTGGCCTGTGATGTTGTGCTGTTGTTGTGTTATTGTTGTTGGCGTTGTCGTGTTGTTGTTGTTGTGTTGTTGTTACCATTGTTGGCTCGTTTTTCTATTTAATTTATTAAATATCGGCAATAATTGTATAAAGCTATCAACGATAATTGTATTGTTTTATGCTGATGCTGTTTGTCCGCGATGATCTAAAGTGGCAGTTGGGTCTGAAGTCGTTGATGTTGTTAATCTTCCTCACACATCCTATATATGATATATATCCTCCCATGAATCTATCTCGTCACTTGTTTGAACGCACGTGTTCGTCCTGCAATCTATCTTCGTCATTTCATGCACGTTGTTTCAATTAATAGATTCAAAACAAATTAAATGGAGGGGGAGGGGAGTAAAAAAGAAAATTGAAGTTGCAAGAAGTAAATAAATGAGCAGCTTAAAAATGTGAACATGTACCGGGTGGTTGAGTTTTTGTGTCTGTTTATCATAAAATCAGCTTTCAAGTTTTATGGTTACTATCATGATCGTCATCATCGTTTTCGTCATCATCAACATCATCGCCTACATAATTATTATTAATATTATAATAATTGTTATTATTATTTCTACCAGGTTCATTACTCCTTATCCATAATCTTCACCATTTTATATCAATTTTATCATACAGTTCGAAAAGCTTTAGTGCTATTTTTTATCGCTGCTAGTCTGGTTATTTACACCATCATAGTTGCATATTCGTAACTAGAGTTCAACGTGAATAGATATGAAGCACCTATCAGCTCACCGAGAACTTCTTCTAAATTTGCATCTTTATCTATTTCGCGTTTGTGATTCATTAATAATTTATAGATTGAGACAGCTCTTATCAGGCGTGAACTGACAGACACGTCCTCATGTAACTATCCCTTCATGTGACTGTACCATCTCGTTATCATGTCATTTCATAACTATATCATCATAACATCACAAAACTGTATCATCGTATCATCAGGTTATTATTCCACACGACCATCATGTGATTGCGTTCCGTCGTTGCTGTGGTCAACGAAGTTTTAATTTTAAGCACGTCAAAATCTCGTTATTATCTTCATCATTAACTTAAAAAACGCTATTCGAAGAAAAACTTTGTTTTCTTTACTTATTCGCAAATGAAAATTATGGGTCAGAAAATGTCATCCATATCTCTACACCATACGCGCAAAACCACACAATATAAGCTTGCAGTATTTTGGGCGGACAGTATTTGAACGATGTATGAGCGCAAATAAGACAACGCTACACTGACAAACACTCCTACCATCTGAGCTAACTCGCATATTCTTGAAAATGGGGCGAATAAGTGAAATAAGTGAAATATTTGAAATAAAAAAAGGAATTAAATAAATAAATATATATCGTACAAAATAAATAATAAAGCATACAAACAAGCAAACAAACCTGCAAACAAACAAACAAACGAATAAACAAACAAACAGCTTGATAAATGAATAAATTGTTTCTTATCAAGTTCTCCATCTCTGCAGATATTCATTCATTATCATCCATCATCTGAGTTTTTCTAACGAGCATAAATAAATAAAATAAGAATACAATGAACATAAACAAACAAAATTATACATAGACAGTTAATTAAATTTATAATTAAATAAACTAATTTCAATTTATCAAACTGTTGAAAATTGTAAATTTTGAAAACATTTTGAAAAAATTTTCAATAAAACGACAATTTATATCATTTATTTCTGGATTAATGGAAAGTGAAAAATACTAGTCTTATTACTTTTATTGTTGTTGTTGTTGCTATTATTATTATTATTATTGTTATTATTATTATTGAAAATAACAAAAACGTTATTATGATTATCAATATTTTTTTAATAAATATTATTAACAATTAACATAACCACGCAGCAAAATTTCGAAAAGAACAACAAGATAAATAAAATTTATGACAGCAATAACAGCAAGTAACTACATCAACAAAAATGATTGTCATCGCAAATGTATAAAACGTATCATTTGGAATTGTCAATCGTTAAAATCTGTCACGAAACGGTAGCAGCCACAGCAGCAGCAGCAGCAGCAGCAGCAGCAGCAGCAGCAGCAGTAGTAGTAGTAGTAGTATTAGTAGTAGTATTAGTATTAGTAGTAGAAGTAGTAGTAGTAGTAGTAGTAGTAGTAGTAGTAGTAGTGGTAGTAGCAGTAGTAGTAATAGTAGTAGTAGTTGTTGGTGGTGGTGTAAAAGAAATAGCTGTAATATAAGTATTAGTATTAGTAGCAGTACCAGTAGTGGTAGTAGTAGTAGTAGTAGTTGTTGTTGTTGGTGGTGTGAAAGAAATAGTTGCAATAGAAGTATTAGTTGTAGTAACCGCACCGGTAGCAGCAGAATAACTAGTGTAGTAGTGGCAACGGCAGTAGTAGTAGCAGCAGCAGCAGCAGTAGAAAGAAGTAGTTTTTGTAGTAATAAAAGTAGTATTGGTAAAAAAATAGCAGAAGTACTAGTAGTAGCAATGTAGTTAGAAGTTTTATAGCAATAAAATATGTAACGTTGAGCATAAAATATCAACAGAGGCTAATAAAGAATGTGATTGCTTGGGTTATTGGGGGACCCCTTATAACCATCCAATACTTATCTCGATATATATCTTTGCTTTGTTATGTCTGTGTGTTTGTTTGTTTGTATGTATGTATATGTGTGTTTTTATGTGTATGAGTGAGAGTAAGTGTATGTATTCGTGTGTGTATGTATGCATATGTAAGCATGTGTGAATGTAGGTACATAATTATTTATTGGGATGTCTCAGATCTTAAAAAAACGTACCTTATAAGATGCATTTAATGTATACAAACACAGACCAACACACGCACGCACACACACACAGACGTACACAAACACGCGTAGGAACATAGATAGTGTTAAGTACGGTTATTTCAAGCGAGTTATTCGTACATTATTTATTTGACTAAAATGCTTGTTTTTCATTCGAAGATTTTCATAATATCGAGTAGCATTTATTTGTTTTAAACGTCATTTAGAATAAATATGATAAATATGTGTGTATGTTTGTGTGTGTGTATGTGTGTGTGTGTGTATGTGTGTGTGTGTGTGTGTGTGTGTGAATTAAACCGTTTTAAATGCTGATTCAAATTTTTATAGCCATCACCATCATCAGCACATCATCATCATCAACACATCATTACGTCATCATCATCATCATCATCACGCCATCGTCATAATCATCGTCATCGTCATCATCATCGTCATCATCATCATCATCGTCATCGTCATCATCATCATCCTCTTCTTCTTCATCATTAGTTTTGTTATCAGGTCCTCAATGTGAACATCAATTTCATTTGCGAGCAATAAATAACTTGAGGCGATATAATTAAGGTAGACGGTATAATATTGTATAAGCATGGTATGAACACGGTATAAATGTAAAGTTATTTGTGATACAAAGGTTCATGCGTAGGCACAAAGAGCTAAATACATCAATAGCCATTTAGAGTAAACAACATATATGGCTTGTGATAGGCGAGAATCTCTTTTCTTTCAAACTCGGTCGCTGCAACAACACTGCCAGGCGTCTTAACCATTACTCTACCACGCCGCCCGAAATAAATACATACATATATATTTAGTAAAAATATATAATTACTCTACACTGACGACCATTTGTTAAAGTGACTCAACTGAGAGTAATGATATTGATGATTATTTTTTCGTTGTTGTTGATGACGATGATTGTGTTGTTGGTAATGATAATGATTGTGTCTTTGATGTTGTTAGTGTTGATGATGATGGTGATGGTGTTGGTTGGTGGTGATAATGGTGGTAATTACGTTGTTGTTGTTTTTGTTGATGATGATGATAAAGATGATGACGACGACGATGTTGTTGTTAAGATAGTTAATTATGCTGTTAAGATAGTTAATTAAGATAGTAACAGTAAGAATGTTCCTTGTGTTATTTATACAATGACGATAATAACGATTTAACGGTCATAAAGAGATATTAATGATTACGGCGATTAAGATAATGGCTGGTGATGACATGATATCTAGCCTTGCGTGAAAGATGACGATGATGATGACGATGATGGTGACGATGATGATGATGATGATGACGATGATGATGATGACGATGATGATGATGATGATGATGATGATGATGATGATGATGATGGGGATGTTGATGTTGATGATGATGACGACGATGATGATGACGATGATGACGATGATGGTGACGATGACGACGATGATGATGATGATGATGACGATGATGATGACGACGATGATGATGACGATGATGATGACGATGATGGTGACGATGACGACGATGATGATGATGATGATGATGATGAACTCTGAACATTTTGTGGTAATAACGACGATGACAACAAATAAATTAAATAGAAAAGAAGAAAACAGACTAAAAATTTGCAAACTACAAGTAAAAATCATTAGTAAATTAATAAAATTAACATTAATAAACCTTTACAAAGTTTTTTTTATCAACTAACTTTGTTCGCATCAGAGGCAGAATTAACACATAGCAATTAATTAACTAGATATTTTAATTTTAATTAAACCTGATTAAACGTTATTAAACCTATTAGGTTTGTTTCCATTAGAATTATAAATAGCATCAAGTTAATTTTCGTTTTATTATATGTAATGTACACAAAGATATAGTAAGATAAGGTTTGTCACAAATTAATCAATAAATAATATATATATATATATATATTTAATCAATTATTCTTATAAATCCTTATATATTGACAAGATTTACAACCAGACTCGTACCTATAATAAAAATTTTGTTTGCCTAATAGCTTATTGCGAAATGTATCATAGATATCGTTATGTATCTAAGCAGTATCTTCTTTTTTTGATACAGATGTCGATGGTACTGTTTAGTTAGATCTAGAGTGTTTTTTGCGGTAATCAATTGTAAAATTAACTTATTATACTTACTCAACCATACAGGCAAAAATATCCATAGCAGAAAAAACGCGATTAGACCAACATCTAAACTTAAACATATAAATATGTATCTATATAATATTTAGATCTATATATCTATTTATGTATATATCAATATATCTATTGATATATTGATAAATATATCTATTGATATATTGATATACTAATTTTTATATTATTTTAAATAATAATTTAATATTTATAACGTATATTTGAATAATATATAAATCTTGTTAAGATTTGGACAAATAAATTTTAGTTAAACGACTCTTTATCATAAATAAATATAAAACATCTGCATCGGCTGGTGAGTATCTCAATTCTTACTTTACCTATTTCAAACGTTTTATTCAATCTTCACTCAAGCCTAACTTATATGATATCTAATGGACGCCATATGTATTTGCATTTTATATGTGCAGTGTGTGTGTTGTGTATGTGATCGTGTGTGTGTTCTTGTGTGAGTTTGTTTGGTGTGTGTGTGTGTGTGTGTGTGTGTGTGTGTGTGTGTGTGTGTGTGTGTGTAAACTCTTTATTGCCTTTATTGAAGTATTTTAATTCGAGCCTAAAACTATCATCAAAGATTTATTATGTGGTGTGATAATTATTATTTTATTGTTGTTAGGTACTCTTGAGATTATTATTTTCGTTGTTGTTGTTATTATTATTGTTATTGTTATTATTAATGTGCGCTTTTTGGTTTTACTACATTATACTTCTTTATATTAATAATAAATTGTTATAACCAGAGTGCTATAACTGTTAACTTAAATATTTATTTATTTACTTATGAATATTTTAGATTTATCGCTATTATTATTACCTTTATTACCTAAGCAATATATTGTGACAGAAATAAAGCTTGATTCTAGTTTTTATTTTATTTTATCATCTTTGTACACATTCATAATGACGAGCATTGATGTTAAATTATCCATTATTTTAATCTTTTAACTATTATATTAATTGATCATTTTATATTTAATTGTAATTTCTTTTTTTTACTTATATTTTGGCTTATGAAGAAATAAAAGAGTTCTCATTATTATCATTATTATTATTTCATTGGCATGGATAGAAAACACAGTAGACTGCCTGGTAACAGAAGCCGTGGGAGCTTGGCTCTCTATGCCTGTAAGCAGCTGCGTCGCAGAAATTTTTTCGCTGCCCTCTGAATCTGGAGGCCTTGGCATAAACTCGCTAAAATGTCATGGTGGAATGTCGAGGCTGAAACTCCGTGGTTATTTCCGACATAATGAGTGCTGATAATGAAGAGGCGCTTGTAGCTCTAAAACTGCAACAACATGAGGCTGACTTGAATCATCTTTCACTACTACAATGACAAGGAGTAGTAGTGAAATCAACGATAGAACGCATCTTTGGCTCAGAGATTACACGATAGTTCAGATCGTCAGTAGAACTATCCGAGGTAGCTGCAGTAGTTGTAACAGCATCCATAGCGACAGTAGAAAAGCAAACTGACTTAGATTTCGTCTGGATCGATGAGTCAGTGTTGAAACCGGGCAGCAGCAACAACAACAGCAACAGTAGGAACAAGTAACTTTATCAGAAGCGCAGTTATAGGTGCGATTATTACTAAAACCAAGTTGAAAATTTTGCAAAATCAGTTGATTAGAAAAAATTACTCTACAATTGTGTAAGAAAACATTAGACCTGTTAATTGGACTGGGAAAATTTAAAAAAAAAACAGATGACTTTTTTATCATTTATCATTCTTGTGTCATTAGTTTATTTGTTATCCAAAGATAGTTCATAATTTTTTTTTGCGAAGTATTAGAGTCATTAGAAAATGAAATTTATAAATGAATGAAAAATATTTTTATTGCTTTAGGCCGTAAATCATCTTTAAGTGGTTATTTTTCAATAAAGTTGGCTTATTTTTGTGTTTAATTGTGCAGTTAATTAACATCTTTATAGCAATGTTAACAACAATTTGTTGACTAATTTATCATTAATTTATAATTAAATCAATTTATTTTAAATCTACAGATATGATATCATATAATGTATTGAAAATGTTGAGATCACATAGCAATTTAAAATATTAGCATGACCTGTAATAATTATTTAACTCTGTAGTGTCATGTGCGTGTGTAGGGCAAAAATGAAACAAAGTCAAAAATTTCCATTTCTTTCTATTGAATTTTATGCCAATGAGTTATTTCGAAACCTGCTTGGAACATGTGATAAATGATGATGGATGTGAGTGTATAAATCCCAGATGCAATATTCCTCGAATTTTTAATGCAGACCATCAGCCAGCCAGTTGGTGAAATAAAAGCAGGAAATAATAATAAATTTCTTTTTCAACCCGTTTAACTTTCAACCTTCGCTCTGAATAATGAAGGAATTTGTTAAAAATTTCTGGTTCAGATATAGAAGTATTCAGAAATATTGAAAAGCAAAAATCGTTCTGCATGTTTAAGGGAGTTGGACGTTGAAATATCATAGAGTGATGGAGTTAACGCATTATTTCATGGTTGTGATGCAAAAAATTTCAAGCATATTTCAATTCCAACCCCATACAAATAGTTTCTCACGTATAAACCTGTCACGAACCTATTTTGCCAAATTAAAATCCCCGCTATGAAGTATTTAAAGTTGTTGAAAAACTCTTTTTAAATTGCGAAAATCACGAAATTGATTAATTTTTTTTAAATTATTTCTAATGACCAGTAAAGTCTGATGATAATAGCAACAAATATTGTTTTTGTTACTGTAGTAATTATTATGGTAGTCGGACGCACTTGAACTGAACAGTTTCAATATTCATCTTGTGCCAAACTTTTGTAAGTTGCAGGATCTGGTGTTGGTCTACGTCCAATAGTGATGAAGGCGGAATCTGGCGATGGTCAATAACAAATAGTCATCGAGCAAGCTTAAACTTCGGTAGTGACACGTTCGTAAAAAAAAATTTACAAAAACAAAACATCTTTTACATAAACAAAAACATATCTACATACAAATAAACACAACTCAAAACTCACTCGCACACACACACGAACGCACACACAAACATGCGACACATTTGAAACAATAAGCAAGCACTTGAAAATTTTTTGTTGGTTTCGCTTAGATATAGTTCATCTTCACGCTATCAACACATGCTCCTTCCACTGTACAAAATCATCAACAAGAGCAGAATTTTCTGCAACATGTGTTATTTTTATTAAAATAAGAAATTATTAAATTTCACGGTAAATGTAACTATTTTTTCAATTTCAAGAGCAAAACTACCTATTTGACACAAAATGAAAGTACAAAAAAAGCTTGGAAGGTGTCACAATATTAGTTACGCAATTCATTTGTTTATTTATAGGCTTACTGTAGACAAAGGGTATACAAAACTACATGTACATGCACCTACAAGTTTACACACGCACACGCACGCACACTCGCGCACAATCTGAGTATCTATTTGCACTAGGAAATAATGACTGAGAGACGATTAATATATAATACAGAAGGTGGATGGAAAGACGTATGTAATTTATGAATGAATGAATGGATGGCTGGATGGCTGGCTGGATGGATGAATGGTAGAAATATGGATGATATGTTGTGGATAGACAGATGAATGGATAAGTGATGGATGAAATGTTGTGGTGGAAATAGAAAATCATTTTCGTTATTAAATGTATGGGGCTTTTTATTCTGCGTATGTGTTTGCATTGGGTTTTTGCGTATTAGTGTTGCATGTTTGTGTGTGCTTGTGTGTGCGTGTGCGTGTACTGTTGATACTTTTTGGAATTAGTTTAAATAATTATTAAAAAAATTAACTACATGGGTAGAAAACCGGTAACATTCTCCCTATCTTTTTTTTTCTAGTTGATTTTTTTGAAAATTTTAGCTAATAGACTTAGTGAGAGATGAATGGACGAATGAAGTGGATTTATGGATTAATGAATGAATAGATGGCTGGATTGAGAGATGGTTTGATGGGAAGATTGATGAATGAGTGGATGAATGAATAGATAGAGAAAATGAATAGATAATAAATAAACAAATGAAAAGATGGGTAATATGGATGACAGATGTTTAAAATATTTTTCCAATTATTTCATTAAAATGTTCAAATCAGACAAATTTTTGGCTGTTTCTGATTTATTTAGACATTTGAAGTATTAATACAAGTAACACATATAAGTATCATAGTTTGCGTGAATGTGTGTGTGTGTGTGTATGTGTGTGTGTGTGTGTGTGTGTGTGTGTGTGTGTGTGTGTGCGTATATGCGTGTGTATTAATCATTTATTTCCAATCATTTATTCTGTAAAAAAAAATCTCCAGGAGATCTAAAAGAAAACTAACTTGTGCAAACCACCTTAATTAAAATGTAACTTAGTGAATGTCATAGCAAAAAAAATAAAAAATTTCAAATGATTAATTCAAATTGGAAAATAAAAATTTTACATCGTTTCTGCAATTGTCTAAAACATTTATATAATAGTAACAAAAATCAAAGTAATATCACGAGTATGAAATAATATGTGTGTTACTTGATACATAGTTGATGATGACGGTGATGATGATAGTGAAGATGATGAACATAATGATGGTGATGATGATGGTGAAAATGAAGGAGATGAAGATGGTGATGATGGTGAAGATGATGAACACGATGATGGTAATGATGATGGTGAAGATGAAAAAGATGAAGAGGGTGATGATGATGGTGAAGATGACGAACATGCTGATGGCTATGGTTATGATGATGATTTCAAGATTCGCTCTATCCTCTGTCGCCAAAACTGAAATTAATAATAATAATTATTATTATTACAAAATCATTAAATAGAGCGTAATAAAAACTCACAGAACGAGAAAACGAAAATAAACTAATAGGAAACATCTGAAGACTGGCGTTAAAAAGCAATTAAACCGTCCAGAAAAACACAGACAACATATGATTGTAATATTTTCAAAAAAAATAATGATAAAACACCATAAAGTAGTTATTAACGTCACAGTTATTGTCAGAAGACGCTAATAATGTTATTTATTTGTATTTTTAAGTTGATTACTAACATCAAGAATGTCATTAACATAGTATAAGTTTTTCACATATATAAGTTTTATTGCAACATTACATTTATGTTTGTCTGTGAATGTGTGTTTGTGTTTATGTGTCTGTGTGTTTGCGTCTACTATTTCTTCTTAATATGCGTCATAATCATAATAATCATAGGAACTTAAGGATGTATATATGTGCATGTATCAATATATATATAGGTGTGTTTATCTCTGTGTGTGTGTGTGCGTATATGTGAGTGGTGTGGCGTGTCCGTGTGTATGTAATGTATGTATGGGTGCCTGCAACTTTTTATCATCTCATTCTAAATGATCATCTAAGTAGGTATCTTTCTTACATGTGAAGAGTCATAGAAAGAATGGTGGTCAAGGAGAAAAATATTACAAACACATACACAAACACACACACAAACACGTACACAAACACACACACACAAACACATACACATACACAAACACACACACACATACACACACACATACATACCTTCACAATTACCACTCAACGCTTCTAAGAACAAGGTCAATATAAGTAGTTATTCGTAATTGAAAATATTTGTTTGCGTGTACGCACGTTTGTTCTATGTTTGCTTACATATGTGTATGTTTGTTTGTATATTTATTCATATGTTTGTATGTTTGTGCATATGTTTGTAGGTTTTTATAAACAATATTGGCTTTTTTGTAACGTCATTTTAATGCGTTTTGTATACAATCTTTTATTGAATGTTCACTGCATTTTGTAGGCTTCAGTGAATTTAAAAAAAATTTTAACGCAATAACAATTATTTTTTGTAGAGATGATTTTGAATTTTACGATAATTTATAAATTTGATGATATTTTAGTGTTTTTTTTCTCTTTGTTTAGCTCTTGATTATTTGTTCTACTTTTTTTATTTTAATATTGTATATATATATATATATATATATATATATATATATATATATATATTGGTAATAGACCATAATTTTTACAATATTCTATAAATTCTACCGAATGTTATATATTATATTATATTATATTATATACCGAATATTAACGCCAAACATTCGGTAGAATTTATAGAATATTGTAAAAATATATATATATATATATATATATATATGTATATATATATATATTCAAATACTCAAAGTTTTATTTGCTCTGGGTTTTCCATTGAAAATTTGAAAAACAGTCAACAATCTCATTTTTTAGTTGGAAGTCTTTATAACTACACTGAATTATTTTAACAAAATAATTGTTTCTATAATGGTGTGTGTGTGTGTGTGTGTGTGAGGCGCGGGCGCGCGCGCGTGTGTGTGTGGTGTGTTTATGTGTGTTTGGTGTGTTTATGTGTGTGTGGTGTGTTTATGTCTGTGGTGTGTGTGTTTGTCTGGTGTGTATGTATGTTGTGTATTATTACTTTTTGACACAGTGTAAAGGCAAGTTTATGTGACAAAGTGTCGTAAATTATCCACTTTATCTAGTTTCATAGAAAAAAATTATCAATACAATATACGTACGTACTGATGTGTGTGTCGTGTCTTTGTGTGTGAGTCGTGTGTGTGCGTGTGCGTGTGGGTGCGTGAAATTGTTAGAAATTAATTATTTTCATTTTTGACAAAATTTGATCCAATTTTATTACTAAAATTTTTTAGGCATAATTGTTTGCTTCAGTTCAATAGCCATTCATCCTGTCATATTTAATTCTCGAGCAGTTACACTATAGAGATGGCTTACACCTACACATACCTCGAAATTCAAAAAGAAATTTCATCATAATTTTCTATGAAAGAAAGCCAATTGTGTTTATTTTTCAGATGAAGTTATACAAATTTCAAATAAGTATGTGTTAAAGATTCATTTAAGATCGGATTATGAAGATTTTTTTTTAAAAAAAGACGCTTCGTTAACAGCAAACAAATTCTTCAAAATTTTTACTAAAACATTTCAACAGTTAAATAGTTTTTTTTAATTAACGTTAATTACTCAATCTCAAGTCAAGTATATAAAACTTTTCAAACTAATAATAAGAAATCGTTAAAACTAGGCAACTGGTTGTTATGTCAATTCTCCGTTCAAACACTGGTATTATTTTATTCAAATGCGTGTGTGAGAGAGTGTATGTGGGTTTGTGTGCGTGTGGCTGTGTGTGTTTGCATGAAATGATACGCCGCAACTCTTCACACACACACACACGCACACACATATTAAGAAAGTCTTATTTATTACCTCTTAAAGTTTATCTACCGTTATCCTCTGAAATATTTCACAATTTTTTTCTTGGCAGCGAAAATCATTTTAAGATGATATAGAAAGCCGACCCCTTCCAAATACCTGGGCATAATTTATAGCATCTCGTGACCAACTTCTATAGAACAAGTTATATATTTTCTCTTTAAAATGTAGTTATTTTATTCTATAAATGTAATTGTCATCTCAAAAGGTTAGCATTGAATTGGTTTTTTTTTTACATTTTGAGAATGTTGACGACTGCAAATTATTATAAACAAACTAAAACCAAAAAATGTGAGATTTTCTAAAAATCTTGTCAAAAAATATAAATTATTCTGACTGGATCTTGATCTGAAGAACATAGGGTATACAAAAATTGATCGAAGGTATGTCAGATAAAGCCATGTAAAAAAATTTTCAGGTTTAATGAGAAAATAATATTATTATGGATTTCTGTTTAATACCTTTTGAAAAAATTGTGAAGATTGGTGTTTGGTTTTTGATGAATATTTGTATATTACCATTTCTTCTTTAAAACTTATTGATGTGGTTTGGTTGAATGAATAATGATGGGAATAAAATTACGATTGGAATTCATTCAAAATGAAAAAAATGTGTGACATTTCGTAACATCTCATGTTTGCCGGTTTGATGAATTCAAAAGTTACTTCCAACTAACTAGTTTGCTTGTTTGTATGTGCATTGGTGCAAGTTGTTGCAGTGACATGTTATAATGATGTTATTATATGATCGGATCTAGATGTCATCCTATCATGATGTGATTTAATGTTGATGTGATTTGACGTTAATGTCATCCAAACATGATGTCATCCAGTCATAATGTGATCCTGTCGTGATGTGATTTGATGATAAAATTTCTTTAAAAAATTTCCATTTTGTTTTATTTGCGTGACCTAGCTATGGAATAAACAAAAACTTACTGAAGCCAATTCTGAAATCTACCTTTACTTTTATTTTTTAACAAATAATGGATGCATTTAAAAAAAATTCATTTTTCTCAGAAATTAAATTAATTCAAAACAATAATCACGTTAATTTATTTTATCATATTGAAATGGCGAAAACAGTTTCAAAACGAAATTTCAAATTTCGTTTAAAATTATTCTCTACAATTTCATAAATTTTTCGTGAATTATTATTTAATTTAGTTTCTTCAACGGAGTTTGAGTCTTACAAAATTTTTGATAAAATGCAATTTAAAGTATGTAGGTGTACACTACACATTAAAATACGCTTAAATAAGCCGGAAATTAATAATTCTTTACAAGTAAATCAGAGATCTTAGAAACAAACCTCTGACGGTTTCCAGACTTAATGTATTAACGTAACATACAGACACACTTAGAATATAGCTTCCAAACAGTGTACATTAGCCATTCATGTTTATATATTTATGAAAATTATTTATGGTTCTGTATTTAATATGATATTTATGTGTCGCTTT
This sequence comes from Helobdella robusta, assembly GCF_000326865.2. NCBI lineage: Eukaryota > Metazoa > Annelida > Clitellata > Rhynchobdellida > Glossiphoniidae > Helobdella > Helobdella robusta. The sequence continues at coordinate 1,524,285 of NW_008704034.1, forward strand.
TTAAATTTATGTCCTTATTTATAGACTGTGATCTGCTCTGAGTTTTGGGTATAATTGATGGGACTGGCATCGCAATCCTAACTGTGTGACGTCATCGTTTATCAGAATGCTTCCATCACACACACACACACACACACGCACTCACACACGCAGACACACACAGAAACACACACAAATAAACAAACATATACACACACTACACATGCATACTCGCACGCACAAAGACAGAGTTACGTCTCTATAGACATACTCACAAACACATACGCACACACACGACATACACACACACAAACACGCACATACACACACTGACGCACAGTTACTTAGTAAAACGGTTGAGAATATCAGTAGTAGAAAAATTGTTTTACGGAATAATAAATAATTCAATTGTTGTATGGCATCTATTGGATCAATCATTATCACATTATCATTTAGTAGTTTGGTGGCTTAGATGGTCGTGATCCGATGATGAAGATGATGGTGCATGCAATAAGAATGTTGTTGTGGTTGTTGTTGTGGTTGTTGTTGTGGTTGTTGTTGTGTGTGTATGTGTTTGTGTGCGTGTGCGTGCGTGCGTGTGTGCTTAAGTAATGCGGAAATAATGTATCAATAGAATGGTTTTTGATGTACGTTACGCTGTTAACCATGCTTTTGAAACCATCAGAGATACGCCTGCCAAGCAAGAAGATATCTCAAGATTTACAGTTTCTACTTTTTCCCTTTTCACGAATTATTATGATAAAACAATAATAATAACAATTTAATAAAAATAATAATTAACTATGAATGGCATAATTTAGTTTTATTGTTAGCAATTATTAATACGTCTCTCATGTTTATTGAAAACCTTCGCGGTATATTAACCAACCAACCCATGAGAAATGACATCGTAAATAATTACAAAGAAATCTGTGAGAAATAAACAGAAAATCAAAGAAAAAACAAAAACTTGTTTGCAATTTCCTGTGCAAATACGCACTGCATTGTCCAATGAAATTGTGTTGCATGCTCCAATCACACGACGCAATAAAATGACCCAAAAACAAAGAAAAATGACCATAGGAGGTCAATAAGTTTGCAGTGCAATGTCCACAACAAGCACATGCATACAGACAGACACGTATTTGTACACACATACACTACATACACAAATACATACACAAACTCATACATACACACACATATATATATTTATATACATGTATACCCACATAACATGTTTAGGTGCGATTGACATAACCATGAAATATGACCAACCGCAAGATAATAAGTCTACCGCATATACGAGCGAACGAACGAACAGAAGAACGAATGCATAAGGATTAACAAACACACTCACACACACTCACACACATACATACACATACACACACACACATAAATATATATAAACAGAGACACATACACACAAAAACAGTCGTAGACATTTGTTATCGTCAGTCTTCAAAAATATCCAATTCGTTCGGTACGCGGAACAACTTGTAAAGCAGAGGACAGTCATCGTAGCACTGACCTTCAATCGTCACTCGCCACTGGTTTGTATGCTTGTATATTTGTATTGCGCTGTCTTTGTATGTCTGTGTGTATGCGTATATGTGATGTGTGTGTTTGTATGTGTGTGTGTGTGTGTGTTTGTAAGGGAGGTGACGTGTGTGTATGTGTATGTACGTTTGTGTGTCGTCTGTTCATTATATATATATATATATATAAAGATAGAGATAGAGAGAGAGAGAGAGTACAATTTCCATCACCCATTAAAAGTGTTAACGTTCCGTCAGTTCATCCAAAATTACTACCTTTCAGCTATCAATAAACGTTAGAACAAAACAATTGCTCTTTTAGTGACGCCATAAGTCACGTGATGATATTCCTTTTATTGTTCTTATATTCGCATTAAAAGGGTGAATGAGTGAATGAGTGAGTGCCATTCATACAATCATTTTTCCATCCATTTATTCACTTATTCATTCATTCATTTTTTTATTTAAATGGAGTATTTAAGTTGAAGTGATCTTTATGTCGTTGGGCAAGTGAATTGTTAGGCCAAGGTTAATTTTTTCTCTCTCCCTTTCTCTCTTTCTATCTTTATTTTTCTCTTTGATGCCTTTAAAAATTAGAAAAAGTTAAAAAATGAAAACAAAACAAATGAAAAAAATATTTGCTGACACAAATTTCTGACACAAAACGAACAACACATTACAACAACTCACCAACGCATAAGAAAAAAAAAGTTAATACATTTAGCTCAAAATTATTACAACTAAAGATGTTTCTCCTAAAAATTATTTCGAAAGCAATGGAATTTTCGCCATTTTTTAATAAAAAAATTTTCGTACTAAGCCATAAATCGCTGCCGTTGAGATAACGCTGGGAAGGTTCTGTTGAGTGGATTATTTTGGTGTAGGATGGTTTATTTGTATGTTTATTTATTCATTAATTTGTCTCTTGTATCTTATTTGTTTTTTCACAAGATCTCTTCTTTCTCTCTTTCTATCTCTCTCACACACTCTCTCTTTTCCTTTCTTTGTTTTTATCTTTTTCCTCTTTTTCTCTCCCTGTCATATGTTGTCTATTTATTGTCACACAAACAAACATACACACAAACAAACATACACACAAACACACACACGCCTACATGATCTTCATCATTTGCAGACTCCTACGCACCCAACTTTATGTAGGTGGATAACAATACCCCACGATGTCAAATACTCGACTTCATTGATTCCAATTTGTACAATTGAGGGTAGTTTTCGTTCATTTTTTTTTCAAATTTTCAAACTGCGGTTTTTTGAGGTTGTCATCAACGTTATGGTCATTATCATCATCGTCATCGTCATTATCGTCATCATCATTGTCATCATCATCGTCGTCATAATCATCATACATTATTATCTTCATTATTGTTAACATTGTTATCATTATATATTTTATTTATCCTTATCTACAAACTATCATGATCACATCTTTAAGTTATCAACGTCATATTTTTCTTTTGTTTTTATCTTGTTTTAACATTTGATTTAAGAAAACGTTCGCAAATTCAATTTTTTATTCATTCTTTTACTTTCTCTTTCTCTCTCTTTCTCTCTGTCTCCCTCTCTTTACTTTCTTTCTGGATCGCTCTGTTTTTTTTTATTTGTTTATGTTGTATCATATCAAAATGAGCTAGCTATACAAATCATAGTGTAATTTGTTCTGAATATGTGCGAAATAAATTGATGCACTCATACAATTCATTTCACACTCCGTTGCTTATTGTAATGATCAATTTTGTATACAAATAAATACATACATACGTACGTACATACATACCTACATACATACATACATAATACATGTGTGTGTATATATATATGTATATATATATCTTCAAAATAATTTACAATTTTTTGATTTTATATGCTGGTTATTTTGGTTGTAAAGTTGATTGTAAAGTTTTTTTTCTATGCATGTTTATTAGTGTATATTTGTGTGTTTGTTTGTGTGTGTTTCCATGTGTGAGTGTGTGCAAGTTTGTCTACAGGTATGTTGCGAAATGTTTCGGGTATTTTACTCACACATGGAGTTATATATGTTTTGTTTGTTCTTTGTTAAATTTTCGAACATTATCTTTATTTTCATACATTTTTTAAATTTTTGTTAATTTATACTTCCATTATTTATTTATCTATTTTTCCTTCTCTCTTTAACGAAAGAGAAAGCAAAAGAGTGAAAGAGAGAAAGAGAAAGAGAAAAAAAGAAAAAAAGAAAGAGAGAGGTAGAATATAAACGATCTTAATTATTCAAATAAAAATAACCTCCACAAAAAAAAACTCCGTTAACATAAAAAATGGTATAAAAATGGTAAAGCAAAACAAGATTTTATATTATTACTCACTTTATCCATCCGCTCATTCACTCAATCATTCAAGCAACACCAGACCACCCACGTTGAGACAAGGGACGGTCTGCAAAAGTGGAAACCATAAAACATGTACCGACAATTTCCAACGACGAGGACGTGGTATGTTCGTCATCATTCTCTCTTTTTCTCTCTCACATCTTTTCCTTCTCTTCCTTTCTTTCTTTTGCTCTGTCTATTTTTCAACTTTAACTGCTTTTCTTTCTTTCTCTTTCTTTCTTTCTTTCTTTCTTTCTTTCATTCTTTCTTTCTTTCTTCCTTTCTTTCTCACTTTCTTTCACTTTTATCCTTTCTTTTTTCTCTTTCTCTCACATTTATTCACTCTTTTTTCTCTTTCTTTCATGTTATTTTTCTACCTAACCCTATCTCACTCTCTCTCTGTCTTTTTTTTATCTTCCCATTTTGTCATACTATTTCTAACTTTTCAGTTACTTTTCACTCTCTTATTTTCTCTTTTCCACTCCATATTTTAACTTTTATTCTTTTCTCTTTCACTCTCTCATTTTTTCTCTTTTTTTCCTCTTCCATTTTCTCTCTCTCTCTTTCTCTCTCTCTCTCTCTCTCTCTCTCTTTGTGTATGTGTCATGATAATGATAACATAAAATTGAAATAAAGAGATGACTGCTCATGCTGCGGTGGACAGCGTTTGTTGTAGTAATGGAAGTTGCTGTCCTGGTAATGTTGATGATATATATATATATATATATATATATATATTCTTATAAAAAAAGAAGATATATATATATATATATATATATATATAATATATATCTTTTCATTCTTTTTTTTCTCTCTCACTATCTCACTTTCTTTTTTTTTCTCTCTTTATCTCCTTTATTCATTACAAATATGACGATATAAACAACGACAAGGATGATAATGATGGTAAAGATGATAATGGAGACGACGACGATGACGATTAAAAGCTCTATACGATCATAAAACCTTCTAGAAGAAGAAGATGATGGTGATGGCGTTGATGATGAAGATGCTGATGATGATGAAGATGGTGAGGAGGAGGATGATAATGATGAGGATGGTGATGATAACACTGATGACGATCGAATATTTTTTTATGGTGTTTATAGTATTGACGATTAACACGACGCCTCTGGCAATAATAATTGTGTTTTTGAGGTTCTTTACGATCGTGATGATGAAGACGATGAAGACGTTGAAGAGGACGATGATGACGACGATGAAGTCGATGATGAAGGCGATGAAGACGATGAAGAGGACGATGATGACGATGATGAAGACGATGATAAAAATGACAAGGATGAAGATGATGATGAGTAAGGCGATAAAAAAGATGACAAAGATAAAGAGTATCGAAAAGATGTAGTAGATTACGGTGAGGATGAAAAAAATGATTATGAAGATAAAAGTGATGACGACGACGATGACGATGAAAATACATACTTTCACAAACACACACACACACACACACATACACACACACACACACACACACATACACACATAGACACACATACACCCACATACACGCACGCACACACATACACGCAAACACACTTTCGTATCTTTATACGTTTAACAGATGAATGAAAATGAGCGCTGTCAGATTATTTTATTGGCTAAATTAATCTATCTCGTTATTGCATGCAGATGAAGCGAGTTTTTTCCAATCTTAAACAAAAAATAAAGTACTTACAATACTACAATTACTAACTCTCATTTTATGGCTGGTAAATACTAGCTATCTTAACGAGGAAATAAATGTTCATTATGGTTGAGGGATTTTAAAAATTATTCATAATGAATGATTCTAACGATAATGATGTAATTATAAAATGATAATGATGAATAAAATGCTGGCAGAAAATCGATCGTATTATAAAAAACATGAAAAGCGTTTGATGCTGTTATTGGCTGAAGATCGATAAGATATGACGTTTCTGTAAGTATATATGTCATCGTCAGCGTTTTCTGCACGTATTGAAGCTCTCCTAATTAGGTAACTTCGTAATGACGTTGGCGATAGCTTTTAAGAAATTATTTTAAAATTTATTTATGATAAGTTAAGTTTTTCTGTCTGGCAATAGGTTTCATTTTAATATTATTATAACAAAGTAAATTATAATAAGCTGTACGTGTGTGTCGTACTTTTACTTCTTCAGTATCGTTCCATAGAAACTTATTAAGGTCCCAAGAATATTATATTTTAAATTTAGAATTACTAAAAATGTAACACTTTCACTAAAAAAAGCAATTTTTTTTATAACAATTTTAACTAATTAATAAAAATTAAACTGCTGAAAAATTATTCAGGTGCATGTAGTACGTACTTATACACAGACACTGATATGTGAAATCTATCATCGAACATACACCATATTCAAACACATACACATACAAAAACACAGACAACATACATTTCAACACTGCACACACACACACACATATATGGACACACTAATACAAACAATGAAGATATATAGGCATGTGTAATGTACATATAGTAAGGTGTGAATTTTTCAACCACCAAGCAAATCTGATGCTTTCAAGCGATTAGCTACGAACGTATCTAGAAGTAGTTTTTAATATTTATTCAAGAAAATCCAGGCCTATGTTAGTTCGTTTTGCATCAGCTGATACTCACAATCGTTTGAACGTTTACCACACCACAACACGCCACATAACGCCACACTAAACCACACCACACCACAACACGCCACATAACGCCACACTAAACCACACCACACCACAACACGCCACATAACGCCACACTAAACCACACTACACTACACATGTAATGCAAGCATTGATCAATTTCCAACAACGAGCATCTGCATGTTGATAATTCGACGGAAGGAATCATCTGCATGATATCAGGTTACGCGCTCTTGGTGTTGGTTCCGCTGCTTACATTAAGTAGGTGGGTGGGGAAGAAAGAAATCAAATTTTTTATGCTGCTGCTGATGCTGTTATTAATTGATGGAACAAGAAATCTACTTTTTATTTTATAATGAATTTTTTTGTTTACCGATAAAAAATGTATTTTTTAAAATTGTAATTGAAGTGAAATTCTATATATTAGTTAATATTTTACATTTAATCGCACAGATCACGAATGATATGCGTGGTTACGTAGGTGTAACATCATAAACTATTTTGTAAGTAGTTTCGCCAGCAGAACTCTTTAAATGTTTTACAAACATTATTAACAAAAGCTCTAGATTGAAAACAACTGGCTTATGGCATTAACAACATTACTAAGGACAATACGTAAGTTGGTTGTTGGTTGACTGATTGTGAATAGATATAACACGAATCTATATGCGAACATCAATAATACCACATCAATAATATTAAAGCAAATATATCAAGATCTAGATAAATATATCAATATATAGATACACGAAGCTTGCTTGTGAGTAAGTGTGAGTGCAATACATTGCTTACGTGCATATGTGCAGCGTATATTAATTACATATTACACTAAAGCAGAAACACTAAGTCACTCGTGAGATATATTTATGGAATCTATCGCACTCGCTTAATTGGTTATTGAATATACATTTGCCGAAACAATAACCCACCCAATTAAAAATCTGTTAGTGATGTTACGGCTGTCTTTATGGTAGTGCTCTTGCTGCGGCGATATTGTTAATGTTATACTGTTGATGTGATGTCGTTGATGTGATGCTGCTGCTAGATTGCTGTTTTTGCTACATTAACATTGCTACTATTGTTATTGAAATAGTGGAAATGATGAGGTGCTGCCTTGAAGAATGATGAAAATGGCGAGAATGTTGACCGTGATTCCATATTTATCTTTCCATATTATCAATCGCGTTCATAACTATGGAAAATGCAAAAAATAACTCTTGAAATGATTGAAAAATGTCCGAAATTATTATTTAACGTTGAAAATGATCTCTAAAAAGAAACCCCAACAAAATATTTTCAAAAGTTGGAAAATGTAAAAGAGATTTATGAAACCAGGAAATAATCTCTTGAATAATTTTATAAAAAGTTATTAGAACCATCGTGGAAACAAATGAAACTAATCTGTCTGAGGCGTGTAGGAACTGCAGATGAGAATAAGCTGACTCAAGAAGAAAACATCTGTCAACAGCCACACGTCGGCAGATGGCTTAATTTCTAAGTGGAATGTCCGCTAAATTAAATTTTTTATACCGAGTTGTCTCTGCTTTTTGTTTCGACGAAAAGTTTATGTTAGCCATTACCTACTGCAAATTTTTCCACTTCAAACAATAATAGAGGGTTTGTAATTGAGCGAGAAATAATATTTTGATATTTTGGCCTTTAATCACGTCTATCTCTTATATTTTTCTTTGATATTTTTCAAAATAAGGATTATATAACTAAATTATTGAACATGAAAAATGAGATCACTTAAATTTACTTCATCTTAATAACATCAATCACTTACCCGTGAAGTTTGAAATCATTTACAAGCCCCTACCAACACCTATTTACTGAACTCTGATCATCTAGAAATCCAGTGAGCCAACAAAAGACACATGGTAGAATTATTGATCCATTAGACGAACAACATTTACACATAATAATAAGAAACATGTTTGCTTGGCACGGATTGTCCACCAGCTTCTTAAAAAATTTGCCTATATATGTTCATGCCCCCAAAAGATTTACTTTCAACGATATTATTTCATCATTTTTACCGTGTTTTTATAAGCAACGTTGTGTATATATGCTAACGAGGACTTACTATGCATCTATATTTTCCAAGATTTCCGCTCTACTAAGCCAACAATGTCGCAATTGCACGCTTCCATAGTCCTGCAATACTTCTGAGTGTTTATTGCTGTCACTTTTTTAATAACAAAGCACTTTATCTTTATCAAATTTCATGTTTATCGAGTTTGGAATAAACGTTTGAAACGATTCCGGTACAAACCAAAAGAAAATTCACATAGGAATTAGTGTAACTTATAAATAGCAGCAACAATAGACGGTGCGTGTTACATTGCATCACTATACAATGACGACATAAGATTTTGATAGCATAAAGAGTAAACTAAACAAAACATGAAAAAAGGATAATAAATGTTGAAATCAACAATGTTCGGCTAGCGTAGACTGTTGCACTTCGTTACCATCATGACCTCGGGATGAATTCTTTCATATTTCCTGCTCGCAAGAAAAAATTCTCACTAATTTTCATTTCTCCTTCAATTTCCCGTTCAATGAAGTCAATTTTATTTGCGTGTGATGTGACGTTGCGATCACGCATTTATGCATCTAGAAATTTATGAGGTTTGTGTTCGTAGATCAATTTTTGTGATTTCACATAATTTTGTATTTTTATTCATAATTTTATTAAAGTCGTGAAAGAAATCTAACAAAACAAGAGCATCATTTCTTATAAAATAACTGGCTAACGCAAGCGGACTAACATTACGCAACTTAAACACGCTTAATGTTTCCTTTTGTTAACTATTCAATTAAGATTAATTTTCTAAAAGCGTGATTCAAATTATAAATGTACACAAAATAACGATAACGTTAGATTCGAATTGTAAATGTACACAAGACAGCACTAAAACCTCGAGATGGTAGGGACTGCAAATCGACCAATAAAATTCTTAATGAGAACAGTGCAGATGTAGAGAGAAGAATCAGATCAGACATAAAGGGCCGATAATTCTAGATAGAAGTCAGGGATTTATTTCATTAATGCAAAGATCAGAGTCATAAAAAAAAATTATTTTCCGTACCGCACATGCAACTAAATTATAACTCAATCAACCGGGGGATAATGAAGAAGAAAATTTAACTTTCTTGGAACTGATGAGAAAGAGACATCATCATACTTTCGCTGACACCTGATGACATCAATGTCAATTGCGTCTTTGTCCTTTACAATTACGCATCTTATTTTAATTGATTAATAATTTTCGAAAAAATCGATAGCCACAACCACGCAGCGTTAACATATTTTGTTATAGGACGTTAATCAACACATATACACTTTTGCGTACGGGGTGGCGGGTGGCCAAAATTTTTCAAAATATTTGATGACCGGGAGGGAACTTTCCGAAAAAATAAAAAAAAAAGTAGATGACTGTGGGAAAGAAATTTACACAAAAGTTTGACAGAGGAACTTTTCTGCCGATGGGTATATAATGTCAATTTTCCCTTGACACTACTTTTCACGTTAAAACAACGACTTTTACCATCTTTCAACACAAATAACGCTCACAACGAGCCATCGCTCCCCCTAGATCCGCGGATGGATGGGTGGCCAATCCTTGATTCCAAACTCTTGCACGCCATTGCCCGTTATCCATCACCACCATCACAGTCACATGAACAAATTCATCGACAACGAGACCAATTTTAGCAACAATCCAAATAATCCGCTTACATTAAAAGTCATTTCGGAATCGAAATAGTGTTTGTATTTGTTTCGATCTATACATGCAACACACGTGGGAAAAGGTAACGAGCACCAGTTTGAGATACGAGAGTTTGCTGGCTGATTCGAAAGAAACAAAACAAACCTGACGATACAAGGTAAATGTATGGTAGTGCTGCAACTGCTTTTATTTTCAATTGTTAATTAAGATAAAAATAATATAATTAAAGATTTATGACAAATAATGAATAAATAAATATAAAAAATATAAAAAGAGTATATATATATATATATATATATATGTATATATATATATATATTTTATATATATATATATATATATATATATATATGAATACAAATTAGTTCTAAATTTATTAAACAGCATGTCACATATAAGAACACTCGCTCAATGTTGTTTAGCAATTACACTAGCGATGAATAGATGAATGGAATTAATAATATCATAAATAAAATAAATAATAATTTATAAGATAAATAAAAATAATGAAAAAATTCAAAACGCATCCAAGATTTTGACGTCTTGCTTTACTGCGAAAACCACAAACGACGACGACAAGACATGCTCGAGTAGTAGTAGTAGTAGTAGTAGCATTAATATAACCAAAGAAAAAAATAAAGTACATGTAAATAAATAATAATAACATTAATAACAATAATTATGACAATAATAATTACAATAACAATAATAATAAATACACTAATAATAGCAATAATAATTATTACATTAATAATAAATGATAATGATATTGCCATTACAATAAATAATAAAAAAATAAAGTACACTATATATATATATACATATATATATACATATGTACTACATTCATTCTACATATATAATTTATATTGTAATCATAAGTGTATACAATATAGTTATAAGTAGTACGTAGTATATGTATAAGTGTCATCATATTACATAGCATGTAGTATGCAAAAATATATTAATTCTTGCGTAGGGTGCTTTTATTATCACCATCGTCATTGTCATAGATAGAAATTTGTTTAAATGATTAATAATAAATAAATCAAGATAAGCAAATAAATCAGGAAATAAATACGTCAACTATAATAATAATATTTTTTTTCAATGGCTATATATATATATATATATCCTGCTATCATTCATGAGTACTTTGAAAATGTTTAATCGTAAAAATTCAAAATTTATTAGGATTAATATTATAAAGGATTTGGGTGATGAGGGTGGTTATATATAACGTAGCTATAAGTAAAGGAGTTGATGTAATAATAATTTGTTGACATATATTTGTTAATGTCACCGCTGCTGTTTATTATTATTACTACTATCATTATTATTATTATATTATTATTTTTATTATTATCATCCCTATTATCACAACAACTACTGTAATTAATTAATGCTTTATTGAAGTTAATATTATTAAATGATTTTACTATAATTGTCATAAATGCCATTGTTATTATTATTATTTATTTATTTATTACCTATATTAATAATAGCAAAATAATAATAATTATTATTATCATTATAATTAAAATAGAAAAGTCAGACGTATCATTGCCACAGAAGTTATAAGGGGCAAAAAATGCCTAACCCGCTTATTTAATTAATTACTAATTATCATTAATCACTAATTTAAATACTCAATTATTAATCAATAATTAATTGTTAATTGATCGATCAATCAATGATCATTAATCCCAAATTTCGACTTCGTAATCAAGGGAGGGAGCTGCCTTCATCGTCTGGTTGAGTTCCTCGTTGTCGATGTTAACCCTGGTAGCTGATGCCAGGTTCTGTTTGTTGGTCTCGTTTAAATTGTTGACGTTGCTGCTGCTGCTGCTGTTGCTTCTGTCGCCAAAGCCTCTTCTGCCCCTGCTAGTTCTGATGGATAAAATATTGTCCTTGCTCTCGCTTATGTCAACGTCATTTTCAATGTCGTCGTCTTCATTGTTGCTGACGTTGTTGTTGTAATCATCGTCGTCGTAATTCATTTTAGAGTTGTATTCGTGAGCGCGTGTCAAATTCTTTTTATATTTGTAGTGGCCGTAGTAGTCATCGTCGTTGTCGTCGGTGATGTTGTTGTGACTGTTCTCCTGGCTGGTGTTGGCATACCGCGAGGGTGAGGAGGTTGACGTGCTGTTCACCTTAGAATCCCGGCAATCTAGCTCCGTCAGCAAGGCTGTCGCATCTGCCAACGTGTCCTGTTTCAAATTGAATCGACAGTAAAATAGCTTTACATTCCAACTCAGAAACACGGGTGTAATGAACAATGCTTTCAACTAATTAATCATTAAATAGCTGATTAACCTTATCAGCGGGTTTGCTAATGTAACAATTGAAATGTCACTACTGCTTAATAAAAGTAACGGCGCTCTCTGCCGACAGCGAAAAAATAGCGACACAGCCGATGCACCGACCAACAACGTGTATATAACATAGCCAATAAATCAACCAGCCTGAGCGCTGATAGTCCTCTGGAATGATCTGCTGTCAGTTTTTTCATTGGAAAGATATAATGCATGATTCATGTTGCTTCCTGGCCACTGGTTGTCCATCATCTGAATCGTGTTGTTTTGTTTGTTTGTTTGTTACATTACTTACTTTGCATTCGAATAATTTAGAGAGAAATAACAAAATTCAGTTTTCAAACGATATTTCCTGTAAACAATAATTTAACAGCTGAATGATATCTCCCGCTTATATAACATACATAGGTGTAAGGTGTATAATGTGTAAATAGTAATAGTATAATAACTGAAGAATGAAACCTTCGAATTCAACCAGTTGACAGCCCACTGCCACTTTCCTGATCTGGAGAGCAGGTAATCCTTAACCAAGCAGCTCCTTAAATTTTAGAAAATTTGTTAAGTAAAAGATGGTTACAATGAACAAATGTGGGTATTTATGACCATATACACACATATAAATATAGTGACGTATACAGGTAGGATGAAACAAAGTTTTGAACGAAGGAAGTATGCCAACTTATTAGATAGATTGACGAGGAATTTGACGAAGTGATATGACCTCTTGCTCTCCATTGAATGGTTCTGTCTCATCAATTCTGCAGTCAAAATATATCATTGGGTCAGTCTAAAATTGGGCCAACATGACCTACTTTTTAGCTGGGTCAACGTTATTTAAATGGGTCAATGTTTCAAGTGATTAGCTCGTGTTTAGCAGATTGGCAATATAACATAAAGAATCCAATAAGCCAACTGACAAATCAACCAAACAACCAACCAACTGACTAACTGGCCAACCAACCAATCAGTCAACCAACTGACCTAGCATGCCATGGTAGCAAGTGGGATTGCTGGCTCGGTCATCGCCAACCTCTTCCATGATATATTTCAATCTGATGTGCTGCAGATGGTCACTCAACAACTGAAGAAATAATTTTTGAATTGTTTATTATTTATATCTGTTTATTAAATTAATTTAAATTAATCACCATATTTTTTTTATCATTTTGCTCGTTTTGCATCACATACACATTCACACACACATTCACACACACATTCACACACACCCACACACACACACACACACACACACACACACACACACACACACACACACACGTGTATACATACACAACTTATAAGTAAAGTTAAAAAAGTATGATAGAATAAAACTAACTAAAATGCTGAGTAGCGTCGAAAAGACATTTTTTAATTCATTTGGTGGTGCATTCAAGCATTGATCCTGGTTTTGTATATATTTATAAATTCATTTATTTATTTAATTATTCATTATTTTTATATATTTATTCATTTTTTATTATCACATTTATTTATTGATTTATCTTGCAATTAGCCCCATTGACAGAATATAAATCGCAAAATTTAACGATTACCAAAAGCAAGCAATTTATAAAATGAAGGAATGAATGAATGAATGAACGAACGAATGAATGAATGTATGAATGAATAAATGAATGAATTAAAAATGAAGGAGTGAGTGAACTAAAAATGAGCCAATACAGCAAGGCAGTACTAACAAAAAGCATGGTAAGTATGTGGATGGAGAATGGTTTGTTGTCCTGGCAGCAATGCAATAACATCTTCTGAATCAACTCTACACTAGTTGGTAGTTCTCTCAGAGCCTGAACAACCTGTACATATTTTGTTGGTGTTATGTTGTTGTCTATGTTGCTGTTGTTCTTTATGTTGTTGTTGTTATGCTAACTCAAAAAAAAATCAATACCCACCTCGTGAATGTACCTCGTCGACATATCCCCGTACAAATACCTAGCCATCTCTGGTGGCATGTTGAAAGGAAGCTTTGATGAAGAAGAAGAGGACGACGGCGAAGATGACGCTGAAGTTTTTGTAGCAAGTATTCTTAGACGCGGTCGCTTCAAACCATCGTCATCGTCGTCATCTTCTTCATCAGCATCGATTGCATGTTCTTTGTTGTTGTTGTTGTCGAAGACAGCTGGACTGATGGGCGTGATGGTGATGGCATCTGACAGTCCAACACTGCACTCAATTAAATGACCCGGATCTAGATAAATAAAATTTTATCAGTAAAAATTTCTAGCCTAACAAGCAGCGAAAACTAAACAAGCAACACAAAACTAGAGAGTAGCATCAACAACTTTTTCAATAATAGCCATAGCTAAAGCATTGACATCCAACATCAGAATATATGCAAGGAAAACAACGACATTGACGGGACATCTACACCAACCATGAGTCTTATGAGCAGAGACGTTGGTATGCAGGATCAGTGTGGCCAGGGTGTCATGGAGATATCCGAAATCTTTGGCTTGTAGCGAGCCCCATCTTCTGTTTGTGTAGTCCTGCTGCAACAATATCGCATGGATAATTTTCAATAGTTTAATGACAACCAACCGACCAACCAACCAGCCAGCCAGCCAACCGATCATGCAACCAACCAACCAGCCAACCAACCTGCCAATCAACCGGTCAGCATGCCAACCAACCTACCTGATCAACAGTCCTTCCAAGTAGAAATTCCATCAACTTTTTGAAGGCATTCTTGACGAGGAGATGTGCACAGGTCTTGTTGCTCTGTCGTCAAAATAATTTTCATCATTTCAAATAAACAGACCGAGTAACGACAAAAAATTCAGTGAAACTAACGATTTTGGCATATATGTAGAGTATGTAGAAGTACTGCATGCTCTGTTTGCAGTTGTCTGGTACATCCTTCTCTAGCCAGGAGAGGAGAACCTCTATGACGATGTCAAAATCTCGGTTGGTCTGTGCATTTTATGGATGTATTTGTCCATTCACGTTTGCTTCAAATTAATAGATTCATTGAAAAGCTGATTCGACTCTCTAAACAAACTTACAATCATTCAGCCAGTCTAACAACCAACCAACCAACACCTAACCAGCCAACCAACCAGCCAGCCAACCAACCAACCATAGATAATGGACCACTGTAAACATCATTTTGCAGACAGAACCTGATGGTCACCTCAATGTACTTGGTCAGAGAACACCTGGTCTCTCTGCACGGACACTCCAGTAGCATTGCTCTACAGTTCAAAGTTCATATATTAAAATATATTAAACTTATATATAGCCATTTGAAAAAACATTAAACACATGTCGGACTAAATTAAAAACATTAGATTGAAACATCATAAATATCTTATAAGCTTTATTTTAAAACACACGTGAACTCAGATCTTAAATGAAATCTCACTAAAACCAGGCAGCATCCAGTCTCAAGCCCGATACGAAGGCTTTCATTTCCAACTCATTTTCAAATTCGACAACAAATCATTAAACGTGCACGTTTTCGTTCACAACATCAAGAGCAAATGAAGAATAATGTTGTAACTCCTGACCTCGCATATAACAATAATATTAACTGAGTACGAATTTTCAAAAATTAACATCGCCGATAATTACAAGCAACGTTAAAAGTACTGAACAACATGAAGACTGACTTGAGATAAGGGAGTGCATCAGATGAGAGGAACTTCATCATATGCGCTCCTGTCTCCTTCGACTTTGCAATCAAACTGACGACCAAAGCCTCCCAATCATTCGTGTCGTATCTAGGCCAATATTTCAACAAATTTTAAAGTTGCTTCACGAAGTTATTTCAACAGGAAATGCAAAGAAATTCAGACCAAGCAACTATTAAAAGTAGAAATGAACGGTAAAAAATATTGAACACAACGTTGCAGCCACACTTGACAATTTAAAAAAAAACAACAATTACACCAAAAATGGCACAAACAATCGCATCAAATTTCACTAAAAACCACAACAAATACATAAACCAACGTAAAAGGTGAGACACAACAAAACATTAAACACGGTAAAACAAAACCAAATACAGCACACCAAACAAACACCTCAGTCTGAAGTTACTCCTGTAGTAAGTGTTGAATAGGAAGATGAGTGCAAACTTCAGTGACTGCAAATGAAGCTCTATGTCTTCCAGGTGCTGTTTTCAACATTAATTATGAAAAGAATAATAATAACAAATTAATATAAAAATTATATTAATAAAAGTTTTAAAATTATGATCATTACAAAGTCAAATAATCCTAATTAATACTCATGACAATGTGAACCGACAAACAGACAAACTTATTAGTAAATAAGCGAAAAATTGTAAGATTGATGAACAAACAAGATGAATTAAACGATGAACTTACCATGTTCCTAGAAACAAGACGTTTGATGAAGGAGAAGTAGTCCACTTCAAATATGTTTCTGTTTTTAATGAACAGCAGGTTCTCTGCTCTGACCAGCTGCTGAACTCTGACAGGCATGTGACTGCCGAATAGTCCTGTGTGCGTTTGAAAAATGAGTATTTTTTTACAGAAGTGTACATTTAGATAAGTGTGTGTGTGTGTGTGTGTGTGTGTGTGTGTGTGTGTGTGTGTGTGTGTGTGTGTGTGTGTGTGTGTGTGTGTGTGTGTGTGTGTAAATTGGACGCACTCGCTCATAAGTACACTTTTATTGTTGTGTACCGTTGAAATCAACTAATAACAAATTCGAAATAGCAAATTAAATAATAATATTACAATCACGTGAACCTTTTTTTTCTCCTTTATGCACCAACTCTTCCAAATCTTTCAAACTGTTTCTCTCATTCCGCCTGCTAAAAGCGAAGAACAGTTGTAAATATTTTTCACGAACTAAAAACAAAAAATCTTTTAAAAACAACTCTGGATTTGTAAAATAGGAACAAGTTAAGAACAATCATATAAACAGATAAAAAAAAACAAATTCAACAGACAAAAGCAGTGAAATAGCCGACCATTTATTTGAAAGCAGAAGAGTACTGTCCTCTTCATTCACGAGACCTCTGGGCAGCATGACCTTGCTCTTCTTGGCAGACGTTGGGCATTTTGAGTCCTCGACCTTCTCAAAAAACAGCAGATAACCATTCCAGTACCTCTGATGTTCTTCTGTGTGAGAGGCTGTTACGAATTCACGAGCAGACTTTTAACATCATCACATTACCATGAACTATCATCATAAACAAGGTGGTTACCATTGCTGGTATTAACATTTTGATTGACATGTGAATTTTTATTAAAAATTATTACGTGAATAATTTTTTAAATAGTCATGTCAACAATTATGCTGTCTTTTAGGAAAGCTCATTTTTTTCATCAGTTGCCAATTCATCTGACAATCTAATCCATCCACAATTTTTTATCACATAAATTCACAAATGGCTATTAACTATTCCATGCATTCATCCTCTCAACCCTGCATCTAGCCATCCATTCATCTATCCATTCATTGAACCAAAAACGCAGCACATGAACTAACAGTTATTCTCAGATACTTTGGCTTGATACTTTCCTCCGAAACACTCAGCTTCCAAATTGACTTCATTCATCTCAAACTCCTCAACCATGGTGTCATTGAACTTATGCCATTTGTGCTTCTTCGGGTTGCTGCTAGTTGTTCCTCTGTACAGAATTTTCAAACAAAATAGAAAATATAGCATGTAGTAAACCAACTAAACCTAATAATAATTCCATAAAAAAAAGCCCCAACCGAATATTTTAGTAATTATTCAATCAATTCAAACAGCGCCGGCCACAAACCTTCTATCCTTGATAAATGAATAGTAATGGCCAGCGTTGGCCTGTCCACTGTGAACGACCACGCCCACCAGCTCATATATGATGTGATTGGTCGGATGGGATATGGATACGTTGACGTTTCGAACGGTAGATCGTTTCTTACTGGACGAATGTGTGTCGACCTCCATGCTCTGATCTTCAAATATTTCTGTATCCTCGTTGTTATTGTCGGATGTATCTAACATCGTGTGTCCGCCATCTGAATCTGGGTCACTATCTGATTGGGCCATCTCTTCCCTCCACGCCATGCCTTCCGCCGTGTACGGCTCCATATCCAGGGTCATTGGAAACTGAAGGAAAAAAAGTATTTTTCAACTCATTCCTTCATTTATTTGCTGCAGTCCGTACTATAAATTGAATATTTAAAATAATATTTCATCTTTACATTCTTAAATCTTTCTCGCAGTGTGAACAACAAATCTGTCATCCACATAACGAGATGATGATGATGATTATAGTAAGCAAAAATAATAATAATTATTATAATAATAATGATGATGAGAATGATGATGATAACAATGATGATGATATAAATACCCTGAAGTAGTCATCAAACTTGATAGCCCTGTTGGCCTCCCAATCATAATCAAACCTCTTCAGTTGAATGCAGAGGACTGGCGGTAGCGTCTTCACGCACAACCTCTTTATCGTGTCACGCTGTTCATTTGCAATTCATTTCCATCATGAAGTTTGAAGAATAATTATTAAAATATTCAATTGGGGCGTTTTTCATTCTTCACTATTACATTTGTGCATTCTTAGAAAATAAAAATGTAAAAGATTTGTGAATAGTTGAAACGAATTTACTAAAAGAATCCCAACATTAAAGCTTAAAAAAAAATAAATGGTCAACCAGCCACGAATATTAACTACCTATACTTATTAATCAATTTTCACGCAAAAACACTCACACATACACGCACGCAAACACACAACACACACGCAAACACATACACTGACCTTAACGCCACAGAGTTCACAATAGTAAGCATTGTCGCCATCCAACAACTCTCCCTTAACAAACTGATCTAAAGATTCTTGCAGTGTAGCGTGCTTTACTGTAACGTTCAGGGCAAAGAATGGTTCCTCCTGTTCATAACTGTGTTCGTTGTGTGTGTGTGCGTGTGTGTGTGTGTGTGCGTGCGTGTGTGTGCGTGTGTTCGCAAATGTGCGTTTGCGTGTTTGTATGTTTGTGAACGTGATTTGCAGCAAAAAAAGACGATAACTTCACTGTCAGTTTACAAGCGATAATCTGCTACAGCTGAAACGACCAACCAAACGACCAACCTGTGCTTACAGCCCTTGCAAATTTTCTGGTCTGAGAAAAAACCTTGGAACGTTTTCTTAAATATTTCTTCTCTGCCCAGTTTCTGGAACATCAAAAATTATCAAAATAAAAAATGACGTTCTCGGAATAATTTACGTTATCAAGAGAAATATATTGATCAATTAAGTATTTGATTGAGAAGATAGTAGCACTGACAAATATTTGTAATGGACGGAAAGCCAACCTTAATCTGTTCATCGAGTTGATCAATGAGAGCATGGAAGAAGTCGAGGGCATCCTGTTGTTCCCTGATGTTTACCTGGACACCCCACAATTTGAAGACCTCCCAGAACCCCTGTGGAACGTAATATTGCAACTTGCTCTCCAGCAGGTGACCCAACACTTGCTGCATCTGATACAAAACACTGAAGAAAAAAGAGATTATACTTCTGTAACAGACTACACTAAATCTATAAAATAATTCTAAGCATTATTTCCGGACTAGATTAAACTTCACAAGTTCACCTATCATTCACTCACTATTATTACATTCAACATTTGTAATGGTATTAATGTTATTACGAAAACCGTTCAACTAGTAGACGTGACAAATAATTATTTCAAATCTCTTCTCTCTCTCTCTCTTTCTCTCTCTCCCTCTTTCTCTCTCTCTCTCTCTCTTTCTCTCTCTCCCTCTTTCTCTCTCTCTCTCCCTTAACCAACGAACCTGTTTTCTTGTATCTGATCATCATCAAGTGAGAGGATGTATTCCGTGATGCCAGGAATCATGTGCAGTTGTTGGATGACAGAGTTCATGTAGCAAGTTGCACCTCCATTCTTCAGCCCCACGAAGCCAGAACCTGACCGACCATCTACTGCAGGCATGTACTGAATGAAGCGTGTTGTTAGTAACGTTCTAATTAATTACTAACAGGCAGGTATCAGTAATTTTATATCAGTACGAAAATTTTCAAGTCATCCAACAATATAAAAGGAGTACACTAGACAACCTTTCATTAATTCTCTTCAGCTTAAAATAGGAAGGAAAGAAAAGAATTGTAATTAATTAATTAACTAATTTATTAAGAATAATTTAATGTACCTCCCATTGGTTGGCGGGTATGCTGTTTGGCTGGTGGTGCATGTCGGCCAGCTGATTGCAGACGCACTTCAAATTCTCAAATTCCTCATACGAAAGTTCAATTAAGAGATTGTAAGCCTCAATGCGAGATGGCGAGTTGGAACATCTGAACAACAAAAAAATTCATCGGTAACTTTGCCTAAAAATAAGTTAAATTTGGCACGAAATTGCCTAAGAATTCACGAGTAACACAAACTTGGCGTTGAAATGATTTGGAAATTTACAGCAGGAGGTCTTCTTACTCTTGGCACTTGCGTTGTTGGTTCTACAGTCATAATCATGTCCTACCATCGAGCGTGCATCATTCATGATTATTTGAGAAGCAGGAAACAGGAAGTTGTACAAGATATCCTCAATTAGAATAGATCCTGTTAGATTGGTCACAGATACAAATGTCATCCAGTAACAGTCGCCATCATTTTGTCGTTAATGTCCTCGTCGTTGTCACCATATCATTTTCACCATCATCAACATCATCCTAGTTACTACTGCGGTTAGTTCAATTTTTTTATAATTGCCAACTCTCCTTTCATCGTCGCAGTCGCAACATTAAAATTTGTCAGTGTGTCATTATATCCACAATGAAATCATCAACATCATCATCTCTATCAGGTATTAATCTGACGAATCAGTCATCACAAAACAACCACTTCCTGACTTATCGCCACTCTACCATCACAAATGATATCACCATTCATACCATATTTAGATAATATACATAAATATCTAATTCTATATCAGGGAAAGAAAAGGGCCAGGCAACCATAATATTTTTTGTTGACTCCGACGCAGGTCAGCAGGTTCCTAACAAGATGCAGATGACCCATCAGTAGAATATTATCAACATCGGATAGCAGTGCATCTTCAGAGCAGATGAAATTCTTCAGCCACCTTATCTCGTCATTCAACATGCATTCCACGTTTATCTCTAGTCTCTTCTGGTCTTCAACTGACAAGAGTAGTATAAATACAAAATATAATAATAATAATATAATATAATAAATACTAATATAATAAATAGTCATGTGTACATGTACGCACATACATGTGTGTTGCATGTATGTACAATGTGTGTGTGTGTGTGTGTGTGTGTGTGTGTGTGTGTGTGTGTGTGTGTGTGTGTGTGTGTGTGTATTCGTTTGCATGTAAAATGTAAATAGTACACGGTTTATAGGCTAGGTGTGTCAGGCATGTAGTGTTTTGTATAGCGTAATTAAAGCGTTTGTAGAACTTGTGTAGTATGAGGAGTGAGTGATTTGTATGTTTATGTGTGCAGTTTAGTTAAAATGTTTTGAATGACTTTTAAATAAGAGAACTTAATCATCATCATTATACCTATAAGACAGATAAAATTATTATTTTTAAATATTTTTCTGGGAGGTTAAAATTAAAAATTTATTTAAAAATTCAGAAATTAATTATTTATGAAATAAATAGAAAGCACAAACTAGGAAGATAGCAGAGTAATCTACTGAGAAGCATGAAAAACTCCTTGCTCTGCTTCAACAATCTGCATCGTCGTCGTCACCATCATCATCAACTCATAACCATTATCATCATCCACACTATCATTACAGATGTCATCAACACTTAGATATTGTACTTATACCATTGGCATTTATCATAAGTTGAGGGGAATGAACATGAAGTGAACAATAGCTTTCCAGTTAATCAAATTATGGTGATTCAAAAGTTAGAGATATGAGTAAATTTTACAATTATTATAATTTTATAATAATAAGTATAACAATGACTATAATAATAATAATAAGAAGAAGAAGAAGAAGAAGAAGAAGAAAAAGAAGAAACCAACTTTAGACTGGAGCTTCTTGTCTGAGTGGAGGAGACCCAAAAAGGCAGCCTGGCCCTTCTTAAAACTGTCAACATGAAATGTTTTGGAGACGTGAAGTGAACACTTGGGGGCAGTTGTTTCTGGCGTTTGCTCATAAGACTTGATTGCATGTTTGTAGATGTAGTTGAAGCTGCTGCTGCAGATGTGGCATGGTGATTTTCTGAAGAAACTGTAGCAATAGTAGTGGTAGATGTCTTTCTAATGGGTTGAGATACTTCAAAAAAATATAACTTCTTACTGAGCGGAGGTTGAAACGATGGGTCGATTTGTTGCGGCTGTTGAAGTTGTTGCTGATGTTGCCGCTGCTGTCGATGAAGCTTTGAAATATTTGTGGATTTCTCATCAACAGGGTCGAATGTCAACTTATGCGGAGTAATGTGTGAATCCTTCAGTTGCGAGAACGACGAAACTCCTGTGGGTAGCTGGAGGTTGCTCAAGATGCAGAGCTGTTCCACTGCCTTCAGTCTCACCTCCTCATCTTTTGATGTCACCAGAACATCAATCAGGAAAATCTCAATGTGAGGTATGGATAGGAAAGAAGCTGTGTGTTCGTGTGTGTGGTGTGTTTGTGGTGCGTATGGCGTGTGTGCGCGTGTGCGTGCGTGGCGTACGTATTATCATCATCATTTCATTTCATTGAAACATTTGTTAGCTTAAATACAAATTAATTTTTGTAGCATTTGGGAAATTTTTTAATGAAAATTGCCGTGATGGAGCGATGAAAGTGATTTTTTTTTATTATTTTTACAAAATAGAAACAACAAACAACACCAAAGAATAACAATGCCACATTTTTAAATGAAAAATAACCAAAAAACTGAAAAATCTAACCAATGAGAGAAGGATTCAACTTAAGACATGTGACCAAGAGCTCCAGTGATTCACAACAAATGTATTTGACTCGAGATGATGACGGCGAAGATGATGATAAAAGTAACGATGACGATGAAGATGATGTAGTAGGTGATGTCGGAGACTGACCAGATGATGACGACATCGGTGATCCTAGATGATGCTCTGAAGATGACGATGCACTGATGTTGCTGTCTGCAATGTCAATGTTGTTATATAGCGATTAAACTTCATTATCATCAACGAAAACAACATCACTATCCCCATTCTAGCAACTTTATTGCATCATCATGATTGTTATCACAATTGTCGTCATCATTATCACATAACTCTTAAAAAATTCTTCATATTTCTTCATACTTATATTAATTTAGGTTTGATACCCTATTTATAAAAAAATTTTATCAATTAATTAAAGCATTTAAAAATTAATAAATTGTCAAAAAAAATTGCAAAATTTTCAGAAGATTGACGGAGGGACCTGAGCTGTTTGATGCACTGAGAAGCAGCTGGTCGACTAATATGCCAGAGTCCTTGATGTTTGCAGCACTGAAAATGATGTTGTCAGCAACGTTCAAGTTGGAAGAAGCAGAGACACAGCTGCTGATACTACAACTGTTGTTGCCATCGTTTTTGTCGCTGGTGTCGCTGTTACTACTTTGCGGCTCTGAGGGCAAACAATTTTGTGAGGGATGATGATCAGTGGTATCCATGTTGTTATTTTCGTTGGTGCTGGCGTCATTGTTCATGTTATTATCATTCTCTTCATCGATAATCATGTCATTATTATCGCTATTAACGCCTTCGTTATTCTGGTTGTTATTATTGCTGTCAGTGGCGTTGTTGTTGTTGTTGTTGGAATTGTTGACGGCACACTTGCTGTCGGCACAGATGGCACTCGGCTGCATCCTTCCAGTGGCGGCATGCCAAGCCACGTAGACGAAACATTCAATCATTTTTGTGAACTGCGTTCTCGTCATCATCTGTCAGTGTGTTTGTTAAAATCTATTAAATCGATATCGAATTTTGGCAAACTAATGCTAAATATTGTAGGCATTGACCAGTAAAAATAAGATGAAATGAGTATGTTAATAAGTTAGAGCAAAATGCAAAATTAAACAAAAAGTACTCTGATCTCAAACAGATATAAAGTAATATTTAATCATATTAACTTTAACATTGACACAACATATGGCACATATTTTCAAGTCTTCAAAATATATGAACAAAATTTTAAACACAAACAAAAATATATAACGAAAGCAGCTGACTTGTACAGCTTTACAAGCAGAAGATGGTGTTTTGCAAATTGTTGCAAAATTTGTTGGCGTTGTTTTGTTGGTTTTTGGTGTTGTTGGCAGACTGCTATCGGAAGTAGGTGGTGATGCAAGTTTTATTGAGGAGGGAGGAGGGGGGTAGCTGCTGAGGCAGTGCTCACCTGTTCCGTCCTTGCCACATAACATGAATCTGTTGCAAGTGGATCAATTGAAGCACAGTTTGCATGTGAGGTGAGTAGGTCGTTTGGTGACATTTTTTAAATAACTAATTGTACGCTAAAAACACCATGATACAATTTTTTAATGACTACATTTTATCAATCGGATAAATTAGACCCATATCAGACTGCCTTTAAGCCTAACTTACAAAAAAAAGTAAAGTACTACAGTAGCAACCAGACCCTTCAACAAACCTGAGCAGCTGCAGACAGATTGCATAGCATCCCTGCCTAGTGTCTGGGTCGGTGTGTTCCTCGTTGTTGAGGGTCTCACACTGCAGGATGGACACCACCTGACTCAAACCACCTGCCTCTAAGAAATCCTGACAGAAAATCTGGGCACTCTGCAACGACGTGCCATCCACCGAGTATGCTGGTATCAAACGACTACTTAGCACCTGTTTTAGACATCAATTATTATAACTATATCTACCATTGCCTCAAACAAATTCAAAAAAATAATTGGAAGAAGAGTAAGAGACCTCGATATTGTAAAGAACTCTGAACAAGTTCATGCCAGGAGATGCAGGGTCCAGCATGCTCGTTAGAATTTCACCAAGTGTCGCCTGAATCATTTGCTGTTGTTCTTTCGACTGCTGTTGTTCTTTCGACTGCTGTTGTTCTTTCGACTGCTGTTGTTCTTTCGACTGCTGTTGTTGTTTCTGTGGGTGAGGTTTTTGCTGTGGTGTTGGCTTGTTTAAAGAAAACGACGCCGGTGATTTATCTACCGTTATAGGCGGCAACATGGTGGTAGCCGTCGTTGCTGGTGACGTTACTACTGTAGCTGCTGCAGAGAGTGGGACTTGGGGAATTTCAAGAGATATAATACTTGTTGCTATTTGGTTGCTTAATTCTAAAGGCAGTGTCTCAGTGGTCGATGGTGATGATATTGATGGCAAAATCAAACTTTCGGCTGGCGATAGACAAGATTGCGACGCGAAAGATGACGACGTTGAAGATGTTGATGGTGCTTTGGAGATTGCTAACGTGTGAGTAGCAGAAGTATAGAGGTTAGCTACAGCAGGCAGATGGGACACTATACACAATGCAGTCGGTCTCGAGAAAGTTTGTTGTGGAGGAGATGTATCAAAAGAGTTATTTGATTGCCTGGATCTTGAGGATGATGATGAGGACGACGAAGACGATGACGATGACGTGGACAGTGATGAGGGTGATAATAAGGAATGAGATGGCGATGCAGGATCATCCGAATAAAGGAAAGGATTAGACGTCAATAACGTTGACTGTGACGATGAAGATATCTTACACGAAACTATTGCATGTGGAAGAACGGATGTAGTCAGTAAAGTTGGTGCTGTTGACTTTAAACACGAGGGTATCGATGTTGACAATGTTGAAAGTATCGGTGAGGTGAAAAATATTGTTGACGTTGTTGGTGATAACATTGCTGTCATAAATGTTGATTCGGCTAATAATGATGTCATCGCTAATGTTGATGTCGTTGATGTTAATGTTGATGTTGTCAGCGACCATGATGCGGATTTACACTGGACGCTGCTCTGTTGAACTGGGGACCTCTTCACTTCATCGTCACACGCTGTTGAAACTTTCATCTTCTGTAGATGTAAAATGTAAATTAAAATTTATCCCTACCTTAAAAATGTGGAATAAATAAAGACCAATGTAGTTTTTGATAATTTGCGTTATAAACAGCAGAGTAAATGATTCATACAGTAGATATACAGTAAATGATTCATACATACAATTATAAATAAACACTGTTAAAACAGCAACAGAGATTTGTAACGACAAAGAAATCAGCCCTACCTTCCGGCCAATAGCATCAAAGTTGTGCAGCACCTCGGGATCAGTTGGAATGAGCATCAGGAGGTTTCGAACTCGGTGCGTGATGCGTGGAAGGTCTAGGGAAGCCAACTGGTACAGCGTCTTGAAGACATGAACATCTTTAGACATCAAGACACCTGGTAGATACTTCTCCTGATGTAAGTTATTATTATTATTACAATTATAATTATTCTCTCCTAGATACTCCTCAGAGGTTATGGATTTGCAGAAGTTACAATGGTGTAATCAAAAAATTACATCATGCACCTACGATGATAATCTCTACAAGCAAAAAATTACATTCTCCAAATGTTTACGTTTTAATAAATTTAACAAAATAACCCGTTATCAAATGAAGTTATATATCTACCACTGCCTCATCCATCCTCATTATTATTCAAAATAGAGACGTCTAGAACTTCAAAAATTACGATTTAAAACTGGAAGCTACACATAAAAAAAACGGTAGTAACAAATTTAAACAGGGTGCATGACAAAAAACGAAAAAGGCAAGCAAGCAGGCACTTACATATTCACTGTATGCGTTGTAAACTCCAACTGTTGAAGCTAGATCCTAGAAAAAAACACATTGACATGAGTTTCATTTTCAACATAAAATAACAATACTAAAACGAGCGGCACGATGGTGTAACGGAAAAGTGCCTGACACTACTAGTGCAATGACCGAATTCGATTTCAAAGAGATCCCCCTATCACATGCCGTGCGAACAAAGCAAAAGCGACGATGACGTTTGATTAAAAAATGAAAGCAAAACGAAATAACAAAAAAAAAACTGGCGAAACCTGCGATGATGAGTAAGAGACAAGGGCCATGGATGATGAAGAGGAAACTCTGACATTAATCACCTGATTATCATCCAGGCCAGACTGATGCAACAACTTTCCATCCTGATAGGATATAATGAAACGAAAGACATCAGCTACTTTGCATTGTTACCAGAGGAATATGGTGATTAGGAAAATAACGATGACAATACTGATAACAAGAATGATGATTGCAAAGAAGTTGGTGACGATGATAACTAGAGTTATAAATAAGTTTTAATCAAGCAGTCAAAATGTCCACTAACCATTTTGTCATTGGTTGGAAATTGGATGAAATCGGGGTTCAGTGACATCTTATCTGCTACCTTCTTCTTCAATGATCTTATGCTTTCGTTACTGTGGGCCTGATCAAGGTAAGGGAATATGTAATCATATCATGATCAACCAAACAATCAATGAACAAATCAGTTGACGATATTTTCATCGGCCAACACAATAGCAGAGAAACGAACCACAACGGTGAAGTCAGTCTTGGGGTTATCGCAGGTCACGAACAACTTGATGTACTGCCCTTGGAACGATGCCCCGTGAGGCGGGTAGGCCCTCAGCCCTGTAAACTGGTCCTCCACACTCACCACGTACCTCTCTGCCAGCAGCAACAACCGCTCCACGCCCAGGACAACATCTTGTCTGGTTAGGAATGGTTACGAAAGTGAAAGGTATGGTTACAATGATGAAAAATGATAACAATTAAAATAAAGATGGCTATGCTGATGGCAATGGTCAAGTTGGTGATAACGATAATAATACAACAATAATGATTATAACAGTTATAAGCCTAGTAACTGAAATGTATCTAACTTGAAAAACGTCAGCATGTAGAGAAAAAAATCGAACAGATGAAATTGCATGAAATGAATTATAATCGTTAGGTTCACTAGACATTTCTTTGTCTAACAAACATCAATATCAATATCAACATCAACGTCATCATCGTCGTCATTATCATTACATTGCACTGGATGAAGTATCCCTCCATGCCTCCTTTGCAAAACTTTTAAACGGTGATGAACGAAATGGTGGAGTCGCAGTTGGTAGTAACGACACTGAAGGCATCGACTGAGTCGCTGGTGGTGACGATGTGGTCGACGGCGATGATGCAGGTGGTGGTGGTGAAGAGAAGCACGATGATGATGAGAACGGAGGAAGTTTCATGACGCTTTCCAGCCAATTGTAGCACTCGTTAATGAACTTCCTGTGAAGTCTCTGAGGGTCTCGTTTGTGCTTGGAATCAAGATTGAGATAGGAAACGCAGAGAAGCATATGGATTGCCTGGTCGGCTATGTCATTGTCCACCGAGGTCAGACATATTTTCCACAAATAATCAAGTCCATGGAGTTCATCTGGCTCGTCAACAACCTGCTGGAGAAGCAGGAACAGAAATAATAATTAATCTATTGCGCAACTCTAGTGAAAGTGCTGATTGTTGATACTGAGACTGCATGCTAAACATAAAAATCAATTCTACATAATAATTGATTAAATTTATTCTAACACTGTTGCTGAAAATCCTCATCTTATTCTCCTGGGCGTTGATCTCCTCAAAGAAACATTTGAAACAGTGAAATCCTAAATGTTGAAAATTATCTAACATTAGAAAGTTAGAAAAAAAACCTCTCTTTATGTATCTAAAAATTCAATCGTTCAATAAATCATACAACCAACCAAATGCAATCGACCAATCAATCAATCAGCCAATTAATTTACTATTTAAATATAACATCAATTAGCTATCTAGTTGTTCAGCCCATCAGCATCCAACAAACCTACCAACCAACCGATCCAATCAACCAACCAACCAGCCAGCCAACCAACCAGCCAGCCAGCCAACTAACCAACCCAACCAACATACAAACAACCAACCAATCAACCAACCAACCCACACTCCAAGAAACCGAACAAGACCTGCAGTAGTCATCTTAGAAGGATCGAGATGAAGCACTTCCTCATGGAACATCTTCCTCTGTGCATCCTGCTCCAAGTCTTTGATGCTCCTACTCAACCACTTATAACATACCTACAAGATTTCATTGCATTCATGAAAATTGATCATGTAATTAAATTGCTAATTGGTCCGAAACATGAAATCATCTGTCGGCAGAACAGACAACACGTATTCAATGAGTTACAATGTAATCGTTCAATCTGCAAGACAACCAAATGAGAAAACGTCATCATCATTTAGCCATTCATAACCTGAAAAAGCATTCCTCACCTCCTTATCCCATGTAGTGGCCTGTGGGTGACTGACCAGTATCGACCAAACCTTCTTACACTGGGCCCATGGAATGTACATGCACCCTTCCACCAAGAGAAATTGCAAGAACTCCAAGTGGGCAATCACGTACTAAAAAGAAAAAAATTCATTAAATTAACATTTCATTAATTTAATTAAATATGAAATAATACAGATAAATACGATATTATTTAGTATTATTATTAATTGATGACGATGGAAATAAAATCCTGAAGCATATAAAATTGAAGATGGCCACAAAGAGGTACGAACATTTTGATGGGCGGTGAGACTACTTTGAGTGTCCTCTTTTAAGGTAGCCACAATGGTTGCTGCTGACGACGTTGAGGATGAAGTTGACGTAACGGTGGATGAGGTCGACGAGAGGTACGACGACGACACAGACGACGTTGATGTCGTGAAGTCGTGACACTTTGAAAGGCTCTTTGTGGTCAGTTCAATGACCTGCTGGTTCTTATTCAATTCTTGCAGAATGTTCTAGATTTTAAAAAAAGACATTTTATCATCATCTGCAACATTTCCACAGAAGGAAAATATGGAAAACTTTGCCATTTTTAGAATTTTAATCTTTATATATATTTTTTTTAAATTATACGGCTAACATAATTATACGATATTATAAACTTTTTACTCAATAAAGCTGACAGGATTGGTGATATTAATCATGTAATTTTAAACCAAAGAACCTAACTAAGGTGCTGACATTGAAGTAATAAATAGCATAAACTATTCACTTATATATGCATATATATATTTATTTATTTATAAAGAAATTAGTTTAAAAAATGTTTAAACAAAATAAACAACGCCAAAAACCAAAAAAATTTCGATAAAACTATAATAGCAATTTTGAAAGAGCAAAAATTAAGAATACCCTTTGAGTTTTGTGGTAACTCGACTTGGCAATGCCCTTGACAATTTGGGTCAGGTGATTCAGAGCTGGAAGAATCCAGATGCCCTTAAGAAAATTACAAAGTGAGGCATATATATTATCATGAAACCAATAAAAGAAATAAATATACACTTACAACGTCCTCTCTGCTCACTCAATAGATAGTTGAATAAATCAATGGTAATATAATTTTCAAGACAAGTGACAAGGTAAAAAATTCTATCAAACTTAAAAAGTTAGACAGATATCCAAGGTTGGAAAAAATCATCAAAAACATGAAAAAAAACGTTTATCATGAAGCAATTTCATCGTTGAGACTAAAAAAAGAGTTGACAAAAACGCGGCGTTAACGTAAAAAAAAGCAACCAAAATGAACCTCGCTGATGTTTGTGACACATTTCATTATGTAGTTTTTCTTAATTGGTTCCTTAACATTCTGCGGGTCGTTGATGATTTGCAGATGTTCCAGCAGTGCTCTGTCCAATAAGGAAGGCTTCAGGCCAGGGAGGTGTGCCAAATTCCATAACACCTCCAGCACCTATTGCATGTCCACAGACAGTATTACTATTCACTAATAGAAAATTCTTTCAAACTTACATACAACTTCAAACAACATGCTGAAAATTTGGTGAAATGTTTTAAATAAAATCGCAGTTTTAAATTTTGGAATCAATTAAAATTAAAGTGATAAAAAAATTCCAACTTAAATAAAATTTAATTAAAATAATTCGTTGCATCAAAAAACGTATAGAACCTATGAACAAGCTTACACACATCATATTATCGATCGATTAAAACTAAGAAACCAAGAAATATTATTTCCATCCATTAAAAAAATTGTCAAGTTACCAAGCTTAAAATAACTTATCCTAAAAATGATAAAACACAACGCTATAACAAATAATAAGGATGAGGAAACAAAGGAATACCTTGTGAACGATGTTAGTGTTTCTTGTTTCCCTGCCAATCCCGCCAATCAACCTCAGCAGGCGCTCCTTCATGAAACTTCGTTCCTCTGTCCATGACTGTCAATATTATTTAATACGTGTGCACGCGTGTGCGCGTGTTTGTGTACGTGATGATGATGATGATGATGATGTTTGTGTGTGGTATATATGATGATGTTATAGAACCATGAACGAAAGAACGATTGAATGCATGAATGCACGAGTGAACAACAATTAGACGAATGAATGAATGAATGAATGAACGAATGAATGAATGAATGAATGAACGAATGAATGAATGAATGAATGAAATGATAGTATAAACTAGTACAGACCATCATGATGAGCTTAACTAGGTTATCGAATTGCTCGGTGCTGAATTTGATAGCAGCTGCCGATATGATGTTGTGGATGTTGTCGATGACTGCTGAGTGTTCACCTGACTGAAGTTGGAGATGAGATTGGAGATGAGAAGAATGATGACGTTGTTAATTCGATGATGACGCGATGCCGATGTGATGACATGATGGTGGTGATGATGTTGATGTGATGATGACAATAAAAAAAGCTGACAGTAAAAAATGACCATACATTTAATCTCATCAAATGAATATTTTAACACTGAAAGAAGATAAAAGCAAACAAGATAGAGTTACATATAGCATATTAATCTGGCATAGAGTAACGTACACACAACGTGTTCCACAACCAACCTGCATCGACCAAATCTTCTGGATTTCCTCATCAGACAATTTTGATCCCAAGTATTCTACTATGTTCTTGATCTTATTACAGTACTGAACTTTGTCTATGTTACCTGCATGACGTTTATAAGATGGTGGTGATAATAAGGCGATGATGACAACGGACGATGACGACCTTGATGGTGACGCTAAGGTTGAGGTAACGACGACGATGATGACGTTAACGATGGTGATGAGATGGTGATGAGAGAAAAAATGGAATAGATGAAGAGTAAAAAGTGAAAAAAAGAGACTTAACAACAACAATGAATTTTGCTAAATTCATTAAAAATGCTAAATTCATTACAATTACTAAACTCGTTGCATTTACCAAATTCACTCCTTTACATTTATTACATCAGTCTAACACACCCTACACCATAAACTAAACAAAGCCGAAACCTTCCAGAGCAATTGAAAGAACCCTCTCCTTAACGATCCAATCAACAATGTTGCCCTGACCTTCATTTGACCTTGAAGCATCTTTTGATTGGCAGTCTTCAATCATTTTAGTGACCTGATAGATGAGGTATGAGGTATGTAATGAGAGTTGATTGATCTCTTATTGAAATGTGATCTCGCCTAAATGATTTAACGCCCACAATTTGTATGCAGAAATAAAGAATTTTCAAGATCATAAAAGTTGAAATTGTACACAAGCCATAATCTAAACCTAACATTTAAGTTGATAAAAAAATAATTTAGTACATAAAATAAAAAAAGAAATAAAACATTCACATAAGCAAACGCAAATATCCGTTGATAAAGTAAATAAATTTCATAAATTAACATCTTCCATAAAAAACTAATTAACTAATTTCATTTCATTTAAAAAAAATTTCCTAAATTAATTTAATAAAAAAAAAATAGTTTAAATAACTTGTCTACTGCACTGCTTACCTCTTTCAGAGCATTCATCTTAGCGTTAAAATGAGTGGACTTGAGCATTTTAAGTGTGATGTTCACTCTCAGCTTGTCGAGGTCTGCTACCTTTTCAGGCCACAAGTTCTTACAGATCATCTTTATCACAAGCAACAGTTCACATACGTTCCCCGCGTTCTGTTATCATTTGTAGGTGGAGAAAGTTTTAAAACGGCCATTAATATTTATCCTTACATCTTTCATAAATTGCTCATTTTACAACAGAAGTGTAACACAAATTGAGAAAATTTGAAATTAGAAAATTTGGAAAACATAAAAATAGTCAATTCAGTATTTAATATTAAATAATATTGAATAATTAATTAATATTAATTAACAGTCACGAATAAAGTAATAGTGAAAAATGTGAAATTAACACAATGAAGAGTTGAAAAAATATAAGAAAGGACTGAAACCTTTTCCTTAAAGTCTGACAGCTGGCAGGCATAGTTGATGGCTGACTGCATGGCGTCACTAAGATACAAACCAACAACTTTAGCATTGAGGAATTCACAGCAGTGTGCAAATACGGAAAATAATGCCAACATATCCTGCAGGATTATGAGTGCATGCGTTGTTTGAGGAATTCCTCCATCTATTCATCCATCTATCCATCCATCCATCCAATTTACTAATACATTTATTCATTCAACTATCTGTTGAAAGTGAAATAACTGTATTGTTGTTCATTCATGCACATATTAAGTTTTCAAATTAAAACTGACATAGAATAGACAGACCTTGACAAGAAACACCAAATAAGATAATACACAGAGAAAGTCTAATTAAATAAATTAATAGATGAGTAAATTAATTAATTAATTGATTAATTAATTAATCAATCAATCAATCAAAAATTTATCCGGCACTAACATCAATGTCTGTTGCTGCCGCTTGCAATTTGTCTCTGAACAACTCAAAACCATTCATTTCTGCAAACTGCAAGGCAGAAAAAAAAATAATTTTTTCACTGCAACTTTCATAATATTGATATAATATTACTATTATGACAAAACATACACGAAAAAATTATTTCAAAATGGATTTTAAATAATTTTTAAAAAAATATGCTTTTTATTTTAAACTCATAAACACACACCTCATTTATAAGATCAGTCAGCCATCCGTATGGATCCTAAAAACATTTAAAATTATTTATTCAATTCATTTATTTATTCATTCATTCAATTATCAAATAAACTATTGCAAATGATTTCACTTTTCACAAATAAACCTTAATTAATCAAAATTTTAACTTGAAATAAAAAAAACCACACCAAAGATAAATGCATGAGAAGAGTTATGCAAATTTTCATAGTGATTTCTCATAAATTCTGATAGTTTATAGAAAAAAATTAATAAAAAATGTTAAAATGGCACAACGACAACAGCAAACAACCAATTAGAATATCATCACGAGACAAATGCATTGGATATAATTAATAAAAGATAAATTCAATTCTTCAGCGGTAAACAAATTTGGGTGATTAATTAAGTCTTTGATTTAAATCATTCATTTAATTAATTCAGTCATTATTTCATTCGTTCTTTCATTCATTCATTCATTCCTTTGTGTAATTAAGTAAATAATTAATTAGTAAAATAAAAAGAGCTAATTAATCTCTCCATCATTTAATAAAAAAAAGTACATTGCACGCATGCAATGCAGATGATGATGACGATGATGATGATGATAAGGATGACGATGATGACGATGATGATGATAAGGATGACCTTATCAGGTGGTCTAATGGTGTATGGTTGGTCGCCAAACAGCTCGTCCCAATGTTGGGGCTTTTCCGGAAATTTGCTCCTATTCTTGCTGTTGAATTCGGATTCACTGTTGAACACCTAAACATTATTATTATTATCGTTATTATTATTATTATTATCGTTATTATTATTATTATTATTATTATAGATTATCTCTATTTTTAAAACTATCATTATTATCATCGTAATAAGCAGCAACGTCATCTTCACCATCATCATTATTGTTGTTGTTATTGATGTCAGTGTTTGTCAATGTTGTTTTTATGCTATTAATAGCTTTGTTTTGCTGGGAGTTATTAGCATTATGGTTACATTGTTGCATTATAACTGAGCTATTGTTGGAATTGTCCTATTGTGAGAAAGGTTATATAAGACAGGAGATATATATACAGTCACACACATACATTCAATCATTCTCCACTGTTATAAATAAGATAGGATGACAAATAAATATATGCAGGTGGAGATAATAAAACAATGATGGACTAACGACAACTAATTAAAACAAAACACAACGCAAAAAACCAACAATGAGAAATTTATGTATATGGAAAAAAAAATATTAGCAACAACTACACAAAACACAGCACCAAAAAATGACAATGAAAAGTCAATAAAATAAATTAAAAACAATAAAAAAAGAACTGCATGAACTAACCAGGGCAAGTAATTTAAGTAGGTCATGGGGCAGAGAAGTATTCTCCATCTTCAGCCTTATAATAATCAACTCGATGAGTAACTGGAGCATCTCAAAGATTCCTTCTTGAATATCAACGGACCATCGATGTACCACCGATGTTGCCAGCAACTGCTTGTGGCAAACATTTTCGTGATTTTTGGCGGATTTTTTGGTGATTATGTATGTGCCTTATTAAGAAGTTCTCTTGCATTTATGAATAATTTAAACAAACTGGAATTAGAGATCGAATTTTGTTTAATGTTTAATTTAATATAGAATTGAATTAAAAATAAGCACAAATTCAAAAAAACTTCAACACTTCCAAGTGCACCAATCATATACAGAGCAATATCACAACAACAAAATGTATGCTAATGTGGTGATCAAAGTTTCTGACAGAAGATAATGATAAATAATTTAGTCTAGCCAGGACTAGATTGCACTGAAGAAAATTAATTAAAGCAACAAATAATAACGATGATGAAGTTGATGAATAATGATGATGATGGTAATGAGTTTGTAAATACATATAAAAATGATAGAAATCTGAAAAGCACAATACTTTGTTGAAGGCTTCTATCATACTCTTGTACATGAATCTAGAGCAGTTGACATCACTGTCACAAAGTCCTGAAGTGAAACAATAATAACTCATTCACTCTTTCATTCAAACATTCATTTATACATTCATTCATTCATTCATAAATTCATTCATTCATTCATTCATAAATTCATTCATAAATTCATTCATTCATTCATTCATTCATTCATTCATTCATTCATTCATAAATTCATAAATTCATTTACAAATTATGCAAAGAACAACAACAAAACCCATAAAAAAAAATTATTTTATACATTCAAGTAAATAAAATTGAAAACTGATTGACTGACGTAGTACCTTCCTTTGCATATCTGATGGCAGAGACCAGACAAATGCTTAAGGACTCATCCTTCTTGTAAGGAATGGACCAAGAATCGTTGAAAACTCGATTTTCCAATTCATACATATTCACCACTGGAAACTCAAGGGGTTCATCCTTCGTGGCTACTTCAGGCTTCTCGTGCTTGCTCTGTAGATTTGTGGTTGTTTTTTTTTTACAATGAAATAAAATAAAGCTAACTAAATTGAATGTAAAACAAATAGTTATAAGTTTAAGGTATTTTAGTTTTAATAAAAGCTGAGAAATATATATGAAAATGATTGCAGAAGAAATTTATTGTATTATTTTTAGTTGTAATCCAACTGAACTTTAATTTAATTTAAAATGTTTTAAAAAAATCAACTTGAACCAACTTACTAGTCTTTTCATTTTATTTCTTTTGATATTTTATAACAAACTCTATTTAAAATTTGTATTAATTAGAAATAGGGTTTGTGAACAAGTGCCAGTATCT
Organism: Helobdella robusta; assembly: GCF_000326865.2. NCBI lineage: Eukaryota > Metazoa > Annelida > Clitellata > Rhynchobdellida > Glossiphoniidae > Helobdella > Helobdella robusta. Next base: position 1,561,536 of record NW_008704034.1, read on the forward strand.
CTACTAATTATTTATAAATTGCTATTCTCTACTACTACTACAGCTAACCTAGCAGAGTATATATCCAATAGGAGTAAGTAGTAAGTCATTAGAATTTGCATTTAAGATTAACAAACCAAACATTTAAACATGTTTACCACAAATAATTCAATTTCTTATGCTTTTATTAATAAAATATTTAAATAATTTAATTTAGTTTAGAACATCCAAAAAAACTTCACTTACAATGGCAAGAAGTTCATCAACTGGGTCCGCCATGTTCTGCAATCCAACACTGTGACTGGGGTTCATATCTAGCTCGGCATCAAATAAAGTACTGAGACTAGTTGTTGGGTGGTCATCCGTCAAAATGGCCACTGCCTCGATGACGTCATTTTTCGTAGCTTTCAGGGCCCGTCGAACGTTTTCCAAGTGGAACCCCATACTCAGCAACTGGTTCACATGCTCTTCGTTCGGTTCCGTCATTATTTTCAAATTTTATTTGATGACTTAACTTATAAATGTAAAAACTTCAAATTTTTTTATCTTTATTACCATAAAATGTATTTTAAAACTTTTATTTTAAAAAAATTGTATAAAAATCCAACATTTTGGTTGTCTCCGTACTTTAGAGAGTTATTATTGAAAGTAATAACAAACCTCACAGTATAGCAAGCCAAATTGGTATATTATCAGTAAATAAATATTATCTTTTCTCATAAATAATAATCGAAACTATTAACAACAAACACATGCGTGATACACGTAAATACGCGCAGACCAACACATTGCATGATTGCATGAAGTCGGTTGAGGTTTCGTTGCGTTCGAATCGAACACAGTCACTACAACTGCTGAACCTGGCGCTTATAACCTTACACCGTCTCGCTGCCGTGTCATTTAAATTTAATAAAACTAATTATTATAGTGTATATAAATTAGTTCTTGATCATCAAACAACAAAAATGGGTTTAAATGAAGCTCTTGATCTGAACACGTTGACTGAAACCTTTGCGTTACTTCTTTTTTTTGTGGATACCATTCATTTTGAAATTCGCTGACCAATTATAATACGTGACGTCAATTCTTCTCTTGCTTTCACTAAAGTTTATTAAGTAAAATTTAAATAAGACTTGTTATTACGTGCTATGCATAAACCCTCAAACCCGTATATATACTTATGTTGTAATGGTTCTTTTATTTACACGGAGAAGACAAAACAACGAAACACAAAGCTGATTTATTTAACAAACTTGTATCATTCATGTTCAGAAAAAATAGTTGTGATCTACTGTAGACCAGAGGTAAATAATATGCGAGAGGCACTTGAACATGCAGTTGTTTATGCATGTCTGTCTTTTCTGTCTACTTTCAAGGCATAATAGATGGGTAGGTGGATTAATAATGACATGCAATTTTTTTGTATATGGGCAAACACAAACCACATCCAATATTTTAAATGCTACCATGCGTTTAAACCGTCCAAACCACCACCAGCGAGTTAATGGTTAATCTATAGGCATGGGTAGGTAGGCAGGTACGCTCAACTTCAAATAGAATCAATACTTACACTAAGCAAACTACTTGAGCTAATTAAATCAACAACCATTAAATTGATTTAAAATTCAGTGCGATTTTAATACAAACGCTAGTCATCGGTTGCAGCCAGGGGCTCTGATTAACGATTATTTTTCATACGTTCGTAATAGTTCATTCAACCGCTATCATTATAGAGAATAAATTTGATTGTGTGTTCGTGTTTTTTTTACGAAATAAATTATGCGTTTGTTCGTTTGTTCGTCTATCTGTGTGTGCGCTTGTTTAAAAAGTTTTTTATTGTTGTTACTCGCGTATACTATTAAAACACTTGCTTGAAAAGAAACTGTGGAATGTGTTCGCATCATACGTAATTCTTTTCATAATTATTACACAGTCTAGTCAACGAACTATGGTTTAGTTGAAAAAAATAAAATAGTTGTTGTGGGATGTGCATATGTTTGAAGAAGAGGAACACATGTGAACAGATCTTGCATTTTATATATCTTCTTCCTAAAGTACATACCACACACACACACACACACACACACACACACACACACACACACACACACACACACACACACACACACACACACACACACTCACTCACTCACTCAATAGCACAAGTATAGTAAGCAATAATGAAATACAGCATGTAATCGGAAACAGGGCAAAAATTTTCAGAATATTTATTAATAGCCTGCATTGTCATCGATCTCACCTGAAATTCACGTGAACTTCTACTACTACTAATACTACCGCAACCAATACTACCACCACTACAACTACTACTACTACTACTACTACTACTACAACAACTACTACTACTACTACTACTACTACTACTACTACTACTACTATTGCTGCTACTACTACTACTACAACTACTACTACTACAACTACTACTACTACTACTACTACTACTACTACTACTACTACAACTACTACTACTACTACTACAACTACTACTACTACTACTACTACTACTACTACTACTACTACTATTGCTACTGCTACTACTACTACTACTACTACTACTACTACTACTACTGCTGCTACTACTACTACTACTACTACAACTACTACTACTACTACTACTACTACTACTACTATTACTACTACTACTACTACTACTTACTACTACTACTACTACTGCTACTACTACTACTACTACTACTACCAATGTTACTACAGATGTTAAACGAATAAGACGTTTAAAATTTTGAAAACTGGTCTGTGTGCTTATCATTGCTTTCATATTTATCATGTTTTATTATTACTATAACGATTACTGCATAAGCAATGCTGGCCATATAATCTTAGTATAATATAGTGATCATTATCTTATAATGCTATATACATTTATATAAGCCTTATACGTGCGTGCGCTAACAAGAAGAACAGATGAAATATTGATATATATAGTGGTCGTGCTCTATACTGGATCATTTATTAATGTTATTTAGCGTTGGATTTTGTTTGTTGGCGAAATATTGGATTTTAGAAATTGTTATATAAATTATTTTCTATTAAATATATTTTGTTCTTTACCAGTCTAAAATTTTTAGATAATTTCTTCTTATATCAGATATCTATAAAAAAGTTGTTATTTCATTATTATTATTTCTATTATTATCACTGTTATTATTATTATAGTCATTGTTTTTATTGTTATTAGCGTGTGATAAAATTTAACGACTTGAGTAGAAATGTACAACTTTG
>NW_008704034.1:1568304-1588807 GCF_000326865.2 Helobdella robusta
GCATGGTAATAATAAATGAAATCTAATTACAATAATAATAATAATAATATAGTACTACAATAACCATTCTGATGAATTCATTATGAACTTTTTAACGTCATATCATGCTAGCTAAACACGAGAAATGTTTTGCTACAGCGTAACAATACTTATAATAGTAATGAATATAAATGTAATAATATAAATATATATAATAACTATAGTTGTTTCTATAGTTGTTGTTATTATTATTGCTGTTGTTGTCAATACTACCAGCATGACAAAACGAGATAATCATAGCGTCATATTGTTAGAGCAGAGGCTTACACATGCTCGCGTTTAATAATAATATTACAATAATAATAACAAATAAATAATAGTAATAATAATAGTTATTATTATTACTAATTATTATTATTATTAATTATTATTATTAACATTTATGGCCTGGTTTTAAGAGATAACGTAGCAATATGGTAGGATCTGGTGGTGGTGCCGCGATTTAATAGAAAAAAAGCCTACGCAACGATGAATGGTTATATGAATAATAATAATAATAATAAATAAATAATAATAACAATAACAATGATTAAGACAACATTATATATATATATATATATATATATATATATAACATATGATATAAACAGTGTTTTCATATTTTAAAAACTGATTATATCCTAACAAGCCAAAATGCAGAACAGTGAACAGTTTATATTATTTATATTAATATAAATCAATGGATGAAGGAGTGAATGGATGGATGAATGACGGAATGAATGGACGAATAAGTGATGAATAAACGAACAAATGAACGAATGATTAATGAATGCTAATTTCCACGTAAAGCCTAATTATATCAGTAGCAATAGATTGAACTTGATAACGTAATAGGAAAATTAATTATACATGGTAAATTATTCTTCTTACATGATATGGTCTTGCTATTATGATGAAGTAGCTACAAGTACTGATTAAGATATAGACAAACACACACACACACACACACACACACACACACACACACACACACACACACACACACACACACACACACTTACGTACACACATATGTGTTTGTTTGTGTGTGTTGTGTGCGTGTGGTGTGTGTGTGTTTTTGAGTGTTATTTGTTTTGTTTGTTATTTGTGTATGATGTCCTTACTCCTTAATATTGTTACGTATTTAAAAGTGTTAAAATGAATTCTTAATTTTTGTTTGTATAAAATAAATTCTTAATTTTTGTTTGTATAAAATGAATTCTTAATTTTTGTTTGTATAAAATGAATTCTTTATTTATGTTTGTAAAAACCGGTCAACCGTTCCAATTCCATTATAGGATGAAAAATCGTTCCAACTGAAACTGCCTTCAGGCCTATACATGGGACACGCGTATGCTATCACCAAAGTTATCGTGGTGAGTTTTTCAAAATAACATTTCTACTCACAATGATTACAATAAGGATACTAATGATGATTATAATAATGATTACAAAGATTACAATAATGGTTACAATAATGATTACAATGATTACAATAATGATTACAGTGATTACAATAATAACTACAATGATTACAATAATGATAACAATAATTACAAGTGGGTCATTCTCTGTCAACTTGAACCATGGTCCACGCCCGACCATCTCCGATTTTTTTAAAATTTGAACAGTAAGTACCTCAATGTATTTCATCGACAAAATAAAATTTTTATAAAAAAATTTCAATTATTTTTCAAGTTATGAAGATTTTTGTGACAGCATCCTCAAATTTTTGAGCGATTTTTTTCAAAACTTGTACCTACGTAGAACGCTATATCTCTTGAACTAGCCAACATATCTTGATGAAATTTTTTGTGCATGTCAGTGAAACAATGTAATAACAAAAAAAATAAATGTTATTGTCTCGAATCAAAGGATATTTTGAACAAAAAATCTAGAAAAAAATGAATTTTTTGAAAATTTCACCGATTTCAAAACAGCGTAGCTCAAAATCTATCGCAAAATAAATAAATATTTTTTGTTATTTTAGAAGTACCTTATAGTCACAAATAAATCACAAAATTTCGTTAAAATCTGTATTGAATTTTTTGAGCTATCGGAGCTCAAAATGTCAAAAAAATGAAAAACTTCTTTTGTTTGGCGCCATTTTTAACTATGAAGAACCAAACGTTTTTTAATTTTTAAAATTTGTTTATATAGTGCTTTTATAGCTTAACAACATATCAAAAAATAAAATTGGCGTTTGCTTTCTTTGAAAAATAAAACAACTTCAAAAACAGGCAAAACAAATTTTTTTCAAGTGTCAATTTTTTTTTTTTTTTTCAATTTAAAATTTAAAATTTAGAATGTATGTTACACAGATGTGAGGAATGCCCAGGAAAACTGAGTGTCGAAAATAACTTAAGAGCGATTTTCGAAGAAGCTGTAATTTCCCATGATGATAATCGCAGTTCATTGATTTCCGTACAGGATACAGTTGACAGTTTCATTGAAAGATTTTCGCAAAAACTTGACGAGCTGTCATCGCATCATTACATAAGCAAAGAACAATTGAAATATCTTAGCGATTCTAAAAAAAATTTAAAAAGTTCAGAGTGTATTGCTTTAATGGATTTTGCTGAAAATTATTTGGTGATAATACAGGATGCAATCCAGAGTCAACATTGGAGCAACACGCAAGTTACTCTTCACCCAATTGTTCTTTATTACAGAAAACTTATTTATTTATTTATGAAAACTTATCTGTCAAAAGCGTTTGCATGATTAGCGACTGTCTCGATCACAATGTTTCCGCTGTTTATGCTTTTCAAAAACATTTAATTAACTATGTAAAACAAAACCTGAAAAACGTTACTTTAATTAAATATTTTTCTGATGGTGCGGTAAGTCAATACAAAAATTTTTCTAATTTAATTCATCACAAAGAGGATTTTGGATTAAAAGCAGAATGGCACTTTTTTGCAACTTTTCATGGTAAAAGTCCTTGCGATGGAATTGGAGGGACAACAAAAAGATTGGTTGCAAGAGCAAGTTTGCAGGCATTAACAAAAGATCAGATATTGAACGCCAGAGATTTTTACACATACGCTGATGCGAAAATAAATGGTATTAAATTTTTTTGGGTAGACAAAAAAGAAATTAAAGATCTGCTAGGAATACTTGAAAAAGATTTAGGTAAGCAGATAAAATATAGGGTTGTCGAAGTCATCACTCATTTATTCCAGACAAAAATGATCAACTTTTGATGAAACGTTTGTCTTCAGATTTATTTGGATACAATTTTAATAAAAATGAAAGTGAAGACACCAATGATGATTATGAGCCGGGTCGATTTGGAGCTTTGGTCTATAATAAGAAATGGTATTTAGGAAACATTATAGAAAGAGATGATAAAAATGATGATTTAAAAGTTAACTGTCTGAAGAAATTTAAAGAAAATATTTTTTATTGGCCTAAAAATGTAGATATTTGCTATGTACCATTTAAACATATTTTGATTCTTATACCTGATGATAACATTTCTTATGTTGGAAAAATTCACATAACTCTTCCTGAAACTGTTTTTAAACACATTAGCACGTTGTATAATAATTTTAAATTGAAAAAAAAAAAAATTGACACTTGAAAAAAATTTGTTTTGCCTGTTTTTGAAGTTGTTTTATTTTTTAAAGAAAGCAAACGCCAATTTTATTTTTTGATATGTTGTTAAGCTATAAAAGCACTATATAAACAAATTTTAAAAATTAAAAACGTTTGGTTCTTCATAGTTAAAAATGGCGCCAAACAAAAGAAGTTTTTCATTTTTTTGACATTTTGAGCTCCGATAGCTCAAAAAATTCAATACAGATTTTAACGAAATTTTGTGATTTATTTGTGACTATAAGGTACTTCTAAAATAACAAAAAATATTTATTTATTTTGCGATAGATTTTGAGCTACGCTGTTTTGAAATCGGTGAAATTTTCAAAAAATTCATTTTTTTCTAGATTTTTTGTTCAAAATATCCTTTGATTCGAGACAATAACATTTATTTTTTTTGTTATTACATTGTTTCACTGATATGCACAAAAAATTTCATCAAGATATGTTGGCTAGTTCAAGAGATATAGCGTTCTACGTAGGTACAAGTTTTGAAAAAAATCGCTCAAAAATTTGAGGATGCTGTCACAAAAATCTTCATAACTTGAAAAATAATTGAAATTTTTTTATAAAAATTTTATTTTGTCGATGAAATACATTGAGGTACTTACTGTTCAAATTTTAAAAAAATCGGAGATGGTCGGGCGTGGACTTTTTTTTAAATCGTTCAAGTTGACGGAGAATGACCCAATTACATTAATTACATCAATTACAATAATAATGATTGCAATGATTACGATAACGATTACAATAATTACAGTAATGAATACAATGATTAATAATAATAATTATTATTATTATTATTATTATAGGTCCAAACTATATTTGGCAATCGGCCCGTTAAATTGTTGAGGATTCGTAATCCGTGGGGAGAGGAAGAGTGGAATGGTGACTGGAGTGATAAGTGAGTGTGTTATTGTTTGTGTGTGTGTGTTGTGTGTGTGTGTATGAGTGTGTATGTGTGTGTGCTGTGTGTGTGTGTGTGTGTTGCTGTGTTGCCACCACCATTGTTGCTATCATCATCATCAACAAAACAACAAAAACATTATCACCATCATCATCAATCAACAATTTTACCATTATTATTTTTGTCATCATAAAAAACAATGCCACCACCATCATCATCACTACCGTCATCATCACCACTACCATCACCATCGCCCTCATCATCATCATCATCATCATCTGTCCACAGTTCCTCGAGGTGGTCATCGGTCAGTGAGGATGTGAAGATTCAGCTGCAGATGTTGAAAAGAGACAATGGAGAGTTTTGGTACCTTTCCTTTTTAAATTTTTTTTGGATTCGCGCGCGTTCACTCGCACATGCTCCGTGCGTGTTGCTGCTGGTACCTCCGAAAATTTAAAACTGCTGAAGATAATAATTAATAATATTAATTAAAATATAATAATAAAACTTATTTAAACAAATATTTATTTGAGGATGTCGTATGATGATTGGTTGAGGAATTTTGAATTCCTTACCATATGCCATCTTGAACCTGATGCTATCACCGCTGAATTGGAGAGCAAACATGTTTGTTTCTTCTTTTTTTTGTTCATGTTTGTTCACCTGTGTTTCTTTTTGTGTGTGTTCACGTTTGTTCATGTTTGTGTTTGTACGCGTTCGTCTATGTTTGATTCTACATGGCGCGTTTTCTGTGTTTTAATCGTTTTGTTTTTATTAAAGCCTATGCTTGTTTTGTGAAAATTGTTTCATTTACATCTACTTTGAAAATTTTTATTAAAAAAGTTAAGTTTCATGTACCTTGAAAAACGAACTTACTAAACTTTGCACGCAATGATTATCAAATATAAAAAGCTCAAATATTATTAAATTTGAACGCGGCAATTGTCGCCTGAACCTCTTGGATTGAAGGACATACGTGCTGCTGTGCTGTGCCTCGTAACGAAACTAAGGCTGCAGATGTTACAATACTTCGCGAAATATTTATGACACTTGTAACTGCTCTATAAAAGTTAATTTAAGCTCGATCGAACAACTTCATCCAAGCAAAATGCCGTCGTTTTTACAATGACGTCACACCAGCGGCAGCAACTACACAACAACTACAATCACATCATCGTTCCACTAGTCACATCGTTTATTTAAACAAACGTCATAAAAGGAAAATTTTCATTTGAGGAAATTGTTTTAAAACCAAATTGTACATTCTACGAACGAGACATAAATAAAACATAGGTGTGGTTAAAAACAAAACAAGGCAACATGTTACTTAATATCGTACCTACTTAAATACTCAGAGCTCGTGCAAACCAATCAAGCTAATAATTTAGAGGGATTGCTTAATGCGTCAAACAATTTACTCACAACCAGGCCTTCTTTATGGTATGCGAAGTTAGTCATTCACATGGAACAGAGTGCCTATAAAGCCAGATCTGCTTTATATGAGCCCACATATGCAATGTATATGCTTTATTATAACAAAGATAGGGTATGTATACGCTTTAGAAATACTTTATACGGCGTGATGACGCACGGAACCAAAAACATTTTTATTATTCAAAGAATTCTCCTCGTTATTACGATGAAATGAATTTAACCTGAGCAAAAGTGAAATTAAATTTCAATTTATAATAATAATAATAATAATGATAACAACAATAAAATATTATCATTAACATCAATGTACCGCAACAAAACTGATCGAACGAACAACCCCGACAGAAAAAGACGGGATGGGAAGTGATAAGTTTCCATTCTGAGTGGATCAAGGGCTACAATGCTTTCGGATCCAGTGTATTCACTTACAGGAGAGGTTGGTCACGTGGTGATGGTGTTGATCACGTGATGACTTGGTTGATCACGTGATGATGTGGTTGGTCGCGTGATGATGTGTTTGGTCACGTGATTAGATGACAAAATGAATTTTCTCTTCATTACTCCATTTTCTTTTTTGCAGACCAATTCTTCAAAAATCCCCAGTTCCGGATCGCACTGAACCCAGCAGCAGCAACGTCCTCCTCATCCGACAAGTGTCACATGATCGTTTCCCTCATGCAGATGACCAAATCCTGGAACGAACAGAACTTCATCTCATTCGACATTTACAAGGTTTGGTCGTTATTTTTTTTATTTACTCTTGGTCCGTCATCTAAATATTTGATTCGGTCTGTCTGTACACCGGTCACTTGTGTTTCGTACATTAGCCAACAACATTAATCAACGATGGCTGATATTTTATTTGAATTATCATTTTCTCAGGCTGTTAGCATCTTTTTCATTGTTTTCCCACCCAAAATGTACGCTTGCGGATATGTAGTGTACGTACGTTCACGAACGAAAAATAATACTTAATTTCAATAAAACCGTTTCAACATTGATGCCAAATTACATCAAAGTTACTTATCAACAAATAATCTACTGATGACGACACGACAGCTGAGGCCGGGAGTGAACTTCCAGGCAGACGACCACATCCACAACTTCACGAAAGATGAAATGCAGTACGTCACCCACAACGAATCCTACGTAAACTTGAGGGAGGTGACGGCCAGGTACGTCCTACCCCCTGGCCAGTACGTCATCATTCCTCACACCTACGAACAAAACAAGGCCGGTCAGTTCCTGCTCAGAGTTTACACGGAAGTGAAGGCTGAGGAAGAGTAAGTGAGGAAAGTCTGGATAGTCTTGCTTTTCCATTTTTTGTGATATTTCATTAAAAATATTTTTAATGTACATCCACGTTGTATGTTATTGATGTACAGAATTTAAAAAAGTTTTCATAATTTTGGTAGTTTTTATTTACAACATTATTTTTTTGTTGCTGCGAAATTCATCTGCATGTTTAATCATGTTGTTTGTCGTTTCGTTATTGTTTTTGTGTAAACTTGCACACCAGAAATACGTAATAACATGCGGCTTAACGTTTCAATTTTTCCCAATACAGTAACGTTGACATGCCCACAAATGTTCTTCCGCCTAAGGTGAGAAATTAAATCTTTCTAATTATATCTACAATCATCGACATTCTCTTGTAGGATCATAGCCAAATAACGACATTCATTATTGCAACCAACCATCATACAAGCGTAACTTGATATCACCATCACATATCGTAATCATCATATTATATCATGACATCATAGTGTCATCACCACAATATCACCGCTCCATCATCACCGCTTCCAGCCTCCTACATCGATAGTGGAAGACAGGATTCACGTGCAAGCCGATGGTATGTTCCAGTACCAGAACAAAAACCTCAGCGATGCAGATGCCAAGGAGTTGATGGCCGTTTTGGATGCTGCCTTCAAAAAAGGTTTTTGTTTGTCTATCGTTATAGAAAAAGAGAAAAAGAGAGAGAGGGAAGGAGAGAGAGAGAGAGAGGGAGAGAGAGAAAAAAATGGTGTACGAGACACATCAAAAGTTTGTTAAATTAATTTTTATCGTAAACCTAAAACATAAACTTGTTTTTTTAGATGGCTGGACTGGTTTCACATCAATGGAAGCAGCTCGTTGTTTGATCTCACTTTATGGGGTCTATCTGGGTTTTTTTTAATTTTTAACATTTTAAACATTTATTATTATTATTGAATTAAAACTTTTAAATTGAATAATATTTCATATATTTTTGCATTTATTCTCAACAGAAAACGAAGCCCGGTTTCGTCACACTGAACGAATTCTACACGTTGTGGGCTGAACTTAGATTGTGGCTTGTGAGCATTCTTTTGCGTTCCTCCTCTTCTCAATTCAACTTTAAAATTTCATTAATTGTATTTTATGTTATCAATTTAGTTAAGAAATTTTATCATAAAATTCAGTTTAATATTGTTTCTTTAAGTATTTGAGGCTCAATAACTCATTTTAGTCATTAGAAAACAATGACTAATATTTAAAAAAAATGTTATCAGTTTCTTGGCCGCATCATTCATTTCACCAAAACTTACTAAATATAAATAAATAAAATAAATAAAATAAGTTACTAAAAAAATAAAATGAATTCTCGATATTTTATTTATAGGAAAAATTTCGCAAGTTTGACACAGACAAATCAGGGACCATTGACTGTAATGAACTGGACAGAGTCTACATTTCAATCGGTCAGTATTCGCATTCATTTTACCCTTGAATTTCCATTCAACGAAGATTGAAATTTGAAAATTCGTAACAAAAACTACGATTCGGTTATTAATTTATTCCCCATTCAAATCATAAATTATTTTAAATTAATAAAAAAAAGACTTCTCTATGTAACGACATGTTGAGACTGAGCTAACTGTTACTAAATACGTAATAATTGTGGATTTGAAGCGTAATAAATAGTAAATATTTTTCGGTTCATGTACTTTGTGTACTTTCTCCAAGTACTTAATTGTACTTGCTTGTACTTGAAACGCCATATCGATGTGTTACTCTCACTTTACGTCGTTTAAATTTGTTACTTGCCATCACCATCGTTATCATTGTTATCATTCATTACTACCGTGATCGTTGATGTTACTATTATTATTTTTATTATTTTCTTCCTCAGGTGTGCAGGTGAGCCGGAATGTAGTTGATGCAGTGGTGTGCAAGTTTGGCGGGAGATCAAAAGATGTTACGGTCGATGAATTTGTTCTATGCTCTTGCAAAATTAAAAATATCTATGGTGAGATTTTTTCATTTTTGTAATCATGTTTTATTCTTCTGTTTTTTTTTAAATCAGGTATCCGATTTTTTTACTGAATTCATTATTGGGGAAGATATAATTCGTATTCTTAACCAATGGCGACTGTTAAATTTAAATTTTAATGGTTTAGCAGCTCATTCGTTAGCTGGTTGACTAAATGACTAAATAATCAGTAGATTCATTGGTTAATTGTCTCAGTGGCTCATTCGTTCGTTCATTCATTCATTCATTTATTCACAAGTGTAATTATTTTTTAGATTATTTCAAGAAGTTAAGCGAGGAAAGCAAACTGAAAATGAATTTAGAAGAGGTAAAAACTTTTTGCTACTTCAAAAATTTTAATAGATCGAAACGCCATCTTATATGTTTGAAACAGAAATTATTCATAAATAAAGTTATAAAATATATTCAGATGTGTGCGTGCATGTGTGTGTTAAATCAGTTTCTTACCACACATTTTGTTAAATACATCATTGTTACCTTAGCACCAAAAAAATCAATTGCTTAACACAAGTTCACTGATACTAAACAAAATTACTTATGAAATCAGAAGTATATGAATCATGAAATATTATCGTTCATAAAACGTTATAACATTTGATCTTGCAAATAATCTTTTAATATATTTTTAATTTAATAAAAAAAAAATTTCAGTGGATGTCAATGGTGTTGACCTTTTGAACTGCTTGAACTTCTACCTGTCTGTCTACGAAGATGGGGTGGGGTGCTAGAACTTTCTTTTTATTTTGTTGCTTACAATAATTCTGTTGCTATCTCCCAAATCATCTTTCAATTCGGTGGTCTTATTTTATTTTTGCTTGTATTTAAACATGTATATCTATAGCTTGTATGCGTTTTTAAACATACATAACGAATAAATTCCTCCGATAAATATTAATTGTTAAGATATTACAGTTTTATACACATTTTTTCAATAATTCCTTGATATTGATAGACATAATGTTACAATCAACTGGTGCACCTCTTTCTACCTTGCCATTTTTGCCAGGTTTTTAGTTTTTTTAGCACCACAACAATTAACGCGTAGATATTTTTGAATATAGGTTGTTTTTGTTTTCTAGTACTTGTTTTTATAAATTTTATTTCAATCTAGTGAGATGTTTTTCATTAACTTTTAACGCTTTCTACAAAGCCAGTTCTGGTTGCCTTGAATCGTTTGGTAGATTATGGAACGTTTGTTACGAAAGTAGTTATGTTAACATTCTCTCTTTATTTTTTTTTTGTTTTTTCTACTTAAAATTATCACATTGTTTTTGAATTTACATAATGTTATACTATAATTTGGGTTGCATCTCTGAGTAAAATGCATTGAAAAACTTGAAAAGGTAGGAAAACCAAGTTTGATTATAATGACAATGCAAGTCATGAAATCATAGTAGAATTTTGTAAATTCAATGATTTAGAATTTTGCATTGCATTTTAAAATGCATTGAAAAACTTGAAAAGGTAGGAAAACCAAGTTTGATTATAATGACAATGCAAGTCATGAAATCATAGTAGAATTTTGTAAATTCAATGATTTAGAATTTTCGTTTTTGAATTTACATGTTCTACTTGGTCAAATAGTTAATTGCGAAAATTTGTTACACGGAAATTTTGAATCTAGACAAATATTTGTGTTGTTCATATTCATTCACGCTGTCAGCCATACGTTCCAGTCAACTTTCTATCAGAAAATTTCGCTTTCAATCCGTTATTTTCTTGAAAATTTTATTGGATTATTTACGGGTTATTTTAATAAAGATGATTTGACTTTCTTCAAAACTTCTTTCTTATTGGAATAAAATGTCAAACACACTGTAGCAATGAACTAATAAAAAAAATTGATAGAAAGAGTATAAAACAATTAGTGTCTTTAATATGAAATATTCAAGTGAAATAAAAACAAAAATGTTAAATCAAAGTGTAATAATGTGCTTCTTGACTGACTAAATGCCCAAATAATATATGGAGGGTTTATTAGCATTAGCAACAGTTGATAGGAATTGTGAAAGGATATTATAAGAACGATTGATATAGTTAATTAATTAGAAACCGTTGAAAACCTTAATCACCCATTAATTACATAAATTACTATAGACCGTACAGGCGGTCATATATTATTAGATGCCAGCCAAGTACTCGTAGATATCGAGTACATACCGATCAAGTATTTGCCAATCTTTATCTTCCATCCCTAATCACGTTTATCGTAAAATGAACATTAAAAAAAATATTAAAAAAAATTGTTTTTAAAATTTCATTTACATAATGAAAAAAAAGACGTTTAATTTTATTTTTTAGTTCAAAAAAATACCAGCACACATGCATCAACCGGACAATTTCGGGAACCTAGTTTCGAATCAGCAGCAAAATCTATCTACTCTGGCAGCTGCAGAAACTGACTACGACTACTACGACGACGACGACTACGTAATAAAATTTATTTAATTTTTTAGTGTTGCCTATTTTTGGAATGACGTATGAATAAATTGAGAATTCATTTCATATATGCAAATAAAATTTAATTAAAACGTTCAGTGGTCAGTGAGTTAGTGTAGTAATAGAGTTATTAAAAATTAAATGTTAACTTAAGCACTAAGTTAATTAAGTTAGTCTCTAACACTAACTCTCTAAGCAAAGAAACTCTTCAAATCACAATATTAAACAAAGCTCAAAAATTTTAAAAATTAAATTGATCCATCTTTTCTTTGGCTATTGCATTTATTTATTCAGTTTCAATCTGCAATCAGTTACTATTGTAATTTGCTTCATTTTCATTGCTCTCAAAATAAATAGACTCACAAAGCCACTAAATATGTATTTGACTTAAATTAATCAAACAGCCTGCTGGTTGGCTGATTATTGACTTTTGATTTCGTTTGATTAATATCATTACTATTTAAATTATTATAGAGGCCTGGTTTTTGCCATTTCTAGATTATCTATCTATCTATATATATATATATATATATATATATAATTTTATAATTTACATAATTAACATTTGTAGCCTTCGTGTGCTATATTAACTAAATATATCATATCTATTTATTTATATATAATTATATCAATAAGTATCATTTATATATAAATACATACATACATACATACATATGCACACACCTGTGTGTGTGTATGTGTAGGAGTGTGTGTGTGTGTTTTAGTAAAGGTATTTATGTTACATAGCGCCACACACACACACACACAGACAGTTTTCAAGTGTCATGATAAAGAACATCATTGCTATATAATATGCTATATATCATTGCTATATAAAATAATATATATAATATATATTTCTATTAAGTATTCACTGATTCTTATAACTATGATGAATGTGTTAAATAAATTTTTCTTTAATATGGATTTACTATGCATTTCAGTTTTCAGAGTTTATGAAGGATATTTCGACTTATTAGGTAGGTTAATCGCGATATATTATTTACTAATAGTAAGTTTACTAATAGTAGTTTTTCATTACTAAGTAGTAATGTGAATGTTTTAGAAAATATTGTCTTGTTAGATAACCTGTTGGTTTTTTTTTATTGGATTGCAAGCTGCTGAAACCAGCTTCTCACTGCATGTTTCACTCTTATTAACTTGATTTAATCTGTTAATTTAATTAAATATTTGAAATTTTTCTTATTTAAACTCTTTGATAATCAAGTATTTTATAATTAATTAAATTTTTAATTTATTTTCACCGATAAATCAATCTAAAATGGTGCAAAAATATGTGTTGTATATAGTGATTAGATTTTATTATCTGTATTTTAATTTTTTTTTTATTGCACTGGGAAGGACAAGTCAAAACTAGTGTAGAGATCTGTTTTGCTTGTTTCTTATTTTATACACAAATATAATCTATTTATTTTATACTATTCATTTAATTTTATTAATTTGTATAACTGCACATTTTTTATGTATATTTCTACAAGTTTATGTATAGTTACCTATTTCCATGTATACGTATTTTGTCACAAATTGTTAAGATGGAAAGATGAGGTGCAGAGAGAAGTTTTTGTTTCCAAGAAAGTTTCTTTATCAGTAGATGTTGATGATATTTCTTGCTAAAAGGAAAAAAAAAGAATAATGTTTATATGGTCATAACTGCCAGATGAATGAATTTAAAGTCTAAATCAGGTTGATTTGTTTGTTTGTGAGTGTGTGTGTGTGCGCGCGCTGTGTGTGTGTGTGCGTGCCTACCGCGTGTGTTTTTGCATGTTTGTGTACTGTGCATGTGGTGTACTGATTGGCTGTTAGTTTTACTTGGCAAGATGATTTCTGTCTAGAAAGCTTAACAAATCATGCCATGCCCTTCCTAGATAAGAGTTGTAAGCTGATCTAATTGGTTGGAAATTGTTAATTTGCTAAACAAAATTAGAATAAAACTAAATTAGGAAAAAACTATTATTTCTTTCTTAAGTTTGAAGAATTAAATTATGACAAAACTGTTTTAATGTAGTGATTTTAAAAAAGTTAGTATGAAATTATTAAATGTAAAAATCTTTTTTTTCCAATATTTTTCATTATTACTGTAGCCACTAAAGGGGATTGAAAAAAATGAACGTGTAGAAAGTTTAAACAGTTCATACCTGGATCTAAGTCTACAAAGTTTAAAAAAAAAATAAAATTGGATGATTAACTAACATGTTCTTAATGCTTTTGAGCATGTCTCGTGTTATATATATATATACATTTTCACTCACAAAAACACATACAAACATACATAGAACAAATATACATACATTCATACCAAACATACAAACTATTCTTTAAACATACAACAAACATACAAACATAACTTAGTGCATGTATTCACACACATATGTTCACACATTCATCCATACATACATACATACATTCATTCAACCAACCAGTTATGCTATGCATGGTCTAATTAGCAGCATCTTTGTTACTTACATTTGTTGTGTTATATTTTTTCGTTATTATTGTTACCTTCATTATTATTCATTTATTGCCAGCAGTGTATGTTGCTATATGTGTGTCATGCGTGTGTTTCAATGTAATTAGTACTTTCTTCATAAATCTATATAATTTTTTATTAACAATTAACTTTTCTCTTTTTTCAAAAATTTCAAAAATTATTTAGAGGTTAAGGCATTTTTTTCAAACTGTTTCGGACGTAACCAAATTGAATTAGTGGATTAGTGTTTTTATGTGCGTGTATCCATGCTTACATACATACATATTAGGAATTGTAGCTATGTTTGTTATGTGTTGTTACGTAAATCATATGACGTTTGTCTTGATTGTTTTATAAGTTTAAAAGATGGTAATATCTTGTATGAGTCAGAAGCATAAAATCAGGGGCTATTGTAAATTGTGATGACAAAAATGAGTTAAAATGCAAAATGATGACAATTGAAATGATGACGAAAATAATGCTTTGAAGATAGTGATGATGACGACGACGACGATGATGATAGTAAAGATTGATGATGGTACCTACAATTATGTCGACTGAGATATTTTTATGTTTAATTATTAATTATAAACGTTTTTCTTTAAAAAAGTTTTAAACATTTTAGATTTAGTAAAGAAGTCATATGTATATGTTTTACGGCCATGTGTTTATCTATTACTCCATATGGTTTCATTTGTTTTCATGCATTGTGTAATTGAGGAGCTAGTTGGTAAACTAAGGAACATTTTTATATCGTGTTTTTGCCATTGTTGTTTAATGAAACGGATGTTTTGTGAAATTCTTCTCACATCATTTCGTCAGAATCCAACATTATTTAAAATTTCATCTTAATTCTAATTTCATTTGTAATTTCATTTGAAATTAGTTTATACGCTGCCTTGTCATTCGTTATTCACATCTATCACTGTTTCTTTTTTTCTGTTTGATAGTAATGTTACACGCGTGTGCCTATTTGTGTATGTGTGAGGTAGAGCCCTGCGCGGTTGGAATTTTCAAAAACGCGTGTGGTGAGATGAAGATGAGGAATATGGTGATGAAAAAGATGACGAGGATGAAGAGTATGGTGATGGCGATGATGACAAAGAGGATGATGACGATAATAAAGAGGGAGATGATGAGAATGATGTTTTAAAGCTTTACAAAGTTTATTCCAACTAAAAAACAAACAGTTTAACCATGCATCCAAACCAGCTAACAAACTAAATAAATAACTTAACATCTTTTGTAAACTGTTGCCTTGTGGTATTTGTTTTTTTCTAGCTTACTTTGATTTAGTTTTCTTTTTAGTTATTAAATTTGTTTATTTATTTATTTATTAGAAAAATAATGTTAGCATAATTTTAACTTAATTATTTTTAATATTTTAATAATATCATTTTAATTTTTAGCGATGCTTTTTGGATATTTTAGTTAAGTAATTTATTGCTAAGAGAGGATATGATGATGGCTGAAGGTTTAAAAATTTTGTTCCATTTAGATTTGCCATTTTATTAAATTTGTGTAATACATTCAAGTGAATTAATTTTATGAAAATATGTTAACTAACAATGAAGACTAAATAAATCAATTTTTAAATAATTTATAATTTATTTAATGAAAATTTAAATGCTTAATTTCGACATAAATTATCAGGAATATTATTTTGAATATATTATTTAAATATTGCCCATTGTAGATAAATTTCAAAGTGGATTCGGACGGTGGAGGAAATTGGTTTGAAGAGCAGGGTCAAACAGCAGAGGAAGAGCAGCAGATACAGCATCTTCAACAACAACTTCACCAGTTACATCAACAACAGTTGCAACTGCAACAACATCCGTTACAACACAATTACCACATACAAGACGCAAATCCAGGCCAACAGCGCACCTTTCGTCACCCAAACCATCATCAGCAAACCCCTGGTTCCTCATCTCAACAACATAGGTGTACTCAGTGCAACCAGCAACCACAGCGTTTTCAACCACTTAAACGTTGGCGTTTGAAGCGTCAGCGGCAACAACATCTGCAACAGCGTCAACGACAACAGCAGCCACAACAACAGTGTCAGCAGTGTCAACAACAGCCGCAACAACAGCGTCAACAACAACAGCAGCCACAACAACATCGGCAACAGCGTCAACGACAACAACAGCCACAACAACAGTGTCAACGACAACAACAGCCACAGTGTCAAAAGTGTCCACAACACCAGCAACCGTATCAACAACAACTTCAGCCACAACAACCACAACCTCCACATTTGTTGTTGACAGCTCTTAATGAACTATCAAAAAAAGGAATTCCAAGTAATTATTCACAAATCAAAGTAGCTTGTAAACAATCCTGCTGTACTGATCCACTGTCGGCCAACAGTAGCGTAAAACCAGCCACCATCCCGGTTGCAAATTTTTCTGTTCAGAAACTGATAAATTGTGGCAAGCTATCTCCGGCAGCTGACCAGCTAGAGTCTTCAAGCCCTGCACCACAAATTAGTGAGTGCATTCTTTTAAAGCAAACTAACGAAGGCTTATTTGAACAAGTAAGTCTTCCACGTCATTTCGTATCTTCTCCTCGATACTCTTATAAAACTCAACAACAAGACTTCCCAAACTATACCTCAACAAAAGAACAACAACATTATTTAGAATTACAATCTAATCCTTGTCCTTGCCATCAAGGGCAACACTTCATACAAGGCATTCAACCTCATCAGTATTACACCAGCAATCCAAACGCGTCGTCGCAATTATTCTCACTGCCATCATCTCTTCGTTGTCCCGTCCATGGATTCAAGAGGCACAAAAACAACAACAACAACAACGACGACGACACAAACAACGACGGCGACAGTGTAGATTCTGATATTTTTGTTGATGAGACATCTGAGACTGTTGTCACATCTGCACTCTCATTTGCTGCTCATGAAATTGTTCCTTCTTGCTCTCTAACTCCAACGGACATTGTATCAACAGTTTCGTTGCCTGCTACTGCACAAACAACTACTCCTTCGACGAGATATGAGTATACATCAACTACATATGCAACAACAACAACTCATACATCAACTACATATGCAACAACAACAACAACAATAGAGACATCAGAAACATTTAAATTTTCAAAAGTATCATTCAAACCTGCCGTTTATTTCCAAGTTTCTTTTGATAATAATCTAGATGATATGAATGGCCATTACTATCAGGATAAACTGGATCAAAATGATAATGCTGGTGATGAAATCATTTCATCATCTCTAACATCTTTTGAAGGTGGAGAGTCATCATCTTTTTCTAATAAGGAAGATGGTGAACTCAAAGATGGTGATCTCATCAAAACATTCAGCAGTATGATGATTGATAGTTCAAAGAAAGGCATAATTTGTTTCTTTTTTGTTATGTTTGTTCTTTAGTCTAAATTTTTTAACCTATTATTGATCATGGTAGAACTGGCTTTTAATTGTTAGAAATTTATTGTCATGCTGTGCTGCATACTTTGCTTTGTTGTTTAGTTATTTGCCTTTTTTACATACACACATACACACACACACAAATACGTACACACATTTTTTTGAACGTACCATATCGATGTTCTCTTGAAAGATGTGCATTACATTTTTTACATTCTCAACATTATTTTTTCTTCATCCCATCCAGTTCAACTTTCAAGTCAAACATCTCCTGAGAGAGATCTGCAAGTGAAAACTGACCAACACCCAAGTATGCAACAACAACAACAACAGCAGCAACCGCAAAATCTTCAACGTCAATCACGTGAGTCACAGAATGACTCGATGAACTTTCATAAAGATTCGAATCTAGAAAACAAAGAATCAGCAAGTCAATTGAAAACATCTAACGCCATAGTCACTACGACAAAAATGACTCCTGAACAAAAAGCTGGCATGACATTCACCATTGACTTTGGCAGTGGAGGTGCTGATCGACCCGAGATAACTGACAGCTGGAAAAAATTGGTTCCATACAAAGTTCACCAAGGTAGTTAAACTGCACATACGTGGAATAGTGTGTGATTGTATGTATGTATGTATGTATGTATGTATGTATGTATGTATGTATGTATGTATGTATGTATGTATGTATGTATGTATGTATTGTTTGGTTAGTATGTGAAACAATGTAGAAATGTATGTATATATGTATGTTTGTATATGTGTACAGATGTAACGTGATGTATGTAAGTATGTTGATACGTGCAGTATGTGGTTATTTATCGCTTTTTTGAACGTTTCATGTACTCTGCACTGTTAAATGATTATTTCTATTACTTTTTGAAATTTTTAAAATATATATGGCTCTTCTTATTTGATGTCATCTTCATCAGCCAGGTATTTTGATAACATATAGTTGATTTAAGGTGTTTCTAATTGTAAATTTACAAGTACTATTGATTCATTTTATGAAAATAAATTTGAAATATTAGTTGTAATGCTAGTATTACGTTAATGTCTCTTGACTCTTGTTTGATGATTTAGAATTTCATTCACCTTTATTACTGTCTTTTTCGTCATATTTCAGTATTGTTTACATATTTTTTTTTTGCCGTCAGTCATTTGTAACAGTGTTGTTGTATGTAGATTTTGTATATGTGTACGGATTCGTAGAAATTTTAAATGTATACGTTTTTGTTGATGTTGTTGTTGAAGGTATACAAGAGAGGCAGGAAGAGCAAAAGAGGAAGAAGATGCTTAAAGAAAGTTTGGAAACTTCTACTCATGAAAAGGTTGATTGATGATTGGCTGATTGGTTGGCTGGTTGGCTGGATGACTGGTTGATAAGCTGGTTAATTCTTTGTAAGTTAATTGATAAATTAGTAGATCCATGGTTGATATGTGGTGTAGTTTGATCTTGTTCAACTTGTTTTAATGGCTCAATAGATTAATTAATTGGTCTGTTTTATAAAAGAACATCCATAAATTACAGCATTTGTCTAAGTTGCTGATGATAAAACTCCAACTGAGCAGTTTTTTTGACGTTAATGCTGAATTCCAATCTACTCATTCTGACATTTATCTGAACATACAACAGACATCATTCATACATACATACATACCCAGCACAAATAAATTAATAATAAATACAAACATACAATTACAAGTACATACATTAGCACACACACATATACAAACATACATACCTACACACACATACAATCAACAATACAAACAATCAACATACAATCAACATACAACATCAACAACAATACAATCAACATACAACATCAACAACAATACAATCAACATACAAACATACATACCTACACACATAAAATACTAGAATGTATACATGAGTGTACATTAATGTACATATCAATGGAGTGAGTATGTACTGTGCAAGCCAGCTTACATTCTTCAGTTTGGTTTTAATGACTTTGTTCTCTTTTAATGTTGTTTTAATAATTTAAATTGTTTGCCATCAAATTGTCTGCTAAAATTGATTGCTATCTTTTTTTTCATCTTAATTTGTATTTATTTTTTAACAATTTTAATTTTAAAAATTTTAAATGAGTGAATAAATAATATTAGAGTTCTGTTTTTCACGGCTTAATAATAGTTAAATTAACTTGAGTGGTTGGTTCTATGCATAATCAATGATAATCATAATAATTATAATATATAATAATAATAATAATAATCTATTAATGTATTCCAACTATTTATGCAATAGATGTGTTGTGGAAGTTATTATTATTATTCTTGTTATTTTTGTTATTGTTGTTATTATTAAGTGTTACTTTTAATGTTGTTATCATGTGGTTATTAATTATATTCATGATGTTGTTATTATTTTCATCCATTCATTGACATGTTTATCATGTTCATATCATAACAAAGAACAAGAAATGAGTGTATATGAATGAATGAATGAATGAATGAATGAATGAATGAATGAATGAATGAATGTATGTATGTATGTTAAAACCAAAACATGATGAGTGACACTGAACCGTCAAACATCAAGTAACAAATGGATTAACACTTTGATTTGTCGTTAATTGCACATGTCGGCATTCAGTTGGATATTTTCAAGCACACAGACACGCAGGAACCGCTGCAACAAGCACGAAATGTGGTTGGTTGCAAAAAACAGTTCCCTGCTGTCACCTGATCTGACACTGATCATTTTGCCTATTTCCTTAAGAAATTTAAGGGTGTTGGGGTCCATCGGGCCGAGAACCTCGATGCATATTGGCAAGAATTCCATCGAGGGGAGGGCATTCCCATATTTTTTCATTTTCTCGTCCGCTGCCCTGGCCGCGGCCAAACCGCATTCTTTACTTGTCAGGTTTACGTATCGTTCGG
>NW_008704034.1:1588877-1671258 GCF_000326865.2 Helobdella robusta
CGTCAAGCCTGGTGCCCACAGAGGTGTTAGGCCACGATCTCAACCACCCACAGCTGGCAACGCTGGACATGGCCAACAAATGAGCGGTGGAAAAGTCGTCGCCGCATGAAGACAACAAATTTTGAAAGATTTTTTTATATTCTTCGTTCAAAATTTGGACGTGCGTACGGTCCCCCGGGGCGGACGCTGGGGGAAGAATATCGCGGCAACGAAAAAACCGGTGGAGCAGGGAAGACTGTAGGTCGACTGTAGGTATGTATGTATGTATGAATGAATGTATGAATGAATGAACGAATGTGTGAATGAATGAATGAATGAATGTATGTATGAATGAATGTATGAATGACTGAACGAATGTATGAATGAATGAATGAATGAATGAATGAACGAATGAATGAATGAACAAATGAATGAATAAGAAGGAATGAACATACAGAAAATGCAATAATGAGTCATCTGTTTTTTTTTCTCCTTCGTTCTCCCATGCAGTGGCTGGTTTTGTACACATGTGTGTGTTCTACAGTTTGGGAGGGAAATGCAAATTCGAAAATGTTATCAGCTCAGTGATCAATATTTATTTTGTATTGATCATTTATGCATGTATATATGTGAAAATGTATGTACAATATGTCTAGATCGATGCGTGTTTTTATGTTTGTTCTGTTGTGTGTGTGTGTGCGCGCGCGCGCGTGTGTGTGTGTGTGTGTGAGTGTGTAGAAAAGTTATGAGTTGAGACCATACTTAATCAATTATATTAATTTATAAATGCAAATTGCTTTGGTATCTGTAGAAGATGTGTTGTCAGAGTTGTCTTTGGCATATCTTCATCAAGAATGGTGAAGTCAGTAATAGTGAAAATAATGATGACAAAGATGGAAATCGTTATTCTGGTGAAAATGATGAAGGAGATAATGCAAATGTTGTCGTTGATGATGATGGAAGCGATGATGATAATAAAAAAGAGTATGATAACGACGATTATGATGACGATGATGACGACGATTATGATGATGATGATGGTGAGGATTTCATCGGTTTAGTTTACTTTCACAGTTTGTTTGGTTTCAATTATTAAGTATAAAAGTTATTAATGACATTATCTTATGTCAATTGCCATCTTCTATCTATGTAGTAGTCTGATTTGTCTGTTTGCTCTTTGTTGTATCTACTACACTTGGACCTGTTATTTGTTATTTTAATTTATTTGTTTGCTTTTAGTTAATTAACATTGTATATTTTGTGAGTTATTGTTCGTTCATTTTTAAGTTTAATTCTGTCCAAATTTTTTTATTGTTTCATACAACATGCATGCCTAAGTAGATCCTTTTATGGATGTGTATGTGTGTGTCTGTGTGTAGGTGCGTGCGTGTATGTGTGCGTTGTGTGTGTGTGTTTGTGTGTGTGTGTGTTTGTGTGTGTGTGTGTGTGCGTGTATGTGTGCGTTGTGTGTGTGTGTTTGTGTGTGTGTGTGTGTGTGTGTGTGTGTGTGTGTGTGTGTGTGTGTGTGTGCGTGATACTGTGGATATTCTTAGATGATATAATGAATGTGTTTTCTTAGATGATATAATGAATGTGTTTTGAAATAGCTTCTCAAGATTTTTTTAAATGTCATTCATCCTGTTCAGTTGGTCTTTCTTTAATATCCACTTGACAGTTTTATTGCCTGTTTTATGGTGCTTTGCTTGAAAAATTTATCTCTGTTTTGTGTGTGTGAGATTGTTGTTAGTGTTGATTGGATAATTTACAGTTGTAGCCGAAGTTGAGTGAAGCATTTTTTTTTAATGCGGTTGTCATCGTTCGTTTATTATTAAATATGCCATTATTTTATATTTATTGGCCACATAATTATTTATCTGTTATGCATTATTCAGTGTAAAATGATTGGTTAAATATTTTTTGGTTTGTGATTGGACATTTAGTGATGTTTGTTGTTGAACCTAAAATTTAATTCAGTCACCAATGATTTACCGAATTTTGGTTAAACTGAGGCGCAAACTCGTAAAGGATTATTATTAGTAGAGTTGATGCTAGGAAATGAAAAGAAATCACTCTCTATAGAGAGGTGTGTGATGTTTAGATGCTCAGATTATGAACTTTCTAAATAAAGATACGGGCCATGTTCATTCAAATCATGAACCGTCAAGTTGTTACTGTATGTTATGTTCATTCAAATCATGAACGGTCAAATCGTTACTAAATGTTATGTTCATTCAAATCATGAACCGTCAAGTTGTTGTGTGCTGATTTCATGTTGCTTGACGAGTGGAAATTTGATCTATTCATTCATTCATCAGCCATCTGTCTCGGGTGTGTGTTGTGTATTTTACTTTTTGTATTATAAATATTTATTTTATCTTTCTGTAATTTTTTCAGAGAAGCGGAAAACAAAACGAAAGACTTAAAAAGTCTCAAAGTTTAGCTGGAGGGTATTGTGTTGATGATGAAGATGTAGGCGATGAGAATGATGACGTCATTTTTGCGGGCAGTACGTGCAGTGACGTCGTACATTCTAATGTTCATTTCACTAGAAATAATGGTGAGTAACTTCAACTTGCTTCTGCAATTTGTTCTGTAAAATTTTTAAATGATGCATACGTATCCTATGAAAATTGTACCAGCATTCGTATCTTAGTTCTGTTTTATGGACTGAATGAGTATAGAAACTTAATTTTTTCCACAATAAAGCAAGAGCGTCATTTCCGACAAGGAACTCCTTCCCTAAAACCCCAACGACCTCTTCAGCGAAACTCAAATCCAACGCTGATATTAAAAACAGCAAAAAGACCATCAAATCTGCCCCTCCTGCTCCCTCCTCGTCATCGTCGAAACGGCATGCGAATCAAGCTGCTGGTCTACCTCATATGAGTTTCAATACCAGCGCTCACAAACATCTCGAGCATTTTTCTAAACAGCTTGAAGCAAGTAGGAAGCAGCAGTCGCTGATGTCCAGGAGCTACGTGGAGAGTAGAAAGTCGCCAGCCAGGAGTTCACACAGTAACGGATCGGCAAAGAGAACCTCGCAAGCAAGCACCAAGGACAATAGTGCGTTGTGTAAGATCAACAATGAATTGGAAGGGACTGCCTACCTCATCAAAAAGATGTTAAACGACATTCCATCGACCATTGACAGTGGAGCAAGCACTTCAGATAACAAATCTCAAGTTCTCAACTCGCCAGGCATTGCAAGAAGATTAAAAATGGGCATGAAAAAAGCAATAGAGGACAACAATGAGGAAGATGACAGGGATCCTGATGATGATGCTGCTGATGTTGATGATGATGATGACGACGACGAGAACAATAATGATGACTTGAAAGTGAAACGTCTCACAAGAGCACCCAGTGAATCGGGAACGTACACAATTGAAGATGACGATGAGGATGAAGCCGGTGCAAATTCAAGTTTGGGATTGAAGAATGAGAGGATGAGGATTGATGAAGTGTTTGGCATTGCGTACAAGTTGCCTGTGATTGGCGACGTAGATGGTGATTGTGCTGCAGTGGTTCCTCGTAGACTTGGGGCGTTTGTTGGAGGAGATGGGGACAATAATGAGGGGAGCAATAAAAATATTGCCGCCAAGAAATCTCAGCAAGGTCGTCAGCAGGACGAAAGTGAGTGGTGATTTTAAATTTCTTATTATTATCAATGTAATTTTTTGTTATTTTTGAATTAGCTTTTGTTTGCAAAATTCTTATTCAGTTTCATCTTTAGTGATTGGTTGTTGTGGATAATTTGACGGTTGACTTTTGATTTTTTTATTTTATTAGTTGTTTCAATTTCACGAGACTCATTTGAATTTACACCTCCACACAACAGCCAGTAAGGAGCATCATCACAAGTCAGAAAATGAAACATCTCTTGAGAATAGCTTCGACCAGTATGACGAATATGATGACAATGAAGAGGCTTCAGATGTGGCAAGTTCTATGCCTCGAGATGACTCGTTTGATAGACTGATGAACGAAACGTCATCTCGATTGAACGCTCTCATTGACGCCACATCTAAGGTCATCAATGATTCTGGGTTTGCCTCCTCGTTCAATATCAAACCTTCAACAACAACTTCCGGTGTAGCTAGAATGAGTTCCTCCATTGACCCGACTTGTGCAAATACACAGGCGCACACAAAGCTACAAACTACACTTCCAACGAATGGTAAGTTATCTTTTAATGAAAGCAAAAATGCTGATAGCAGTGAAAAAGCTGGAGAGTCAGAATTTTTTGTGGTGTCATTTGATACTCCTTCCACAAGAAAGGTAAAGAGTGCTTGCTCATCTCGTGGGGCTGCCTTAAAATTAGTGGAAAAGTTTAAAAATAAGGATGATGACATTGAGGATGGTGATGCTAACGAAGGTGATACTGTAGTTAAGAAGAAGTTGAATAAATGTAAAACAGCTGACAGCAATACACTGAGTGACGTCAGTGACAGCAATTCTTTAACGTCTTCCAATGCAACAACTATCACTTCCAGCAAACTAATTGGAGGTCGCAAGTTTGTTCCTCCAATTGCAAAATCACTCTCCAACATCACCAGTGCAGTGAACAGCACCTGCAAGCCGTCAACAACCAAGGAAAGTACCACATTCATTCGAGACATTTCTCTGATCAGAGATGTGGTCGAAGGTAGTGGTGGCATCGATCTGAGGAAGGTCAAGCCCGCAATTGTCAAGGTCACTTCCGTGAAAACGAATCGTAACAGAAATGCGAAGATGTCTTCGCCTGCCTTGAACACTTCCAAACGAGATGAATATCGTAATTATAATGACGATGAAGATAAGTATAGCAGTGATTATGATGACGATAGTTGCAGGTCGCCGAGACACCCATCGAGGTCTCGTAGTGTTGGTCACGGAGATGACAAGTTGACATCTGACCGCACCACTAACACCAACACATTCACCAAAGCCAAATTCACTGCCAGCAAAAATTTGCCATTCACAGCTGGTAGCAAGAGTCAAGGTAATAAAGTTGGCAGCAGCACTTCACAGCAGCAAGCACAGAGCAGAAACAGTGGCGGTGCAAATACAAAGTACGCCATGAAAGGCATGCCGAGCGGTCCCACGTCTCCTGTTAGTGACGTGCCACAAAGAAGATTCAGCTCATCTTCTAATCGACCTCCTCTCAAAACATCCAACTCAACAGCTTCTTCCAAATCCAACCTCTACAATCAGAATACTAACAACAAGGCGGTCCGAAACAATCTGAGTTTAAGTAACAAAAGTTTAGTAAGGAATGATGGCGGCCGTTTCAGTATGAGAGTTGAAAAAACAACAAAAACAGCACCAACTCCAACTCCATCGAGTGACAAGATAGCTGCAAGTAATGCTTGGCAGAGAAGAAAGAATTATGATCCTAGGCTTAGTGCTGGCATGATCCGAGGTGGAGCCACCAGCAGTCGAGGCGGTATTTGCGGTAGCGGCAGCGGTGCAGTGAGGAGCCGTTCAATGTCGGCTAGAAGGAAAGATGATGACTATGAAAGAAATATTTGCGATGATGATGAGGAGGGGGAAACTGTTGCTAGCAAACAATCCAATCTGCAAAACAACAGAAATGTTTCCAACGCACCTACAAGATTCAGTCGCAGCAGCAACAACGGCAGCAGTAACAGCAAGAGTGCGAGAGTGGCCATGACGAAAACCCAGCAGATGAGCAGAAGCAAGATTGCTCAGATGAGCCATGCTGTTGCTGACAACTTGAATGTCCTGATGAGGAATGAGGGATTGGATACACCTCAAGCTCTGGTACGTTTTATTTCATTCTAATGTTCTTCTGTATGAATATGTTATGCACACAAACAAATTCACATATTCGTATTTCACTAAATGTCTTGTAGCAGCATGCATTTTTATTATTTTATTATTCTTCTGAATGTGTTTCTATTTATCTTCCTACATCTTTGGTTGCGTCAAGTTTCATGGTAGACACTGATTTCAAAAAATGCTCATTTTTCAAAGTTTTGTTATATTTAGAGTCTGCAACAGTAAGAGACCATCCATGCAATTTGTTCAGCTTTGAACATATGATTCCTTTTAGACATATAATGTGGTTATTTGTACTTCGCAGTGATTTATACACACACTCCTCAGGTCAAATGTACGCTCATCCATCGTACATACCTGCAGTTATGATCAATGTTAATTAAGCATGTGTGCATTTTTTTTCTTTTTGCATCTACATACTTTTTATGAGCTCCTTTGTTGAAGTTTTAATTCTATTTTTCTTTTTTGTTATACGTAGCATTTTTCAGGCTATTTTAATCATTTTTGAACATGTTAAATTAGTTAATATATATGCAAATTTCAACGACTTATTTTATGTAAAGCTTTGTTGAGAGTTATTATGGTCACTATTTCTTTCGTTATTTATTTACACATTAGTGCTTTTATTGCTGTTATTTTTTTGATTTGTTGTTGTTATCTCAATCACCACTACTTTAACAACAACTGCTGAACAATTCAAACAACAACAACGCAACAACAATAACAACAACAGAAACAACTGCCCTCATTCACTCACGAATCACCATCATCTGCCTTCTCATCACACAACATCACCAAAAGACGCACATCTTCAGAAGATGCACCACTTTCTGATTTTTCGGTAGATTTTTATTTTTGCATTATTTATTTTCTTTTAAATTTTGATGATTTTTGTTTTGTTTTTAACGTTTGTTCATATTCTTACATTTGCATGCTGGCTGTTTATTAAAACTTTCTTTAATGATTCTGAAAAATGTTTGAAGAATTATTTTAGACATATAATGTGGTTATTTGTACTTCGCAGTGATTTATACACACACTCCTCAGGTCAAATGTACGCTCATCCATCGTACATACCTGCAGTTATGATCAATGTTAATTAAGCATGTGTGCATTTTTTTCTTTTTGCCTCTACATACTTTTTATGAGATACCAGAATTATTTTTTCCTGTTCCTGTTTCCTTTTTGCCTCTACATACTTTTTATGAGATACCAGAATTATTTTTTCCTGTTGC
This sequence comes from Helobdella robusta, assembly GCF_000326865.2. Taxonomy (NCBI): domain Eukaryota; kingdom Metazoa; phylum Annelida; class Clitellata; order Rhynchobdellida; family Glossiphoniidae; genus Helobdella; species Helobdella robusta. The sequence continues at coordinate 1,595,873 of NW_008704034.1, forward strand.
ATTCTCATTTGTGTTAAATTCTAGTTTGAAGTGCAATTTTTTACTTTCTAAAAGAGAAAAAGATGCCTAGTTCCATTATCAACTAGTTCATTTTTCAAATTAAGCAAAGATAGGATATATACAGATATATACAATACATAAGAAGAGATCATGCATATGTAACACGAAACATCTATCCTCTACCTAATCAACTAACTAACTCATTCTTCAAATTAAGCAAATGATTTATGATAATGTTTCTTCTTCTTTCAATTTATAGTCACAAATAAGAGCTGCATTGGTATAATGAGAAAGTTATTAATGATGTTACAATGTGAAGATATGGATAGCGAGACTGGTGTAACTAATTGTTGTTTTTATTGTAGATTTTTTGACAAACGAGTTATTGGTGATAGGTTTATTTAGAGGAGCAAGCAGATGAATCATATTTAATCGTTCATCTTTTTTCAAACTGAAATCATCTCTGCCCTACGTAGAGTTCGTATGATACAGTGCTCGTTGATTCCATTCAACAAGTTTCTAAGAAAGTCAAGTCTCTGGCTGATGTCCTCATTGGCAAGATGAAGTTCGTGTATTCGCTTGCATTTTCATCATTTTCGGCTGGCGTTTATCTTTATGGTGTGATAGATTTCAAAATAATTATGATTGTTACCATCATCAGCAGCATCATGGTCCGGAGAAATTATTTCAAAGTTTCATTATTGATCATTCTAAAATTATGAATTATCTCTTGATGGTTGAGCTTGAGATTATTATGTGTAATGAGTTTGTAATGAAAGTTTCTATATTTATATACACTCTGAAACGTGTTGCTCTAGCTGGCTATTTGACAAAAATTTTCACTGAGGCATAAGGTCCTCCCAATTATTTTGCTTTGAAATTATTTAAAACTGATATCATAGATGGTTTTATTTCTTGAGAGAATATGACAGTGAGATACAGTAGAGGAATTAGTGTAACGAAGACAAGATGATAATTATTTATATCGACAAGGAAGGCTATAAAATTATTAAATCGTTGAATCACTGAAACCACCAACAGAGATGATGATGATGATGTTTCGGAAGGCGACGACAGCGCGACAGCCACCGCCACAACGACAGCAACAACGTCGTCTTCGACACCGGCTGGCAGCAACAATAATGGCAGCGTTTCTGTGAGGGGTCAGGTCGGCCAACTAACCCTGGGCCCTTCATCTCTCTTGCAGAATGCAAATCCAGAACTTGCTGCTATACTAGACAATCTCAAGAAAACAGAATTACATCTCCAGAGTTCGTTTTTTTTATTCAGTAATTTTTTTGTTTGTTCTTTTTTGTGCTAGTGTAATGTTTTACTTTGTACTGATTTAACATTTAACTTTGAATTTAGAGTCATGTTATTTATGTTACTGTCAATATTTTCAGTTTTGTTACTTTCTTCATATTATTATTTATTCCAACAGAAGTACACAAGACACTGTTTCACGTAACGGAAGATATGACGTCATCTGGTCCACTTCCCTTCAGTCCACAGCTCGCTAAGAAATCTGGATTCATACCCATCGACAAACCACCTAAATGTAAAATTTTGTTCCGCTTCATTACGTCGTTTGTTCGTTTCACTGTTGATATATTGTGTTGAATTTATTTCCTTGAAAATGTTTTGGACTGGCTGAGTTAGGCTCACTTTGATTTGCTTTTTGTTATTCGTTAAATTTATTAGAGTTGGATGATGACGAAAGATTTTATTCAATATTTTGTAAAAAAAAATTATTTTTCTTTTTCTTTTCAATGCCTCAAGTTTCTGACTGTGAGAAAAGCGGTGTGGGCAATGGAGCTGGTTCGTCACATTCGGGAACATTCACTCGATCAAGGAATTCCAGCAACAACAACATGCCCAGCAAACCAACAAAATCATCTCCGCCGCCATCGTCGTCGATGACGTCATTACATCATCCTCTCTCAACGACATCATCATCTCTATTGCATCACGTCTCGTCGTCGTCATCAACGTTTAAATCGCCTCAAACGACTGGAGTATATAAGAAGCGCTCGGCATCTGCTTCAAACAGAAACAAGAAATCTCCACAGCTATCATCGAGGAACAATCCTTTGAGTGGCGATGAGTATTATTGATGAGGCTGATGATTTTGATGAGACATTGATGAAACATTGATATTGTTGCTAATAGCTGAATGGTAGTCAATTCTAATGGTATTAATTAAAAGTGAAACAAAAAAATTGCAACCATGCCAAAATCGGTGTCGTCGTCGTCTGTCTAGTTAGGAAGTGCAACTTGTTCCGTCGGGTTTTCTTTGACGCTTGTGTGATACGATGCATATGCTTCTATCTATCTGTCGTGCTGACTCGTGTATCCTATTTCTTCACTTTCTAAATTTACTTCAACACTTTTTCAACTTTTCATTCGTAAAATTAATTATTTCGTTCATTTTTATTTGATTTTTAAAATTCAGATTCAAAAATTTGTTTTACATTACAGAATTTGTTCATATATTTACTATTTTAAATTATATATATATATATATGCATGTGTGTGTATAATCTTTGCATACAGTCAATTGTTATTAGTCACAATGGTATTTTTCGTTAATTTCTGAATAATTTAATATATCTTTCAGCTATTTTTTGTAACATGGTTCAATTATATTTCATAATCCATTCTTCTCTATTTCTCAAAATTATATTATTAATAAATTTGTTATTTTAAAAAGAGCTCTTTTCATAGCAACATAACATACTCCATTAACATACTCCATCATTCAATCTACCAGCCCATCAGGTAGACGAACACATCAGCCAACAACTTATTTCTAAATTTTCAATTCTAGTGCATTATTACATTATATTTCAATATATATTCCCTGTTACAAAAGGTTACTTACCATATTATTACGCTAAAATATTGAAATTTTCAATTTATGCTTAATAAATAAATCTTAACATCAAAAGACAAACGATTTCGTTCGTTAATCAAATAAATTCAGTAAATAGATTTATGTCGCGAGTTAACATTCACCACAATTAACAGAAGATTGTGATTGGAGTACGAGCTATTTGCAACGATCTATTAACAATATTCAATTATAATTAAAATTTTCGCCAGTAACGTGCCATTAAAAATTATAATTTAACAAAAAAAGTTGTTGTTAGGCCAGAACACTCATTGATTTAAATAAATATAATGTTATTATCAATTTTTTGGTTTATCACACGATGATATGCAAGAGATTGACGACGTGCTATACAACAAGATGGCAAAAGTTAAATAAATTGTCATAAATAAGGAAGGAAAGTTTGTTCAGCAGTTCATTTATATCCGATAGAAGAATTGAGTAAGCTTGGCAAATACATGTGGAAATAATTGGAAATGGACACAAATGATAAGCACTTAAAAGAATTAAACATAAAAAACCATGATGGAAAGCAATGTCATATGTTATTGTCATTCAACTTTTTGTATTCAACGAGGAATTCAGGATAGCACTGCGATTGATCGTAAACTATAAATTCTCTGAAGAGATATCTCGAGTGCTTCCTGAGGTTTTCGTTGATCTCACTAAGTTTAGCGGCTCGAGCGAAGACGCCAGTAGACGTCATGATGTCATCTCGTTCCTTCCTCAGGGAAATGCACTTTTGCATTCTTTCGTTGTAGCTGTTGGTGCCTAGGACGGAGTCACAGAGAGGATGTTGGTGGCAGGTGTCCGACTTGCACGATGCATCCATGCAGGGGGGTCGTTTGAAGGGCTGAGCTTTGTCGCAGCAATGTACGTTACCGAGAAAGACGCGAGTGACGAAGATACAGAATGGTGAGTCTGTCCAGTTTGACCCTGAGTCAGTTGAATCTGTTTGCCATGTGCAGAAATTATTTCTGACTGTTTAACACGTACATTTTATTAATAAAAATCCATCACATTATTGAAAAGAGCCAAGAAAACGATATCAACGTACAACCTCGCAGCAGGATTTTATAGGATTGAACGTACGCATTTTCAAATCCTGTTTTTCATAAATCTAACCTTGACCTTATACATAAAATAGTTTTATTAACTTATTTTCATTAGTGCGTTATCTTGATTTTTCAGCTTGCTAATAAGCTGCACGTTAACTAAACTTTTAGCATCAGTTAACTTAGACGGTCTGTTTATTGCGCGCTGATCTGGTTTGAACACAGCCAGCGCGAAACTCAAAGAATTCTCAACTGAAATAACAACTCCTCGACAGATAATTTGTGATAAGCTTTGTGATAGGCAGAGCAGCTTTGTGATAATTAAAAATATCAAACCGGCATAATAGTGAGCCTTCGTACAACTCTCCGCAAAATAAATTCCCTTGCCGAAGAGGGATGCAGTGCTTCCCAGCCTGAAGTCCAATCCCTGATCGACGATGGCCTGCTTGTTTGACCTGTCCGTCCCGTGGAAGAGGTAGCATTCGTTGATTTCATGTAACAATGTTGGCTCGTTGTCTGTGATTCCTAAAAAGACACAAATGTATATATATATATAAGCATCATTGATAAAAATCATGTTCCGCGTTAGTTAGCTTCATGTTTAATTTTTCGATTTTTCTAACAGTGGATCGTCTCTTGAGTTCTTGACCTGTTTCTTGACAATGATTTACGATCTATCGTTAGAAATATTAAATATGAAGCTAACTAATGCTGAACATGCTATGATTTTCATCAATAATTGCATTTCTGACAGTCTCAATCCAATAGCAGCATCAGTAAATAATGTCTGAAATGTTATAAAACCATGATATGGAATGCTCTGAACTAACGTCTGGTGTGCACACTTCGAGTTTGTTGAGACAGTCCTGATATCTTATCGTGGTTCTGAAGGCAGAACTCATTGATCTTCGTCATGTAGCGCTTGTACTGATACACGTTCTCCACTGCGTATATATTCTCTATCTTTATAGATTCCCTTTGAAATAATTTACAAAATTTGATTGTTAACGACTGCACGATTGTCAATAACGATGTCGATGAACTCCTCAAGCAACCATGTATAAGCCTTCAAACTCATGGTAAATTTAAGCTAAAAAACTATTTAGCGAACGAAGCTCATTGAAATTTAAAGTGGGGTAATAAATGAATGATCAGTGGAATGAAATTCATAAAAGAGAGACTTGGACGAGGAGTTGGCATCAAAAAGGAACGTTCCATCATCCGACCATGAATCATAAACCATGCAACTGATCAGATTGTACAGGGTGGATCTCTCATCCAATTTGTTCAACACGCCTGATGTGGAAGGAGCGTTTACTTAGTTCAAATAATTTAGCTTCCCTTTTAGAATTTGGCAAAATTATTTAATGACCTTTTGTATCGGAATGTGTTCTGAGTGAGCCTTGGTGAGAGATCCAGTGGGACGGAGCCAAAATGTCCTGGTGACCAAACAATCGAAAAAACTTGGAAGGGTTAGTCCTTCTCAATGGACTATCCAACGTTAGTATTGTGGGCTGAACTTCCTGAATATTAAAAATGGTGTTGCTTAAATATCATGAATGTATGTAATTTTTAAGTACAGAGTAAGCGAAATTAATTTGTTACTAAACGAAAAACTGAAAAGAAGTTTACTTCTTGATATAGGGGAACCTTCTTTAAATAGTTTAAAAAAAGATTGTTGACGATCGTTTCAACTTTGGAAACATACATCTTCCGGCCTTTCAATATTATCGACTCTGATTTCTCATCTGAAAATATTGAAATGCAACTTTAATAAAAACTGGCGCCGGCACAGATGTTCAACTCGTTTACAGAAATCGCATACACATCTGTTACATTGTAAGGTGTTTCTCAGTACAAAAAAATCAATGTTAATTTCTACCTGTAAACAACTCGAGAATCACAAATAAATTAATAATGTTTTAAAAACTAAACGTCGTTTAATATATTCTGTAATAATTTAACTTTTGAACACTCTTAGAACAATATTAAAAAACGTGAACGCACCAATATGAATAGAAACATTTTCATTGGCCTCCTTATTTATAGCTTGAAGCAACCTACTGTCCAGTGATTGAGTGTCACCTTCGAAACAAACATCTGCAGACTTTTTCAAGATGAACGAATAAGATATAGTCCTCTCATCAATCATTCTCATCAATGCCTTCGTCAACGTGTTTTCCATTGAGTTGATAGCGTTGTAACCACAAACACATTGAACTACGATGTCTGAACCTTTCAGAAATGAAAAAATTTTAAAACTTAAATAAATAGAAACATTATAAAACAAAACATGAACGCAGCTAAAATCAGTTACATAAAAAATTGTACGAATTCCTGAAACCTGTATCTCCAGCTTTCACGTCCAAAGCACATTTCTTATCTTTTTCCAGAGAAATCAGCAGAGATTTCAGAGGACTGTTATCTTCTTTGTAGAAGTTGTAAGTTATGCCTGAGGAAAAAATCTTTATACACTACAACAAGAAAAATAATTCTCGAAGCAATATATTATAAAAGTTTCATCATGCAAAAGTAAACCAAAAATAATTAGATCCACAGTATTAGATGGTTGAATGATTTAATTAACACAAACGTAAATGAAATGGAAAAATGTGATAATCTTTCAAACGCACCAGGAATAGAGAAATGGAAATCTTTCCTTATGAACGATGACATGGTCTCCTCAATAATTTTTTTCTTTTCGTTGCGGTTTACCTCACTGCCAAAAATCTCCAGGCAGGATTCAGTGAAGTTGTAGTGGATACTGTTGTTATTTCTGCACCAATTTATTAATACTATGTAACATCTTAATGTCCTTCAAGTTTGTCATTCAAGAAAACTGAGAATAAAAAATTTCTCAAATAGATTTTTATACTTGCAATTTGAAATATTTTTTTGGTTTTGGTTTTAAGAGAAAAATAAAGATGAATGTTTTCCACAAATGGCTGTCAAACAATCAAAAGGTCTTACACCACGTTAGGTAATCCCCGTTTCAAAAATCGAAACTCCAAGGATGACAGTTTGATGATCGTCTTCTTATTGGCAGCATTGTGATCAGCAGACTTTGTTACCCAATCAAAAGTGCAATCATTTTCAGTAGAATCGTCAAATTCCCTATCTTTATAAAAAAAATTTTATTTAGATTTAAAAAGTTGAATTTGTGCAGTTATTATTTGAGTGACGTAGATGAACAGTTTTACTTCTATCGTGAACTTTCTCGTCTTTATATTTCCACTTGTAATCCTCACTCCCGGCATCGCCGACGACAGAAACGATGGCGTTCCCCATGCTATCAACTTCTCTTCTGATTTCATCAACCGCTCTTTTGAAGCCCCTGTCACTCTTCAGACCTCCAACTGATATCAGAATGTTCTCTGGACACAACAAAACGAGTTAGGTTAACAATTAAAAAATTGCAAAAAATATTAGAAAATCTTAAATAAAAAGTTTGATTAACCTGAATCATCTGCATCAACGGTTACAGTCACTAAGAACTTTCTAGAAAGACCTGTCACAAATTTCTCCCACTTCGGTGTCGAAAAGTTATCAACTGGAAAGCTACACTGGTTTCCTTTAACGGTGATGTACCTGTCTTTATAATCTTCTTCCAACATCTTTGCCGTTTTTGTGGCGACTTCTTGGTTCTCCGCCAAGACGCTCAACGTACCAGACGCATTCAAGAATGGCACTGCCGGCACTTTGAACCAATCCAACAAATCAATCAATCCCCTGGTACAGCACGGAAAAATCAGTTGGTGTTGACACTGCAATGTATTTAGAAATGTTAACCTACTTACTTCCTAATCAGATTGTAATTTACAGAGCAGACATCAGCAAGATCACGAGGAAAGTTGACCTCACACGACACCGCGGACATCAGCAGTTCTTTTATGTGGTCAGCCACTTTTTGCAACTTCTCCTCGTCACTGGAATGACCAAGATGAATCTCAGGATTGGCTTTGGAAAATTATTTGTTCACAAGTCAAAATAAGATCGCAACTACAAAATATTTTGGTCAGCAAACTCTAGAATGTACAAAAACAAATGGACATACTAACATAAATCAATCCAAATCATCCAATCTGAACCAAACGTCTTTGTCAAAACCTTCAAAAATTTTCTAAGCAATTCTCTCTTCTCATTCCTCTGCTCATCCTCAACATACACAACCTGTAGAGTTAGTTTTAAACAGCCCATTTTAATATATATGAAAACAAAATTAGGATAATAACAAAACTATAAAAATAAATAAAGAAATACTTGACGACCATTTTAATGAGGCATTTATCAATTTTCGACTTGTAATCAGCACCCCTTTTAATAAGCTATGAAAATATTTGAACATTTATTAATTAAATATATGTGTGTGTATATATGTGAATGGCTAGTTAATTTATTTATTATAAGATATTGCTTTTACTTTATGGTTTTCATTCATTCATTCATTCATTCATTCATTCATTCATTCATTCATTCATTCATTCATTCATTCATTCATTCATTCATTCATTCATTCATTCATTCATTCATTCGCTCATTCAATTATTCGCTCATTCAATCATTCATTCGTTCGTTCGTTCGTTCACTAAATTAGTTTTCATTGATCTATTATAACATTCAATCATTCATTTAGTTATTTTTATGATTATATAATGATTAACAAATGTTTCAAAATAATGATGCCTTTAGCATAGAAATCAACAAAACATTATAACAAGAGTGGGCAAACTGCGGCCTTCAAAGCTATTTTGACCAAAAAAAGAGCCACAAATCTTAAAAAATTCTCCCACAGGTCAAAACAAATTGCTATTTAAGTACATATACGGCCCTTTCTAAAGTAAAACAGTTCTCAATGCGGCCCTCACAGCAAAATGTTTGCCCATCCCTGCATTATAAGAATGTAGTGACTATTCAAATAATTCCCACAAAGGAAAAGTACAATATGCATGACTCACCTTTTTGTTGTAAAATTCAAATGATGGTTGATGATTTTGATGCGGTTGTTGATGATGATGCTGATGACGATATTGCTGATAGTGATGTTGTTGTTGTTGCTGATGATGATGATGCTGTTGATGATGTAAAATTTGAGATTTGCTCATACGCCCCAAGTTCGTCCTTTGAAAATCTCCATCAAAATCAATATCAACAAGTTTGGTTGTCCTGGCCCTTCCTCTGTAGTGTTCAGATCTCTGACTTTCAGCTGAATGATCTCGGCTTTCTAACAATGGGAAAAAAGAAACACAATGAGACAAATTTTCATTATCTTAATTAATATAAAACAATCCAATAAACAACTAAATAAAAAAAAACATAAACAAACAAATGAGCAAAAATCTCTTTATTATTGCCCTTTCTCATCAGTAAATAAAAACAAATAAACACTAAACAGCAGCATAAAATAATGATGGTAACAGAGTCAAAAATATCAGTAAAATTATTAAGTGCAAACAACCACAGATGGCACAACTTACTGCTGCTATTATTAAAAGCTCTATGCCCATCTGATGTCTTCAAGTTGTTACTTTTATCATTCATATTTTTCCTTTGATGTTGCTGCCAATGTTGAGGCTTCCTCTGTCCCCTGGCTCTTTTTTTCAAAAGTTTGCCATCAGAAACTTTAAGGTTCTCTCCCAATATATCGGAGTGAGTTGCATTGATGTATATGTTTAGATCTTTGGGGGGAAAATACATTTAATTTTTCATTAATTGTGGTTAGTTGCTTCAAAAATTCAAACTAATAGTTAGTAACAAAGAGAATAGTATGTATGAGTAAAATAAATTTGGATATCTACAGACCGGCTACATCAGGAAGCTTAATAAATGCAAATTTTTTCTTCTTATCTAAATGTAGAACAGAGACAAAAAAATCTGCATCATCTGGCAAATTATTTGGATGAAACTTGGGTTGTTCAAAGTAGAGGACAATCTCATCCTCAGTTACATCTTCCCTCAAGTTTTTTACGTGTAGTCTCTTTATGATCTTCACTTCATCTACCTCAAGATGTGTGCCTTCATAAGGGGAATTCCTCAATATATCCATCATTTCCTCGACTCCTGATGACAAAAAAATTACAAAATTAGGAAAAGAATTTTTAAAACACTAAGCAGTATTATTAGATGACTCTATGTACAGAATGGTTATAAAGAAATGGCAAATTTTTTGAATAAAAATTTCAAAAATTGAAAGTAAAATGAAAACCTACCGATTGTGGCACTTGTGAAATGAGCAAAATGACTGATTCCCGAAGTTGTAACTTTTATATTATTTTCACTGGTAACCTTAATTAGCCATTCTCTCAACTTATGGCTTGTGATTTGTGATGGTCTGGGTATGTTCTGTCATCGGGTGAAGCGTTAGTAGGAAGTTATTAAAAGTGAATTCAAGTTTACTTTATCGGAGTATTTTCATTTACATTTCATTTACATTTTTTAAATATTAACCTATTAGCATTATTATTATTATTATTATTTTATACACTTACTCACATTTATTACAAGATTGTAGCTTTCTAATTCATTTTCACTGTCTTCAAAATCTTCATCTGATTTCTTAAAAATATATTAAAAATTTTTGTATATTTGAATTACTTGAAACAAATAAATGAAGCAACATTAAATATACTATAATAATACAAATACATAAATTTCAACAGTTTTAAATTTAATGATGTTGAAGTAACTTCATAAGACATGACACAAAAAGTAGAAATTGCTCATGCAACGGCACTGTGATATTAAATATGCTACATTTAAATTACATTCAAATAGATACATTATTAAAAAATTAAATCAATCATCTGCAACAGAACATTTAATGGATGACTATTGATAGCTATGTAAGTCACCAGTTAATATGTTACTGTGTAAGTAAGCAATGTAATGTAGAGTTCATCATGCATAACAATACATACACACAATATTATATAGTATTATTAGGTTAGCATTAGTGATACAATTAAATTAAAATATAAACCCAATTTTTTCTAATAATCTGGCCACAAATGCATAAATACAGCATAATTTTCATTTTGAATTTGAATTTTAAAAGCATTGAAATGATTGAATCAACCAAATGACAAAGTACAAAACTGCAAACAGCTGATGATTATCCAAACATCCATCCCCATGACATACCTTCATCTTGTTATTATTTTCTGCCATTTTATATGCTTTTCTTTAGTTTTTATTTTATTAAAAAATAGAATTAAATTTTTTATCTTCTCATCAATGATTATTTCTTGATTGTATTTTTGATTGACAAATGATAATTATTATTTTTATATTTGTTTTACTTTTAATATTTAATTAATAAACTTAATTGACGATTTCGATTACTATTTAATTTATTCGTGAATTAATCAGATCTTCATATAAATAATCTAATAAAAATCGTTTGTTAAATAACTTATTTTCCTGTAAACTCGAAATTACAAAACCGGTTTTCCCCAAGTAATATCTATTTATAGTCAACAGCAAAAAACCCAGGACTACAGAACCACGTGTCACTATACGCTGGTGATGACCATAATATTTTCATAACTGTAACAATTTAATATTATATGTTGTATTTTATGATTATATCCATGAACTATAACTATAACATTTACTGCCATATATATATATATATATATATATACATACATATATATACATATATATATATATATATATATATATATATATATATATATATATATATATATATATATGTGTGTGTGTGTGTTGGTAATAGACCATAATTTTTTAAATATTCTATAAATTCTACCGAATGTTTGGCGTTAATATGTTTGTAGTTCGTTTGTATATATATACATATATATATATATATATGTATATAGAGTATATACGTATTATATTCTTTTGTGTATATATTCTAGTTAAATGATATATGTTGTATTATATTATATATATTTATCATATATATTATATATTTATATGTGTGTGTGTTCACGCTCTTTAAAAAGGGTATATTTTAAAATTATTTTCCCGCCGATTACACGAAGGATATTAAATGAAAGTTAAACTGTTTTTGAGTAATTTTATAATATATATTTTTTATCACTTATTCATTATCCATTTAATTAATTTATTCATACATTTATTACATATTTTAGAACATCAATGACATCACCGATTTTCGAAAAAAAATCAGCCCCGTATGTCAGACAATCCGGAGTAGACCATGGATACATATATCTAAATATATTGATATATATATATATATATATATATATATATATATAGCCATGGAGGAGTTTGATCCATCCAGCTAGATGTATGATATACCTTGAACGAAATACTAGCACCATATCTTTTTCTTTATCATTTTCACCATATCTTTTTTTAATATAGATATTTTCATTGTAATTACTAAATATATACACATTTATCATTTACTTCAGCTTTGTTTGCTTATACGCTTTTATATTTAAGTCCAATTCCATTTAAATTAGGCTGACCGATACAGAAAGTGAAAAATAAAATATAAGAAAGCCCGAATTGACCATATAACTACAACGTACAAATTTAATCGATTCTAGAGTAATTAATAAGAAATTCCGGATAGCATTGGGATTGGTCGTAAACGATGAATTCCCTGAACAGAAGATTTCTCAACTGGTAGAGTTGTTCATTTACGGCTTTCAATGTGTTAGAAGACGCACTAGAGGTTGACAAATCATTTCTCAACTTCATCAATTGATTTCTTTTGGTTTGATCGTGCAAGAAAGTTTTCGTTCCCAAGACGGAATCACACAACGGATGTTGGTGGCAAGTTTCAGAGTGGCAGCCCTCCTGAGAACATGGCGGTCTCTTGAATGGATAGGGTTGTTCGCAGTTGTGCAGGCGTCCGAGAAAGACGCGAGACACAAACATCGATAGGACCTCGCCAGGAGCAGCTCTCTTACTTTTGTCATCTGCAAAAATCAAAGGCAAACACATATAGACAATAAGACAAATATTTCAAAGCAGATAAAAATGTTAAAAATGTTTCATATCAAACAATTTGTGTCAGACATGAATGAAATATTGGAAAAACGACAAAAAACGATAAACACGTCACATGTGAAAACAAACGGACAGATCAAATTGAGACCTGCATATTGATCGGCCTTAGTTGCGCTTTCAGCAAAGTATATTCCTTGGCCAAACAACGATTTGCTATTCCCCAGTCTGAAATCAAACCCCTGGTCGATGATGGCCTGAACTCTGTTCTTGTTCATGCCGTGGAAGAGGTAACACTCGTTGATTTCATGCAGTAACATGCTCGTATCGTCCGTTATGTCTACATGACAAATCATCGTCATAGTATGGTTAATTGACTGATCGACTGAAATTAATGAAATCGCTAACAATGACTTAAATAATATAATAGCACAGTAACATTTAATCTATCTTTCTAATTTTATTAAATTCTTTAAGTTTAAGATATAGAACTGACTTCTAGTAATGAGAGTTTGAGTTTGTTGAGACAGTCCTGATATCTTATCATGATTCTGAAGGCAGAACTCATTGATCTTCGTCATGTAGCGCTTGTACTGATACACGTTCTCCACTGCGTATATCTTCTCTATCTTTATATTTCTAAAAATAATTTACCCCGTGAAATAATCTTCAGCCAAAGTCTGAACTAAACTGACAGGAGCACTCACTTATGTTTCAGGTTATAGGCGTCCTTCCCAATGCCCACAACATCACTTCTCCAGGTACTGTCCACCATTAAGGAAATCAAATTGTACAGGGATGACGAGGAACTCAATTCATGCAAAGATCCTGTTTGGAAAGGAATTTTGTTCAGTTATCTACTGAATTGTTCGACTGGATTGTCCAGAAGCGAATGTATAAATGTCACTGGAGAACATTCTTAGTGAATATAGAGTATAAACCTGTATCATAATCAATGTTTAGTTATAAGTAAAATCGCATACGTTTAATGACATTACACAAAAAAGCCTGAGTTTTAAATTTCTATGAAAACAAAATTTTTGCCAAAGACAACTCAAACTAACTCAAACGAATGAATATGTAAAATTTTAAATACGTGGCTAGTATGACGATGACGATAAACCTTTATTATTAGAGTGCGTTCTGAGTGAGCCCTGGTGAGAGATCCAGTGGGAGGGAGTGTGTATATCCTGATGACCAAACAATTTCAAAAACTCTGACAGGTTAGTATCTCTAAGCGAGCTCTCCAATGTTAGTATTGTAGGCTGGACTTCCTATTAGATAAGATAAAAAATATGTATACATTTTTTTCTCTTATGCAGCTCTAGCAAATGTTGAACTTTTCCGATTAATACTCCATTTTCAAGTTTTCGTCTTTTTTCAATAACCAATTTTTCATTATAATAAATACTAGCTTAATGTTAAAAAATATAAAAAAAAATGGAAATAAGCCAAATACCTTTTTAGTGGTAGAAATATTTTTAAGATGTTCGAGAAACAAACTGTTGAGTGAGGATTCAGCTTCTTTTAAATAATGACACCTACCTCTGAGAACGATTTCTTCAGATAAATTATCTTTAAACAAAAATTTTCAAAAATCATTTAATAAAAATTAATATAGAAAAATTCATTCAAATGCATTTATTTAATAATTTACACACGACAAATGCACACTACAAACCTATTTCTACTGAAACATTTTTATTGGCCAACTGCGTGATATCAAATAGCAATGAGTCATGCAGAATTCTTTCAGTTTTTGAGCTCTGGTTGAGAATGAAGGAAAATGAAATCCTCTTCTCGTCAAAGAGAATATTCAGCTTGTCAATCAACGTTGATTCAAGAGAATCCAATATAACCGGTCCACAACATTCGACATTTAAAGACTTCTTGCTGTTGGCTTTTAATTCACTCCAAATATAATCAAAAAATAATTTCTCAAAAATTAATAGCTGACATATTTTTTTCAAAATAAAAAGTTCAATAAAACTAATCAAATTATTGGATAATACTGAAAGGTTCCAATTCATCAAAATAGCTAACAAGCAGAAGATGCCTTGACGTCAAACACACAAGACATTCTCTTGCCAATGTGGACTAGCAGCTCTCTGAAAGGACTGTTCTTCTCGTGGTAGAACTCAATTGTTAGGCCTTCAAATTTATTTCATCGTTGCTTTAATTTTCAATTATTCCTTTCCAATAAAACTCCGACAAATAAAAATCTACAATAATCTCATAAAAATTGAATTATAGCATTTTAAACATTTTGCGTTTAACACACGAATTGCCACGCAGGTGTAGAAACGCACGCCATCACATGCATAACATATCTGATAACTAGTTGAACGAATTATTAACAGATGAAAAAATTAACTGAATTATTTGAAAAAGTTAGTGAAACAATATCAAATTTTCTCCTTATATAATATAACGTAAGATAAGTTAAGTGAAACCAACATGGCAAGTCGAGAGGAATGACTTTTGAATGAAGTGAAGACAAAATGTCTTCAATCTTCGATCTTGTTCTCATGCATTCTTCTTCTGCATTTGCACTGATCTCCAGGCAGCCGTCATGCATCAGATACTTTGTGTTCTTGTTTCTAGGATAGGTTTAAGCGTTTTTTTACTTTGATATTTACGTAAAATAAAATTTTAACATCAGAATTGAACTATAGTTCTTGTTCATAATTAAAGTTGACACGGGAGTTTTTCGTCATTATACAACAACTCGCAACCAATAATGATAATCTGGCAGTTGGTAACTCCTTTTACAAAAGATGATAAATGTACCATGTCAATGTTGCTGTTGCTTCCAAGTAAAGTTTATTAGTGAAAAAATATGATAGATAAATAGATAGATCAGTGCCAGTCTAAAATCGCATATTAATATAAAAATGGAATTTATAAAAGAATTGCAGATCTATCTACACAAGTGAAAGCGTTAAATTAGGATCTGAGATGAAGAATTAGTAAAAAAACGAGTGAAAAAATATTTTCAGACTGACAGAAAAAATATGCATTAGCTTAAAAATTCGGCAATCACTAACATGAGGTCGGGATATTCTTGTTTGAGAAACTGAAACTTCAGCACGGAGAGTTGAACGGATGTTTTGCTTCTTTGATTGGAAGCAAGTTGTTTGCTTGTTGAGTTGTGTGCTTTTAAAGTCTTACCATGTTGTTCAGTCATGTTTAATTTATCGTTATCAGCGGAAATTAAGTTCATTAAATCTAAGAATTGACTGCTTTCTCTTGCTTTGAAATCGCCGGTTGAAAATTGCTTTTTGTCAGAATAAGGTATAGGATCATAATAATTATTATTTGTAACAATGCAACCATCCAACTTGGAAACAAATTCTTCTACACTGCCGTGTGCTATCTCAAATCCAACGTAACTCTTGAAGCCGGATATAAAAATGTTCGTATCTGATAAAACAATACATAAATATATAACATATAATAAACTTAAAAAAAATAAAAATTGTTCACTGTGGATATATAACACACCAAAATAAAATAATGGCGCATCCTAAATACAAATTTCTTAAGAAAAAAGGTCACCAAAATGAACCTTCTGATTGTCTGTGTGGAATTGAAGATTCAGAGCAGGAAACGTAAGTGAAGTAGTTGTAGCTAATGTAATGCACAAGCTCTAACCAGGGTGCATCGTTGAAATAATGCTGCAGTGCATTCTTATTACATGAACTTACATTCAACACTATTGTCGTGAAATCATCCTCCAACAACTTTGCTCCTAACTTCGCCGATTGTTCATTCCTCCCAACCACAAATAACTTATCTGGAGTTGGTTTGAATGCAATCACCTTCTGACCATGCTGCTCAAAAAAATTTTGCAGCCATCTGTGGAAAAAATTAATCTTATACAATCGAAGTAAATGGTTATTTAAATTAAGGAACACGTTAAAATGATGGCTAAAAATTGATAACTAAACTAAATCAAAATAAAAACCTGAAAAATTTGGCATCAACTATTAATTTAACTAAACATAAAGGTATGTCAACTTCACATGAAGCTGAATATGAGAGAATGTCGTTGATGTAAGTTGAGACACGCCGCAGATTGACGCTACTGTCATGACTGCCAACTCCAATTTTGTGATCCACTATATAACAAATGTTTTTTGAAGAAAGAAAAATTTTAATCGCCTATAGAATAAATAATAATAATAATGATAATAATAATAATACAATTTTAAATTCAATTCAGTAAACCGACTCTTATCAATCCATACAACGAGATTGTATCCAAACTGATGCCTCATATCTCCAATGATCAGTTTCATCAACTTTCTCTTTTCCTCGTGCAATTCATCTTTTATCTCAATCAGCTAAACACGAACGTTATTGTAAAAAAGTAATGAAAAAAAAAGAATTTTCTGACTTAAAAAAATTTATATTTAACGAAAAATATACGAATTGTTAATAAAGTTGAAACGGAAAAAAATAAAAACACGACAGAAGCAGGCTTCAAATAACCATTTTCATTGGGCAACTTTTCCACATTTCTTCATGGTTTTTTATCTGAAATAAACAAAATCAATCATCAACCAACCAGTCAGCCGGTCAATCTATCAAACAAACAACCAACCAACTATCCAGCCAACAAGCAATCAGTTAATCAATTAGCCAGCCATTCAACCATACAATCAGCTAACCAATCAATCGATCGATAATAATAAACATACCAATCGAGCGTCAGTCAAGTCAATCAATCATTCAAGCAATTCGCCAACACACGCATAAACTATTTTTTCAATTAATCTACTACTAATTCGTCAATATAAAAATAAAAACGTCTTTAGTGACGTCATTTTATATGCTGCTAAAAATAATTACGATGACATCACGATTGCTGTCATTAAATTGATCATTCAACTGTAGTACTGACGATAATTTCGTTGGATTGGTTACTTGCATTTGTCACACTTGTCTGACCTAAACATTTTCAGAACATAATTTTAATTATAATAAATTAATTAGTGTGGAAAAAATTATATTGCAGATTAGGAACTGTTGTGTAAATAAATAATTTCAATAAATACATTAATGTAATGTACACGAATATAATGAGAAGTAATGGGATTCTCTCTCGCTCTCTCTCTCTCTCCTCTCTCTTTGAACTACCCAGCCAGACAATAGCATGTCAGTGTGTGTGAAGTAAATACATGCGAACAGTCAGACGTATTTAACCAATACACTATCTAACAAAAGCCCAAGATGAAATATGAAATGTAATTTGAAACACGTGTTAACGTTCTTGTTTGGATCCTCTATTGTTTCTTCCAGCTCCATGTAGGTGACTGTTTGAAGATGTACTGGAAATATTACTATCAACCGATTGAACTCGACCTAGAAAATGATAAATTATGAATATGGAAAATATTATTATAGAGGAATAGTGATTTACGAAAAATCTGAATAAAATATTAAATGAAATAAATAAATCAGAAAATTTAGAATTAGGTAGATTATAAATATTAACTTCTGTCTTTCTGTTTTACATTCTGTTGTTGTTTAATTGGTTGCTGTTTCGGTTGTGGCTGTGGTTTTTGTGGCTGTTGTAGCGTATGCTTTTGTGGTTGCTGCGGCTCGGTTGATTTTTTTGGTTGTGTTGGATGATGTGTTGGACGCTGTTGTTGTTCAGTTTGTTGCTGTGGCTGTTTTGGTTGTAGCTGTTGTGGTAGTTTTTGTGGCTGTTGTGGTGGTTTTTGTGGCTGTTGTGGTGGTTTTTGTGGCTGTTGTAGCGTATGCTTTTGTGGTTGCATCTGCTCGGTTGATTTTTGTGGTTGTATTGGATGACGTGTTGGATGCTGGTGTTGTTGTGCTGGTTCTTGGGATTTGACTTTTGCACTGTGAAGACGTTCTGATGGCTTTTGTTTGGAACTTTTAAGATGTAAAAATTGTTTGGAATTCTCATCTTTACTATTGTTGTTGTTTTTTTTGTTATTATCATTCTCCTTAACTATAATTCCATCTCCAAGCAGGTCAGTATGATTGGCATTCACATAAATGTCTATATCTTGAATGAGTTTGAATTAAAATTCTTTTCAGCAGAAATTTTATAATTTCAAAATTAAATATTTTTTTGAAATATTTGTGTATATGCCCGACTATAAATACCAAACTAAACAAAAAAAAATTAGATATATAATAAAATATATACAAGTGTGTGTTTGGTGTGTGTGTGTTTGTTTGTGCGTGGGTTTGTGTGTGTTTTTGTTGTATGTATACCTGCAATATCAGGCAGGTTAATTATTGCAAAGCGTCTTGTAGTATCCAGATGTCCAACTCTAACAATGAACTGTTCTAATTCATAATCAGATGCTGATTGGGGGTGAAACTTTGCCTGCTCCAGATAAAGGACAATTTCATCCTCGGTTACATTTTCTCTCAGATTTCCAATGTAGAGACGTTTTTTAGTTGGTTTTGATTTTTGTTCATTCTTGACATTAATGTTCATTGACATTTTTATTTCTACCAGAATCTTGGTTGATGGAAGGCAAACTTACTTTTTAAAAACTAGCAAGTAGTAAGTAACAGTAACTTTGCCTGTCATCAAAATTGAACAAAATATATTAAATTTAAATTAAATAACAAACAAAATTAATTAATTTTTATTTCAATCATTCATTAAATTAATCAATTAATTAATTAAAATAAAATTATTTAAATAATTTGAGAAAAGTGAAGCCCAGGACACCTCATGAAGATCAAGAATGAATTTTATCTAAATAAAAAGACAGAATGAGAAATTTTCTGTAAGATTTTTACAATATTTACCTCTTACAATCTCTGAATACGGGATTCTCGTAATGGTGTAATGGTTTTTTTTAAAAGATAGAACGCAACTTGTTCGTTCAATAATGAACTAAAAAGTGAGCTAAAAATAAATATGCGGAATTCCATTTTATTTTAAGGAGTCCTAATTGAAATGTACCGTTAGCAACATGCTACATTTTAAGAAGTGCAACAGATTTGTTCGTTTGATCAGCCAAAGGTAACAGTTTTTTAAATTCATTATTTTAATTTTACATTTTACCTCGACAAAATTAACTTTAAAAAAATTCACTATTTACTGGTTGCTTGCTGTCTTTTTAAAATTTAAATTAATAAAAATTTTAGTGAAATTCATTGGATCCTTCAAACAACTTGACTTTTTTTTCAAACCTGATTAAATTGTTTAGTCTTCAGGTTCGATTGTTCAGCAATGTCAAAATTAAGAAGGGGACAATCAATAAAACAAGTTAGTGCTAAAAAAGTAAAGTAAGTTAATTTTTATATGTAAAAAGTAAAACAATAAAACAAAAAAGGTAAAACAATTTAATTTAAAATTTTAATTCTATTAAGAATTTTAATTTTAAATTTATTATCAACCAAATCAATTAATAAATTAATAATTTAGGAAGTGAGCTGTGTTTAAATAGATTATTAATTAACTAATAACCTATTTGATTCAATATTCATCAAATTTAATTTAAATATCAATTTTATAACTCAGCAAATTTTTATATTTATTTTTCATATTACTTTTTTTAGCACTTTTTAGCTGTTAAAATTAATTCTAAATATCTAATAACCACAACAATGGAAAGACAAATGCCATCCAGCCAAAACTTCCAGCACATTCGATGCCAGCAAGATAAGAAATGTTGGAATCATTGCCCACATCGATGCAGGCAAGACTACTACAACTGAAAGAATGCTTTATTATTCTGGTGCTAATTCGACTATAGGTATATCAAAAAAAATTTTCTCATGTTTTTTTTTAAATGTCGGTATTTTAAATTGTATTCTTTTTATTGCATTGCTGTTGAAATTTTTAATTGTTTTCTAATTAATCGTATTTTCAATTTTATTTTAGTTAAAATTAATCCTTAATCTAGGATTTTTATGGTGGATTGTAATGTTCTTATAAAAAATTGGTTAACTCTATTCTATTTTAATAAAATTAAATTATAAATAGCTATGAATACTTCTCAGTTGGAATGTTTTTTTTGAACTTGAAGGAAATGTGAACGATGGAAACACAGTGACCGATTTTTTAGAGCAGGAGAGAGAAAGAGGCATCACGATCATGTCAGCAGTTGTTCATTTTATGTGGAAGGGTCATAGAATCAATCTGGTTGATACTCCTGGTTTAAATTTTTTTTTCTGGTTATAAAATTTCCTATCATTTTTTACCTTCCAGATTTCTAACTTTTACTCTATCTTATATAGCCAGTGTTATGATTAATGTTAAAGCTGTCAATTTTGAGCAGTTTTGAAATTATTTTATCACTGAAACAGGCCATATTGATTTCACATGTGAGGTTGAATCATCTCTCCGAGTCTTGGATGGCGCTGTTTTGGTGTTGGATGCTTCTGCTGGTAAACATTTTTTGGCACCATTTTCTGTTTTGTTCAAATTCTATTATATTTTGATATTTTATCAGATTTGTTTTATTTCATTTCTTATTCATTTTGTTAACAGGTGTTGAGGCTCAAACACTGAGCACATGGAAGCAGGCGCTGAAATACAGAATTCCTCAAATTGCTTTTATAAACAAAATGGACAAGGCTGGAGCAAGTTTCTCCAAATCAATAAAATCAATTTCAGATAAACTAGGTCGAATGCCACTACCAATTCAGCTGCCTATCATATCAGCAAGTGACAATTCTTTCAATGGAGTCGTTGATCTCATTCACATGAAAAAACTAATTTGGAATATCGATGGAGATGGGAAGTTTTATGAAAATATTAAATTGGATTCCAAATTAGATGGGGATTTATTTGACATGGCTTCTTCAGAAAGAGATCAAATGCTTGAAACGTTAGTGAACGTGGACGAAGAACTTGGGGAAATATACATCAGAGACTCACATCTCACAAATTTGACTCCTGATCATTTGAACCAGGCTATCAGAAGGGCCACCCTCAACTGTCAAGTCCTTCCCGTTCTCTGCGGCAGTTCGTTAAGAAACAAGGCTGTTCAACCCCTGCTTGATTCCATCCTGACCTACTTACCTGACCCAATTGAACACAATCTGATTGGTGACCTTCAAGATGACGGTGTTAACAACGTTGACGGAACAATGGCGCTTGCTTTCAAAATTATGCACAACAAGCGCAGGGAACCAATCACATTTCTGAGGATTTATTCTGGCCATTTGAGTTCAGGTTTTATATCTCTATCTATATTTACTATTTTTTAGCGTTTGTTGTCGTTAATATTTATAACTTAAATGGCGATTATCGTTTTTTATACTACTGCTATTTTAAACATAGACTGATATCACAGTGTCGATATGATTATTGGTATTATAACTAGGCCTGTCCCTATTTAATGCAACGAAAAACTGCAAGGAGAAGATCGACAAGATGTTCCAGATAAACGCAGATGAGTACGAATACATCGGCAATGAGTCCAGGGGGAACATTGTGGCTGTCACTGGCTTCAAGGAGGTTCATTTTTTATTTCGTTTGTAGGGTTCATTCTTCTCTTCACTCATGTGTTCGTGTGTGTGTATGTTCTCATGCTTTTTTAATTGCGTTTCTTTTCATTCTTTTATATAAGCTGTAATATTTTCATGCATCTATAAAATTTGATAAAAATTCGTTCTTAAATGTTTTCCTCAGACGACAACTGGCGATGTCTTGTGCAGTGCTCAGCTACCATCGTCTTCATCATCACTTTTTGATGTACTCACGATTCAAGTTCCGGATCCTGTTTATTTTTGTTCCGTGGAGCCGCCATCACTTTCCGTGCAAAAAGATTTCGACACTGCCCTTGAGTGTTTGGCCAGGGAAGATCCCAGCCTCAAGGTCAATGTCGATTCGAGCACAGGTCAGACTGTTCTTGGTGGCATGGGGCAACTGCATTTGGAGATAGTCAAGAGTCGAATATTTACGGTAAGTCACTGATAAATGAGAAATTTCTTCTTTCTGATAGATGATTGTGATGTGGGGATGATGTTTTTATTTTTGATTATTTTAAAAATATTTGTATAATAATTTAGTAGAAATATTTGTGTGGTGATTCATTTGAATTCTTTTCAAGGAGTATGGCATTGATGCCGATTTAGGTCCATTACAAATCGCCTACAAAGAAACGTTGACGAGCACCAAGAAGGTTAAGACAGTTTTTGAGAAGACGATTGGTGAATCAAGATATCGTGTTGAAATGATGGCCACGTTTCATCCAGTTCATGAATCAGAAGAATCAGACAGTGCAACAAAATCAAATAAGAAAAAATCGTTATTCAGCATTTTGCCAAATCCCGACTCAGCGTTGGCTAAATATGGACTGAGGCCAAATTACGTGAAAGCAATCGAGGATGGATTGATGTCAGGGTTCTCAAAAGGTATCTCGCTCGCAGAATAATTTTTCTCCATACATCTAAATAAGATAAATAATATTGATAACTTTAAATAAGTTAACGTTATTAGTAATCTAAAACTAGCAATCCCATATAAGATACCCACTTGTGCACATGTATGTATACGAATGACAAGTGTACATACACACACATCACACACACACACTCACTTGTATGTTTAAACATAAAGGTCCTTTGTTAGGTTATCCTCTATCAAACATTCGCATGGAGCTGAATGAGTTTGTGACAAGCAGTAGGGCCACGATGGCCATCATCAGCTCCTCTGTGACTCACTGCGTTCGCGAGGCTCTCAAGAAAGATGATGTCCAACTGCTTCAGCCCATCATGAATGTTCAAGTTGGTGCTGCTGCTGCTGAATATGATAGTAATTTTAAGATGGTTGTGGGGATAGTTTCGAAATGGTATTATGATATTGATGGTTTTAACAGGCTTATTCTGGTGTTGGTGGTGTTACAGAATGATGACGATAATGCAATGATGTGGCGATAAAACGGATTGAATTCGGTTCTCAAAAACAAAATCCTGCTTTGTTGCAGTTTTAAAATTGATTGTCCCACCATCAATATTATTTCAAAATCTTTGCAAAGGTATTTACGACTCCGGACCATCTCGGCACCGTACTTTCAGACCTGGCGCAGCGGGAAAGCCACATTCTGAGCGTCAACAAAGAGGACGATAGCTGCCACAATGCTTCCACTGTGCTCGCGCGTACGCCACTATCTCGTTTGGAAGATTTTTCATCGGCACTTCGAACGAAGACTTCTGGGATGGCTTCCTTCAACATGAATCTCAGTTCTTATGATGTTGTTTCCGACAAATTACTGACTACTCTTTTAAACAATTAATGTATTTTAATATTATTACTGTTTTGTCATTATGTCTATGTCGTTTTTGCAAAATATTCTCTCCGATCGTGTTGATTTTAATTGCGTTACATTGTCATGAATAAAACTTGTTGAACTAACCAATTTGTAATTTTTATTCCTTTTCAGTTGACGTTCTGATTTCTCACTCATAGTTCGTTCAGAGTTGTTTGAAACTGCTGAGCAGTTTGCGTGTGCTTGCCTCCACTTCCCTCCGGCGCCCGACGGACATGTTTCAGTTGTAAGCAGCCACGTAGAGTAGAAGCTGTTAGGCACGTGACCTGCTAACAAATTACGACAACTGGAAGTGACACACGCACTCACGCACGCACGCACGCACAGAACACTACTTCCGAATGCGACGTACAACCGCTAATTATAAATTTATGTAATCGTACACGCGCGCATCCTTTCGACCGGTCAGCTCAATATTAACACTAATGATACGTACGACCTACCTGCCTTTCTTTTCCGCCATATTTGTTATTTTTATGATTTTCGGCCAGCGCTCGCTGGTGACGTCAGCAAGGGTAATAATGATAACGATGACGATGATGGGGAGGAGGAGGAAAATGATAAATGAATCTTGACGATATGTTAATGTAACTCTCGGTTTTCGTAAGTTTGTTCGTGTGTGCCCATTGAATGTTCGCGTTTACGTGTACGTGCAAATGTTTTCGTATGTGTTTCTATTGTGCGCTTATCGTCACGTCTCTGCTTTAATTTATGTGTACGTGAGCTGATGTGTGCGTGCGTGTGTGTGTGTGTGTGTGTGTTTTGACGTTGCTCGTGGACCACCAAATTATCGTTTCAATCGAGAGTGAAGTAAATTTTTCGAATTTTTACATTTCAATGTTGATGAATTGTTGTATCTGTGTTCGTAAAGTTTATTTAGTCAAAATTAACTTCATTTCATATTTTCGTGATGTTTTTTTTAAATCCTGCAATATAGACTCCATAAATAATTCAACACCAAATATTTGTTTATATATACATTTCAATGAATTTGTGAAAAAATGTACATAATCATATGAGCCTGGTAAATTATACTAACCAGTCACATACAATTTTCATTGGTCGAATACTTCCACGGAGACAGCCAATCACGAGTCTTCTTTGTTTCAGTGACTAACCAATGATGAACGCTGCATTGAAATGGACATGTCTGTATTAAAAGTCTTTATAGAGAGGCTTCATTGAATGTTATCAATGGACAAAAGCTCATTGAAATTTGCTCTGTTGTGGTGAATAACTCTGCTGCATTCATTTCTACTATTGAAAAATAACTTTTCAATGGAATTTCTAAGTTTTTTGAAATTTCGGGCTGCGCTATTGGCTTTGAAATGCTGCCATTTCTGTCGAAAGAACGTTCCGAAACCATTGTTTGTTTTGTGTGTATAGGGCGATTACGTTGGCTGGTTCTGAAAAGGTTCGTCAAATAAATAATAAAAGTGAAGATAATTAAAATAAAAATGTTTCCATACGAATGTTCGTCTTCATATTGCTCCATGCACCTCTCCAATCATTCACAACAGAGTTTCCAGAACATTGATTCAAATCACCAATACATGCACAACCATCAATATGCTGACGGTGCCAGCAGCGTCATAATGACGACCATTAAAAATTCTCCGACCGATCCTATCTCTTATAAAAACGAGAGAGATTCGATTTCTGTCTCAAACGTTTCACACGTCTCACCAACAAAGCGACAACAAACCACCAATGACGTACACAACAACTTCCGTTATTTCTACCAGCAGAACAACTTCTGTTACGAAGACGACAGTTTCCGAAAGTTGATTGATGAATCGAGAAACGACGACGACGACAATGAGTTAAAATTTAAAAACGAAATTCCGAGTGGCAAAATTTTGAAAAAATCACTTGCAGATGACAAACAAAATAATTCAACCATTACTTCATACTACGCTAACAACAACAGCAACAACATTCTTAGTTACATTTCAAGTAACAGCCAGCATAATTCTAATCATGAGGACATCAGTGCGAACAAGTCAAACAATTCAGACAACAAAACCGACCACAAGCATACAACAGCCGGCAGAGAACCGACCCAATTGAACCCCATAAAAACAGAACTAACCGCTAAAGTGAAACGACCGATGAATGCATTCATGGTCTGGTCGCGTCGACGTCGAAGGGACGTAGCCAGAGAATTCCCAAAAATGCATAACTCTGAAATCTCGAAAAGACTTGGAGCCGAGTGGAAGTCCTTAGAAGAATCTGAAAAGACTCCTTATATCGACGAGGCGAAGAGATTGCGTGCCAGTCATCAGAGGGACCACCCAGACTACAAGTACAGACCGCGACGTAAGATCAACAAAAACAGCCTCAAACAACCAAACCTTTCTTCAAACGACAACAGCATGAATTATTTTGTGTACGACGGTAATAACAACAGCAATAACATCCACAACGTAATTAACAATAACGAGTGCATCAACAGAGATGACGACATCGTCAGCAGTGGGATGTGTTATTATCCCAATAACAACTACGGATTAATCCCAGGAAATGAACATAAAATTAAAATTCCGGATAGAGTTGAATACGAGAATGTTAACGCATATTTCTCCGTACCATTCAACCAGCAAAGCTACGGACTCAACCTCTACAATAATTACTCCTTATATGGCAACGATGCTCTACTAAGCAACAAAAATATGAATTGCACCTCCTCTCACCAACTCTACACTCAGCAGCAACATCAACAACAACATCAACAATTTCTACCGCAACAACAACTTCAGAGGCAACAAGATTATTTCAACTACAATCCCGTTCCTAACTTCGACACAAAACAAACAGCAGCAGCAACAAATTTTTTTCTCGATAACTTCCCTCAACCGATCCAACATCACCAACAGATACGATATCCGGCAAATTCGAAGTCGTCAAAATTCGGCAACCACATCATCATCAACGGTTGCAACAACAACATCAACGATAACAACATAATCATCAACAACAACAATAACGTCAACAACAACAACATTAACATCAACTTGAGTATTCTGCATGACGCAACTTTTCAAGCTTCAATCACTGCTGCCGCCGCTTCTGCTACTACAATTTTAACAACCGCCGACCACAACACTGATGGAAATGATGATAGTGACGCAAACGATGATGACGACGACGATGATGACGATGACGCAACATTGGAAACGCCATATCAGACATAAAAATAGCTTTGGCAAAACATTCGATCAACGTAAACACGCTGAGACAGACATACGTAGATGAATTTAGAATCACAGGAACACGCAAACTGAACGCAGACAAAAGCAAGACACACACAAACACACACACACACACACAATTCTTTAGACACCTCCCAGCAAGTCACACTACAATTTGATTTTCGCGTTTTGTATGACAACTGCAACATACAAATTCACTCACGTACGCTCACCTAGGTATTTCTATCTATGATCGGCTATATACACACACACTATATACACATTTATGTATATACACATCTATACTATATATATATATATATATATAGAGAGAGAGAGAGAGAGAGAGAGAGAATGAGAAAGAGAAAGAGAGAGGCCCATTGGGATGACATGTTTTTAGAATATAAAAGTGATTGACGAAAATGTTGTGAACGACGATTCACGTAAATGTGTGTTACTGTCTAGATCTGCTTCTTGCGTAATGGTACGTGTGTGTGTGTGTGTATGTGTGCGTGTGTGTGCATGTGTGTATGTGCGCGTGTATATACGCATACATCATGCTTTTACATATGCGTGAGTTTTTTTTCTACTTTCTTACACATTCTTATATCTTTTTGTATATGTATATGACAAAATTCAGCGCATATCTTGTGCTATGAATCTCTTAGCTTTTCATTTATTTCTCTTCTCTAGACCAGACAGGCAATCCTTGTTGAACGTTGAGAATTTCATTACTTAACGCATCAAACATTCTACTGAGGTCGCCAACAGTACATTCACTAGCTAGTAACTTTTAACTACTTACATTTCTGTCTGTGGCACGGGTACTGTTGGCTCGGTTAGGCAAGTTTCAGCGTTCCAACTTTGTTTATTTCCTATCAGTACAAGATCTGAAATGTAAATCTGTAGTTGAAATTTGAAAATACGCATAGACTAGCACAATGGTGCACACACACACACACACACACACACACACACACACACACACAAACAAACAAATATAAGTAAAGTTTTGTGAGTTTGTGTGTCTGTTCATAAATCAAGCATTACGAAATCGTTACTTGTTACAAACGTACGCATACAAACATACGCATACAAACTCATGTACACGTATACAGAAATACACGCGTACACACAGATACAAATAAACACACGGAATTATCATCAGGTGTTCAAAGCATGACATATAACTTACATATACATATATACATATACACGTTTGTTTCGATAAGTAAAAGAGATACAAAACATTGGCAAAAACAACAACAGAAGCAACAACAATAATACAATAACAACGATAATAACAATAGGAATAACAACGATAATAATAACGATATAAACATTGATAATAATGATGACAACAGTAACAACAACAACATTTATGACAACGACGAAGATGACGTGAACAATGATGAATCCCATTTGCGTGACTGGTCTCTATTGTTCACAGCTTGCATTATCATCATCATCGTCGTCATCATCGTCACCATAGTCGTCATCATCATCACTATTATCATCTTTTTGTCATCATCACTTATATCATAACTATCTTTAAAATCACATCGAACATTTTGGGTGGAAATCTTCTCGAAACTTAAATGGAACGCTACTATCTCTGCTCTATCATATCTGTTATCATCATGAATATATATCCGTGGTTATCATTAATATCCACATTATCATCAACATCATTAACTATTATATTTGCGAATTTTTAACGATATTTCATGATCTCTGCTCTTAGCGTCTTCGTTTAATATATTTGTTACACCAACAACGATAATTCAATTAACAACATGAATAGTAAAAAATATCTTGAATGCGTTTGTTTAATGTAGAGGGCGGATTTAAGAAGGGGCTTGCAGGGCTACTGCCGCCCCCAAAGTTTCCACACAAATGCAACTCTCAGATTTTTTAATTTATATAGAGCCATTATACATCAAATACACTTACTCCAGTGGAAATCAGTTTGCAAAATATAATCATTGTTGAGTAAGATTTGAATTCAAATGATTTAAAATCGTTATTTAGCTACTTTATTGTTAATTTTGAATTAAAATTGAAACAATTCTAGATAGCCGATTTCGGTTTTTATTTCAGCAACTAAATAGAAAAATTATTGAAGAAAACACGCTAATTTTAATTTGATTAGCATTGTCGTTCTTTTTATATTAGTGTATTACATAGGTAGAAAATAAACTTTATACTAATGTGAATTATTGATATGATGAAGATGTACGGTTGAAACGGAAGGGTTTAACGTTAATTAGAATGTTCAGAAAACAAAGATGAAAAAATAAAATTATACAAAAAAAAACAAAAAAGCGTTAAAACATGTAAAGCACCAAAAACATGTTAAACCCCTTAAACTTATGAAAATAAAATTTGTAGGTAGGTGATATGAGTTAACTACTGTAGGCATGTCAGGGCTCTGGCTCTGAGAGTATTTTAATTGTAGGTAGGTGACTGACTACTATCCTTGCCGCTTTTTACTAATTTTTTGTGATGTGATTGTTTTCAACAGGCCAACAAAGCAAAATTTTCCCCGTCGTAAGGGGCTGCTAAATTTAGGGTTGAACTTGTCGAACTAAATGCTGTTACTATTTACTTTTTATCGGTACTTTTCATCACATGGATGTATTTGATTAAAATCCGAACTTTTAAAAAAAATGTTAAACGCCTCAAAATTTACAACACTTCAAATATCCATAAAAATATCCAGATTTTCCAAATCGTGTTGGTAACCTAACTAACCTAACTAAACTGAACCACTGAAGACTTGAGTCGAATTTTGTTACTTCGGCCAAAAAAATAATACAAATAACTATTTTTTCAAGTTATATATAACGGTTAAGTTAATATCTTGAATATAGTTTAATTACCCTATAATTTATTTATTTATTTAATTATTTAATTATTTATTTATTTAATCATTTACTGAGGAAAAACAAGCCAAATAATATGAAATAAAGAAAATGTACTGATTTGCAATCATAATTTAATAATAATCAAATACATGCAGATAAGAATAACAATAGCAATAAATATTTCAAATATTAATTAATTAATAAATAAATAAATTATAATAATTAATTAATTAATAACAATATTGAACAATTATAACAATTAAAAACAACAATAATGATAATAACAATAATAACATAAAAAAATATAAATAAAAAACAAGATAATTCATTCGTGCAGTTGGCGTATTTTGTAAAAATTACATGAAATTAAAAATATTTAATTGCTAGTGAATGAATTACAAAATTGTAAACAAAATCATTCTGTTATTTTCAATTTAATTGTCGACGTCATCGGCCAAAGAACAATTATCCGGTGTTTCTGAAAAGTTTAGAATCATATTCTTCAATATGTTCCTATGGTCTTCTTCGTAATTAAATATGTCGTTATTATTATTAATAATTATATTATCGCTATTATCATTATTATTATTATCATCATTA
The DNA here is from genome assembly GCF_000326865.2 of Helobdella robusta. Taxonomy (NCBI): domain Eukaryota; kingdom Metazoa; phylum Annelida; class Clitellata; order Rhynchobdellida; family Glossiphoniidae; genus Helobdella; species Helobdella robusta. The sequence goes on from NW_008704034.1 coordinate 1,626,695, forward strand.
TTATTATTACCATCATCATTATCATTATTACGGTTACAGTCGTCAAGGACGCTACTTCCATAAATATCATTAACCTCATCATCAACGTTATCATTAACACCATCATCATCTTCTTCTTTATCATCCTGGTGTCGTATTGTGGACCTGCTTAGTGGGACTTTATTTATAAACCTGGGGAATTCGTGGGAGCCAAAAATAGGTTGGGGAATTTTTAAGATTTTGTCCAGCTCCGGAAGCATGGATTCGTAAGTTATAACCGGTTCGACCATTTCCGGGATGATTAAGGATTCTGTAGATCGTGATGTTGATATTGATATTGTCTCTAGTGCCGCTGCTGCTGTTGCTGCTGTAGTTGTTGTTGTTGCTGCTGCTGCTGTTGTTAAAATAAGTGGTGTTGATTCAGTTGTTGTGTCCGTCGATGTTAACGTTAATGCCGATGATGTGATGCCTTCGTGACTGGGAATGATGATGGAGGATTGTGGCGTCCTATCTAATGACGTTGAGCTCTCTGATAGGCTGCTATCGAGAAACATGGAAGACAGTGGAAATGCCAGGGCACCGACCGTTATCGCGTCTGCTGAAGCTTCCGTAGATGACGTCATCCTCATTGTTGCTGCGATTGGCGTCGATGTGGTCATAACGGTAGATGTTGTGGTAGTTGTGGTTGACGCGATTCGAGTGACGAAGGTTTTGTGGGCGGGACCACCGAAACTCGGAGGCACGTGTAGGTGTTGGGAGATGAACGCGTTGCTCTGGTTGCCATTGCTACGTGAGATTATGTGAATGAATGAGCGACTGAGCGAGAAAGAAAATGAATGAATGAATGAATGAATGAAAAAATAAATTAATGAAAGGGCAGGCAAAGAATAAATGAGTGACCGAGCAAACGAAAAAATTGAATGAATAAAACGATTTATAGAAACTTGAAATTATACAATTAAAAAAAGTGAGCATAGACGTCTTGTCGTCGTCATCATAATCATCACCACCACCATCGTCACCATCACCATCATCATCATCATCATCACCATCGTCACCATCACCACCATTACTTACTATACAACGCCGAGTTTATCATTGAGTAGCGTATAAAGGTTGGCCAAGGTCATACCAAGCTGACTTGTTGCAACCCCGCAGTAATGACGTAACTAGGGGATGGTGATGGTGATGCAAAGAAATAAAAACATACAAACACATGAGAATATGATACGGTAATCAAACAAACAAACAGACAAACAAACAAACAGATGAACAAACGAACGAACGAATGAACGAAAAACATTAATATCTATCTTACCTGGATAATATTTTTATTCAACAAGAAGACCGCATAATCAAACTGAAAACGATCCCGGCCCTTGATGGCAAGTGGAAATCTGAAAATGATGACGTCAATGATGATGATGATGATAACGATGATGATAATGTCGACGATGATGACGATGATGATGATAAAATCTCGATAAAATGTCTGGCGATAACAACGACGATCATTAGAATAAAAACAACAACAACAACAACAACAACAACGATGATGTCATATGGTAAAATTAACTAAAACATGGCGAAACAGCCCCACCCTACCCTCCCCTCTCTATGTAGGTACTAACTCTCTCTCCTTGGCATTCAGGAGATCGATGATGTCATCACGGACGGACGACGACGAGCCTGCGTTTCTGATTGGATACCTCAGCGGTACGTCTAGGAAGAAGCTGACCATGCTGACGAGGTGGGCCGTGTAACCGAGAGCGACTGAAATCATGACGTCATCCTGCCCTGTGGTTGTTTAATGGAGAAATGGATAAATGGATGGATGGCTAAATGGATGAATGGTTAAATAGATGGATAGTTAAATTGATGAATGGTTAAATGGATGGATGGCTATTGGAGGAATAGTTAAATGGATAGTTAAATGGATGGATTGCTATTTGGATGAATGGTTAAATGGATGGATAGCTAAATAGATGAATGATTGAATGGATGGATAGTTAAATGGATGGACGGTTACATGGATGAATAGTTAAATGGATGGATAGTTAAATGGATAGATAGCTATTTGGATGAATGGTTAAATGGATGGATAGATGGATGAATGAATGGATGGAGGATTAGATGGACGGATATATAGACGGAGATATATACAATTTATGACAATAACGTTAATATTTAATTAACATAATTAATTAAAGCTACCAAGCATGTTTTCGGATTGCGGCAGGTGTACATTACAAATGTAATAAGGTTCAGAAGCAATCCTCTTTGCCGCTGGTGACGATGACGTAATAACATTGTCGGGCTGCGTTTTTTTTTCGTAATTTATTTACAAATTTTAAAATAGTAAGCGCTAAATAAACGCGGGTATTTATTTTTTTTTACGTAAGTTGAAGAAGTTGATCATGTCTGAGGAAATAAAATTTTCTGAAACACAAACAAAAATCAATCTTGAAATGTAAAATATTTGTTACTGAAAAGTGGGAATACATAAAATATGTTAACAATCTTTTCGTCGCCACCACCATCATCACCATTACTATCATCATCATTATCGCCATCATCATCTTTTTCATCATCATCATTACCATCATCATCGTCTTCATCATCATCATCATAATTACTATCATCATCATCATCACCATCATCATCATCACCTTCCCCTTGGTGATAGGATAAATAGTTGAGAGATCGGTGAGCAAATATTTTCTCCGATGTACCAATTGCGTTCCAACCTTTATCAGCTGCTCTCTGGTGGCGATGATGACGACGACGACGATGATGATGATGTTGGTGGTAATGGAGATGATGATGGTGGTGATGATGGTAATGGTAATAATGATGATGGTGGTGGGGAGGACGAAGAACGTGATGACGATGTTTTTGCCGATTGTTAGTGAAATAAAAATTAGACCGAAAACCGAATAGTCAATTGATCAATCCAACTAACCAGCCAGTTAGTCATCCATTCAACCGGCCAGCCATCCATTCAACCAACCAACCAACCAGCCAATCAGCCATTTAATCAACCAACCATCTATTCAACCAACCAGCCAGCCAGCCAACCAGCCAGCCAACAAATTGGCTGATTACTACCAACCTGATATCAAAGTACCCCTTCTTCTTCTCATGCAGCTCGTCCCAGGAGACTGCCAACTGTTGCGTATTTTCTGTCATCACTAAATCTATTTTTATATCAGAAATATCAATTCCATCATCATCCTCATCATCGTCGTCGTTGTCACCATCATGATTATCATCATAACTATCGAGGTTGTCATCATCGTCTTCATCACTTTTCAGATTGTCATCATTATCATCGCAATCATTCATCATCATTACATCATCATCATCATCATCACATCATCATCAAAACCAACCATCGATTTCATTGGATGACCTGATAGACTCCAGTTTAGTTTCCTCAAGCAGACGTGCTGACCTCCTCTGCTCCAACTCCCTCCTCAACCTTTGAACTTTGATCTTCATTGCATTTAGCTCATATCGCTATGTATAACAACAATAATAATAGTAAGAATAAGAAGAAAAAGAAGAAAAATAATAATAATAATAAAATACTTTGTTGTATTTGGACTGTCTCTCAGTAAGGATGGACGTCACAGAAGTTTTTAATTTCTCAACTTTGTCCTTTAATTCTTCTACGGCATTCAGTGTTATCTGCAATCTGATGATGATGACAACGACTATGACGATGATGATAGCGATCTTTATCATCATCATCATTATCATGATCATCATTGTCATCATCATCATTATCAGCATCGCCTTCTTTATCAGCAGCATCGAATCAATCAATAAATTATTTAATAAGCCAGTCAATAAATAATGAATACAAATGTCTAGAAGTCAGTCAATCAGTCAACCAATCAATGAACCGACCAATCAATGAACGAACCAATCAAAAAAAACTAGTCATCCAACCAACCAATCATCCAACTAACCAATTAAGCCACTAACCAGCCAACCAATCAATGAATCGACCAATCAAAAAGAAAACCAATAGCAAAACCTTTTTAATGAATCCAATCTATAAGACAATCTCTGTTGATTTATGCTGACGGCAACTCCAACTTTGCAACCACTCTTACCCCCATCACCATCCTTCCCGTCGCCATCATCATCATCATCTTTATGATGATGATGATGATGAGGATGATGATGGGGATGAATGTTAGTGGAAGTGTGCTGCTGCTGCTGAAGCTGATCATTGGAGGAATGATGCTTGGGGTGGTCATGGTCTGTAGGTGCCAGGCAGAACAAGCCATCGTCGAAATCCAGAACAATGGCGTTAGCATTGTAGACATGAGTCTGCCAAAATGATTGAATATCAATGATTGTTAAGATACACAATCATCAATGATTAAGATACACAATCATTAATAATTAAGATGCACAATCATCAACGATAAAGATACACAATCATCAGTGATAAAGATACACAATACTCAACGTTAAAGATACACAATCATCAACGATAAAGATACTCAATCATCAGTGATAAAGATACACAATACTCAACGTTAAAGATACACAATCATCAACGATAAAGATACACAATCATCAGTGATAAAGATACACAATACTCAACGTTAAAGATACACAATCATCAACGATAAAGATACACAATCATCAGTGATAAAGATACACGATACTCAACGTTAAAGATACACAATCATCAACGATAAAGATACACAATCATCAGTGATAAAGATACACAATACTCAACGTTAAAGATACACAATCATCAACGATAAAGATACACAATCATCAACAATAAAGATACACAATCATCAATGATAAAGATAGACAATCAGCTGATAGCGACAACGATGTCTTAAAATGATGATGTCATCTCTAAAATAGAACGAAAATCGAGAACGAAATCAATAGATGCAAATTGGAAAAAAAGGAAACACCGAATGAATATGACTCATGACAGACATGGTGTAGAGAGATGGGAACAAGATTTTTAAAATTTGCTTCTAATGTTGTTACTAATACAATGCTGTCACTGATGTTGTTGTGACTATTGTTGTTGTTGTTGTTGTTGCAGATATTAATGTCATCACATTTGTTGTTGTTGTCACCGTCATTGTTGTTGGAGTGGCAAATGTTGTTTATGTAGTGGTATCTGTGGAATGTCTGGTAGCTTATGTCATTATAGCTGACGTTTGCATATGGTTCACTGTGTTCATCATCCGTGTTGGTGTTGTTTGTACATGGTTCATTCTGTTCATCACCACCATCCTTATTATTGTTGTTGTTGTTGCTGTTGTTGTTGTTAGAAATGGTGGTAGCAATTTGATTAATCTTATTTTTACACTCTGCAAAATTTTGATTGATGTCATCGTTGTTGTTGTTGTGGTTGTTGTTACTGTTACTCTTGTTGTTGCTGCAGTCATCATCAGTGGCAATACACCAAACCTTTATGCACAGGTCTGTATCGAAAAAAATATTAATTGAAAACACATTCAAAAAAGTACTATCCAAAGAACAAATAATACAGAGAATAAAAAGTACAAAGAATAAAAAGGACAAAGAACAATAAAAAAAAGTACATTCTTAGAGGTAAACATACAGTGGGAGGCTAATTGCGTTGCACTGACAACACCTGGTCTAATAATGTGGATGTTCTCCCATCTTGGGTTCTGTGTGCGTGTGTGTACGTGTGAGTATGCGTGTGGTGTGTGTGTGTGTGTGTGTGTGTGTGTACGTAGATGTGTGTTGGGATTAAAATGGGGTAGTTTATGATTTTTAATGATTAGTTTATAGTTTATGATTATTATATAACAAAATGATATAAAGTTATGAATGGATTTTTGGCATAATATTTAGATGGAATTTTAATAATGAATGAATGAATGAAGGAATGAATGAATGAATGAATGAAGGAATGAATGAATAAACGAGCGAATGAGTGAATGAATGAATGAAAAAATTAATAAATTAATTAATAATATATTACCAGAGTGCCATTGCAGAGTTCACTTGTGTAGAATGCTTTTAAAAGTAAAAAAATTAACCATAATATTTTTAACTGTATAAAGAAAAGCATCATCTTTGTCATCATCCTCATCTTCTTCTTCTTAGCCACCACCATCTTCATCATTATCATCATCCCATCATCATCTTTACAACCATTCCAATCATCTTTTATTATGTGCATTAAAATAAAAATAAATAATTATGTGTAAATTTTGCCAGCAAACATTTCTGAATGTAGTAATCAATAAAAAAGACACACACATGCACACATATACCTTTGCAGAACAACCAATGCAGAACACACACACACACACAATGTATACATGTATTAATAACTTTAGTAATATTTAACAGAACATTATATCCACATGTACTATAATATAATACAAATTAAATACATATACACACACATATACATATACACAAATATATACATACACACATATACATACCCATGCATACACATACATATACACACACACCTGTAGAATTGCTATCTTTATGTAGAGTAAAGAATAATGAGAAAGAGCAGAGTTCCACATAGCTGTTAATCTCTTTCTTCAGCCTCAAATTCTTTAGCATGATGCCTTTCAAGTGCCTAACTCGCCTCTGTGGGGTACATTGTCAAGAATTAGTGAATTAAACTCGTGAATTAGTGATTATAATAATGAATGATTAGTGAATGAATGCTATAATGATAATCTTATCATAATAGTATTAGTCTTTACTCTTTAGTGTGATACACATACATACACACTGTGAGGTGAGAGTCATCATTACCACAACAGAGCCATAAGTACCTGTTTCAGAAAATAATAGTTGTCACTGTTTGGTTGTGAATGCATCATCATCAGGAGGTCGTCAGTGGGGGCGTATTTCGCAACCCAATTTTTTATTTTTCAATTATTTTGTAAAAAAAATTGTAGAAAAATAAGGAAGGGGCAGATGCAACAAAAACAGCACATTCAATTGTTGCAAATATTAAATGACGGACTTACAAATTTTATGTTTTATTATTAATAAACAATTAACGTCTGAAAATGTTATTCAAATTTACGTCCACTAATTCGTTTCATGTAATTTGAAAGAAATTATTCACTATGAAGGCTCGCTCCGCACTGTTTTCATTTTTAATTTACTTATTTAAAAGGGAATTGAAGTTTAATTAGGCGTACAGTTTAATTAAAACTAAAAATAAAAAACATTTCTCAGTAATAACAATTATCAAAAAATAAAAATAATTTAAATTTTTTTTATGTAATTATTTAACATTCAGACTAAACCAAAAAAATTAAAATATATGCGTTTGTGACATAATCGAGGAGTCTATGTTTCTTAAAAATTTAAAAGTGAATAAACAGCAAAAATGACCAGTTCGTATGACAGAGCAATTACTGTTTTTTCTCCTGACGGCCATTTGTTCCAAGTGGAGTACGCCCAGGAGGCCGTCAAGAAGGGGTCCACCGCCGTACGTTCCCATTCGTATTTTTGTTGTACTAAACATCTCTTTCTCTGCGCTGATGTTTGGTTTCTCTACCTGCCTTTATCATTTCTCTATCTTTCTATCTATCTTTAGTTAATTTTTTAATCTTATTTTATTTTCATCCGGATTGTAATAAATAAAATGTGGACTATTTTTGTAATTATCGAAATTAGTCATTACCTTTATTAGTTATAGGATTTAATTTTCTGCTAAATGATTTCTTTATTTTCAAATTCAAATTAATTTCTATTATCGTCCACAGGTTGCTGTCAGAGGGACGAATGTTGTAGTCTTGGGTGTCGAGAAGAAGGCGGTCGCCAAATTACAGGAAGATAGGACAGTTAGGAAAATTGCACTTCTTGATGATCATGTTGCTCTGGCTTTTGCAGGTTTGTCAAGATGTTTTTTTCAATTTGTGTTATTTTAATTTTATGCATTGAGTTTCAGTTGGGTGAGACTTTTCCAGAAACTTTTTTTAATCATTATGTTTTACTTTTTAATATAATTTTTTTTCTAGGTTTAACTGCTGATGCCAGAATTTTAATATCAAGAGCCAGAGTGGAGTGCCAAAGTTACAAGCTGACAGTTGAGGACCCAGTAACAGTTGAATACATCACCAGATACATTGCACAGTTAAAACAGGTTCCCATGCTTATTTTTCATGAAATTTTTAATTTGAGTAGTTCATTTAAATTTTTTTTTCATATTTTTCAAACATTCATTATAAATGATTTAAAATGCCATCTTTTCTCACAGAAATATACACAGAGCAATGGTAGGAGACCATTTGGATTATCGACACTAATTGTTGGTTTTGATTATGATGGCACCCCACGTCTCTACCAGACTGATCCCTCAGGAACACACTTTGAATGGAAGGTACAACTAATAACCACAATTTAAATATAAATTTTACATTTAATTCAACTCTCATAAAGTTTTAAAAAAATTTCAAATCATCTTATTTTAGGCGAATGCCATAGGCCGAAGTGCAAAAACAGTGCGAGAGTTTCTAGAGAAGAACTATTCAGAAGAAGTTGCAGTATCTGATAGGGAGACCATCAAACTAGCCGTGAAAGCCCTCCTGGAGGTTGTTCAATCAGGTAGTAAGAACATGGAGGTAGCTGTCATGAGGAAAGATCAGCCACTGGAGGTGCAACTTTGATTCATCTCTCTTTCTTATTTTCTTCTGTTTCCATCTCCCCCCCCTCTCTCTCTCTCTCTCCTCTCTCTTTCTGTCTCTCTTTCTCTTCCTTAATAATTATGATGTGTGTATATATATATCTTAATGTAAATATATATATATACATTAAATATATTAATGTTTATGAATGTTTATTCATAATTACAAGTTATTGTGAATATTTATGAATTCATCAGATACAAAACACTGACGTCATTGATGAGTTGATCAAAGAAATCGAAAAAGAGAAAGAAGAGGAGAACGAGAAGAAGAAAAAGAAACCTCCAACTCAATAATAATGAAAAAAAATAATATCAATAATAATAATTCATTACGTCAACTATGGTATTTTAATTAATTTATATCATAAAGTTCAATTAAATTAAGGTTAAATTCTTGTTAGTTTGTACTTTTAACGTGGTGACGACGATGAAGGGGTTTCATTCGTTCGTTCGTTGATTTTCAACACTCAGCCATGTTCGTTATGTTTGTTCGTTTTTTTACTTGTTAAATATTCAAAAATAGAATTTTTTCGTATGTTTGATTTGAGATCGAAATTTCTATTGGAATTCGGTCTCTTCTATTCGTTGCGTTAGTGCCAGCAAACTGTTTCTGAATTAAATAAATCAACTGTATTCGCGATATGCATGCGCATATATATATATTGCAGGCAGTTTCAAATTCTACTGCAGAAAAATTCTCTAGTGAGCTTATGCTAGAGTGATTTTGTGTGATACGAAGCTGGTAGAAACGAGAAATCTGAGACGGATGGTAATTAAAATATTACTACTAGTCGAATAGATAGATAAGTAGATGTAATTGATGTTATTTAGTATGCGTGTATTGGTGCTTGGTGGGTAAGTTGATGTAATTGGTGTTATTTATATACCATGTATAATTTCGGTACGCACATCGCTGAACTCACCTGCCTGTTTTTATCATCTCAGTACATATAATCATGAACACACATACATACATATATGCCTACATACATATATGCATACATTGATACATACATACAAAAATATATACACATGTATATCACTATCTCACTGATCCATCTAACCAATGGTTTTGTGTTTACCTGCATGGTGAACGTTGAGCTGCTGTGTTCTGATCAATCGTTTAGTTTTGTAAGGTGCTTATTCATACATATACGTAAATGAATACATATGCACATCCTATACAATATACATACATACACATACAGACGTACATGTATACTTACATCTTTGCTCTGATTGGCTCCTTGATTGAGAATTTTTCAGGTGAAAAATTCCAATTCGGATGAAAAATATAATAAATAATCCGACTCAAACTCCGGCTCCTCAAAAAATTCGATTCTGGCAAAAATCTCCAACTCCGACCGACTCCGATAGTTTGCATCTTACGTTGTATTGCTGATTTGTATATGACCCTTTTTGGGGCAATCCTGAGATACACTGTCTTGACTGTGGCTTGTAAGATGAGTGGTGTTCAAGAGGACGTTTCTTAAATTCCTCACCATCAATCTTTCTTAATGTTGAACTTCTGTTCGACAGGTAGGTCGTTCCATATTTTGGTCAAAATACATACATAAAAATATATACACATACAGTGTGTGTATACATGTATTTTGAGTGTGTGTGTGTGTGTGTGTGTGTGTGTGTGTGTGTGTGTACGTGCGTTACCGAATGTATGGTATTTGTGATAATGATTACGATCGTAATATTTGGGAGTGTTTCGATAGAAGACCAGCTGCCATGAGCGTGGTGATGATTGAATGATGATGAAGAGATGATGATGATGAAGATGATAGTGGTGGTGTTGGTGATGATAGCGATGAATAATGAATATTAAAACAATAAAAAGAATATAATTAAGAGGATGATGATGATGGTGATGAATGTGGAGGTTGTTGTGGTAAGGCTAGTTACGATTCATCAAATGATAATGATGATGATGAAATAATAATAAATAATAATGATAGTGACAACGACGATGATAAATATGAAATAGAAAAGAAATATTGCGTAATCAATAAAATTACAAAAATTGCAAGAACAAATACTACAAAAAATAATAAACAAGAAATGAAAGCAATAACGTGAATAAGAAATAATAGTAACAACAACAAATAATAATAATAATAGTAGTAAAAGAAACACAAATGGAAGAAATAAAATTATTTCCAACATAACGGTCTGCTGGTTGTGTTTGTTCAAAAAATCATTTGAACAAAGAAATGCTACATACTTCTCGTGCAAGTGCTGAACGAAAACACGAGGTTGAACACAAAGATGAACATGAACAATGGGGATGAACGCGAACAATGAAGAATTGACAAACACAGAACATGAACGTACTACAAGATGTTTCAAAAGTGTACACAATACTGAACATTTTGTATGCTTTGTTGTTTAGGTATACAAAAATTGTTCAACGTTTGCATATTTGTATTTGTTAGTGAGTTTGTTTTTGCATACGTTTTGTTGTCTAAATGTCTGTGTTTTTGTATGTGTATTGTGTATGTGTGTTTGACATCAATTGTTTGTGACATTTGCGACATGTGTTAAGCATGTGTTGCTTAAAAACAGATGTTCGAATGTATGAGTTTGTGTGTATGTGTGTATATGTACGTGCGTGTGTTTGTTTGTGTGTGTGTTTGTGTGTTTGTTTGTGTGTGTGTGTGTGTGTGTGTGTGTGTGTGTGTGTGTGTGTGTGTGTGTGTAAGTAAAAACATGTTTATGTGCGTATATGCATAAATATTTCTCGCTCTCTCTTTTTCTTCTTTTCTCTTTATCTCTCTGTGTTATGTGTGTATTTCTTTATGTGTGTATGCGCGCGTGTGTCATGTGTGTGTGTGTGTGTGTGTGTGTGTGTGTGTGTGTTATGGGTGTGTATAAATGTGGTTCAGTGTTAAATTACGTACTAATATAATTTCATGCTAACCTAAAGGCACTTGATTATTAATGAAATACACAACTATGAGAGGAAATACGTCTTTGTGACTGTGTTTCTGTTTCAGTTTGTGCCTAAATGATTGTTAACGAGTGCATATGAATAACAATAATAATAACTAAGTAGGCGTACAGTGCATGTACGGGCAAGTATGCTATATAGGTGAAGTGGAATGTACACTATGCTGTGTGTACTACATGTGTACTACATACGCACCACACATGCACACCCACACACACACACGCGCACGCACACACGCGCACACATACACATTTATGTTTGTTTGTTGGTTTGTTTGTTTACGTTTCCATGTTACTCAACTTCCCAAAAACTATTCACTCCATGTGAATGTGTTCCAATTTTATAACGGGTGCTATATAAATCTAGTAATATATATATATATATATATATATATATATATATGCGTGCGTGTGTGCGTGCGTGTGTTTAATAGTCAGAAGCTTATCATCCCACGGAACAATCATTGATTTACAAGGTAGAGATCACTTTTTTATTACACCACTACTATACTACTACGCATATACTTTCTATAATTTATATGATAAATACACACACATACACGCACGCATACACACAATCAAACACACACACACCTACATACATATAAATATATATTAATATATACTTTATACTATATTTAAGGTGGAACATTGTATAGTAAATGTTATATATATTTATGTAGCAAAAATTTATATATGTAAAAGCTATATACGAAGATTATAACTGGGGGAATATTGTGTAGAGAAATTAGGCAAGAGCACTTAACGATAAAATTTACTATATCTGCTCGTTCTTTGTCGAATATATTTGAATTAGTTAAATTAAATTTCATATTTTATTGTCCTTATTATTTAAATTACATTTTAATTGATTTATAATAGTTATTATTGAAATAAACTTCTCTACAGTAACGTTTAAAAGTGTTGTCTATTAATATTTACTTGATGAAATGAATTTTTAATGCGAGCTAATTATTGAGGTGGTTATGATAAGAACATTTACTGTCGTCATTATCGTCGCGTCAATAGCGACAAAATTTTGATATTTTGGTGGCTGCAGTATTATATAATTAGTATTAGTTGTTGTTATAGTAGTAGTCTCGTCGTCGTAGTAGTGTTATTGGTGGTAGTAGTTGTAGTTCTACGTGTGGTAGTAGCTGTGGCAATGGTAGTTGTTGTAGCAACTGCAATTTTTTTGCGTAGTAAACAAGGAAGCACATGAGCGAGAAATTTTTCTGTCATCTAGTATCTACGTACGAACGCGTTGGTACAAGATTCGTTTCACGGCCGTTTCACCATTCACCGGGCCATTAGAAATTATTTAAAAATCATTTTACATCACCTGAATTGACTAACCGATGACGTCATAAACATTAATGCGTCACGTGATTTATGACTGGCATTTTGATTGGCTGATTAGAGTTTTAATTGACACCTGTAAAGGCAAAACTATCACTTTAATTGTTCTTTAGAATTTTATCTGGTTGTGTACACACGCACACACATATACTCTCACGCACACACACACATATACTCTCACGCACACATAGATCCAACACACACACACACACACACACACATATATATATATTATTTATATACGGATATATACGAACAAATCTATATTATTTATATATAAATATAAATACAGGTTTAAATCTTGCACTAACCTTTCTTATATTAAATCATTTCAATAAATTTTTAGCGGAAACATTAAAAAAAATTTGGAATTTATAGAATTTGGGATCTAACTGAAAACCTTAACATTACAGTTTACAATCTTTTTTACATTAAAAATAATCAAAATTTTGAGACTAAATTTGGGGACTAAAGAAATTTTTTTTAATTTTTCATCACCTCATGATTGTATAGAAAGGTAAGATGCCCATATACAAAATTACAAACTTTTCGTCAACCCAAGATCTAACGAAGAAACAACCACAACGTGAACAACATCAACAACAGCAGCAGCAGCAACAACAACAACATCAGCCGCAAACACAGAACCAACTACAACAATTTAATCATTTGGATAATTCCCAACGAAAACCAACATCCAACGAAATCTCTACAAATCAAAATACAAATAACATCAACTTGAGCAACAAAAGCAGCACTACAAACAACAACAACAACAACAGTAATTACAACACCAAGAATACAAACACTAATAAAAGCAACAGCAACATCAGAATCAGCAACAGCAGCAGCAAAACCAGCTTTGATCAACATCAACCGATCATCAACAAAAACGGCGACGTGACGTTCTACTTCGAGAAAGTGGTTGACACCACACCGCGCTCCAGCTTCTCCTCACCATCGCTATCTTCGTCCAACTCCTACTCCAATTTCATAAAGGCAAATTTGCATCCCCAGCAGCAAAAACATTCGATGGAGGAGAGCATAATTGAGAAAGAAATACGACTGCAAATGGAGAGAGAGCTGGAAATTAGATCGCTAAAAAACAATTCACTCAACAGAGCATCTAACAACCCTACCCCCATCAACAACATCAGCAGCAGCAGCAATAGCATATTTAGTCACAACAACAACAACGGTGGGTTGTACCAGCACAAGAGAAGCGACAGTATGTCACTTGCAGGTTCCGATATCTCCAACAACACAGCCACAACGAACACGGCATCCAGTGGCAGCTACTACACACCAGAGGAAGACGTTAACGGCAATTCCACAATAAGTCGGTATGTGAGGGAACAAAATGGAAACTTACATTACAAGAACGACAACATTAATAACATCAACGACAAGAACATCAACGGCAGCCATAAGAACACAGTCGACCACGATTTCACTGATAACGTCGATAACTATTCTTCACCGAAATCTGACGAAAATGGTACCAATAAAATGAATTATCAAAAGGTAAAGCGCCATTATTATTTCTTTCATTAGTTTCTTCCGACGCTATTAACAACTAACTTATATATTTTTTTAAATCATTAAACATTAACATAACAACTCATACAGAGATCATTAGTCCAGCCGTTTGCCGACGAGGACGATGATCCCCGGTTCAAATTCATCCAGCCGCAACAAGAATCGGTCATTGAAAAAGAAGTGAGATTGACTCGACAAAGAGAGGGTTCGCTGAGGAGAGCCAGAGGTTACCCGCTAGTCACCCACACCAACGAATTGGAGAGCGTTGTTGAAATTCCGCTCTTTGATCCGTCCACCAACAACGATGACAACGACACCTTTTCGAACAAAATTTGTAATAACAACTGTACAAAAAGTCTATCAAATCAAAAGCTAGATGAGTGCGACAAGTACATACAAGAGAGCGGCGCTAGGCGATTTGCCACGAACCGCCTGAAACAAGAAATCTTAAAAGAGAGGCAGCGAGAAATTGATTTGAGAAGACTGGGCAAAATAAATACTCTATCATCGGAGAGGGTTGCATTGGATGCAAAAACTTTAGAAGAACTAGCTTCCAAGAGATCAACCAGCGAGCTGAACATCAGAGAGGTTAGTAACTCGCACTTGAATCAAAAAGAGTTAACAAGCGTCAGAGACGTAGCGAGGCCGATGAAGAAGACATTAACGATAGTCAACAACAACGACAGCAGCTGCAGCAACGTCAACAACGAAACAACCGGCGGTCATAATGATGAAGATGCCGTTGATAACGATAATATCGCAGAATGGAGAATCGAGGAAGAAATTCTTGAATCGAAAAGAAGAGAAGAAGAGCTGCGGTTGGTTGATTCTTACTTTAATTATTTATGATTATTAACTAAAATAGACATATCATCAGTATGTACTACATTATCTTTTAAACATCGTGGTAATCAATTCGTCTCATATAAGAATCCAAAACTAATCGCTCACATGATAAAAACACCAGAGAACAGAGAAAGAACCTAGGCCTGCAAGTGAACACGTTGAAACCGCGAACCAACCCAACATTTGTATCATCATACAGAAGAATCTAGGTGCTATCATCGGATTGATATCTATCATCATTGGACGGTAGATACAAGACAGATAAGTTTAAACTATCATTTAAAACAATTGATAACGTTTTTCTTAGATCACAATATCAGTAAATCCGACTGCCTTTGATTCTAGTCTTAATAATCAAAATCTTTTAGTCAGAAGAATGTTGAAATCAGCGAAAATAATAATCTTAATGGAAATATAATCTTTTTCCAAAAAAGAGAATGAAGTAATGATTCAATTTAGCACATGATGGTAACAAATGTTGAACCATCAAAATACTCAAATGACGTTAATTTACGCGAGGAACATGTTTACTACAAGATTAAAATCATTAATTTATCACTGATTATTGCACGATTCATCATGTAGCATTAATAATATTTACGTCGATATCTTCATAAACACACGTATACAAAAACCCTCCATATTCAAAGGCAATACAAGATACAAGCTTTCATCAAAATATTTTAGTATTTATTTACTGATAATTGTTTCTTTTAACATTTTTTTTTATAAATTCGAGACGAAAGTGCAACTTGATGTTTATTTAGCATTTTAAAAAGTCAAACAATAATTTTCTAACAAATAAAAATAAACACACACACACACACACGACACGCAGAAATACACGAACATAAACACAGCCATGCATGCAATTTGTATATGTGAACTTTCCATAACAGACTTTTCTTACTCAGTTTTTCACAATTGTTTTGATTTCGGATATTGTTTTAACAAATTAAACAGAAAAAAATAAAACAACAATGATGATGGGTTATATTAATCTTTATCATACTGAATACAAATCCCAATCATTATATTAAAATTGACAAACACTTAGAAAAACCAAAGCCCATACAGAAACATAAGTAGACAAACAGAGAAATATACATACTCTCTCTCTCTCTCCTCTCTCTCTCTCACACACACACACATACTCAAACACGCACATATAAAGCTAGGATGATCTCATAGGCGGAGAAACCAGGATGACTCCATCACCTCTCACAAACAGCATTGGAATACTTCTTTTTGTCATCTGAAATTTTTTTTTTTCTGTAAATTAACTTTTAAAAAAAAGAAAATAATATTTTTAAATATTAACTGCACAGGTGATCCTATGTATTTAATTATAGGTACACTTCTGGTGACAAATTACAAATTAGTTGTAAACATGATCTAGAAAAATAAGCACCGAATACATAGAAGAATAAAAACATATTATAAAAAAACTAAATAAATTTACTTATTAGGTAATTATTCCGTTAATTAATTAATTAACTAATTAATAAATAATTAACCTTATAAATTTCTTCATAAGTTTCTTCATCTATGACCACTGTCGTGATGGTCTCTTCAACATCGCCAAGAATCATATTCAAGTGCTGATCATACGCCTTCCATTAATTTAATAAAAATAATAATTTTTAAATGAAAATGAAATAATAAAATGAACATATTCTATTTTGGTTCATTGAATTTTTATAATTAAGATAAAGTAATAATTAAATCTTTTTAATTCTTTTCAATCATGTATCTTAAAATATCTTGGGATATATAATAAATCAATGATATCTCAGAAAACATGATTAATGTTTCTACACTTTTAAAACATTAAAATAAAATGAAATAAAATTTGTTTGGACAAATTGATTAAGCAAACAAATGAAAGAATTTGAACTGGACACTCTACAGAAGACAAGTAGAGACCTGAATAGTGAGCTAATCTTGTAAACTTTACAATGTAAGGTAAAAACTAAGGGAGATAGACATTAAGTAAAAACATCTTACAAAGTTGTTAATCATATTTTAAATTTAAAATGATTAACATGTGAAACCATGAATTTATTATCACCATCAGTGGTCTTTTTATATGTATGGGTTGTATGTGTATTGCACATTTGTGTGCATGTTTGTTTATTTTTTGTATTGTCTTGTCATGCCATGTTTACTCATTAGTCATTAACAATTTACATTAATTATTATTGTCATCTTACATTACAGGCAGCAGACAATAAAATTCACAAAAATTTGAAAAGTACACCAAAAACACTAAAATTCTTACATGAAGCCTTCCTTTGAGCTCCCTTTCATTGCGCATCTTCACATAAATCTTCTCATCGAGACTAAGTCTGATCAAGTCCAGAGGCTCTTCTACTGTGTTGGAGACCACAGGCTGTATAGAGAAAAAAAATGTTTATAATTTGAAAAATTTGCTAATATAATAGACACAAAATGCAAATAATAAAAATTTATCATTTTTGAAATTTTGTTACCTCCGGAGCTTCGTCTGCCATACTTTTCAACCAAATATTTCAAACAGAAAAAAATCCCACCAGCGATAATTTAGTTTTGTGTACACAAAGAAAAATTAGTTTAACTATATTAAAATTATTTTCATTTATAATACCACTGTATGAATGTAGCAAATAAATCTATACACAATTGCGTTGTATTTAGTTAAACATTTAGAAAAAACAATATTGTCTGTTTAATAATAGTTTAAATGATGGTGCCATTAAACACTGTTTTCTACTTATGTATATATATATAAAATATATTCTAATTATATGGAATATAACATATTCTTTATATATGGATCAGGTATTGGTATTCAATATATCTAACAAAGCCATATAAACCTATTTTAGTTAATAATATTATATATTGGCCATGATGTTAATGGTAATATGTACCCATAGAATTATAATTATTAATTCAATGTATGTACCTGTCTGGTCTATACAATCAGCTTATATTTAGTATTAGTATAAGAAGATAAAATGTGGTCCAACTATGGTATAATAATACCTGGACAGCTTTTTCAGGCAAAGCTATCAAAATGTTAATGATATTAGCTGTAAGGTTTTCCTGCTGATGAAACATATGTTCATGCTGGTGGTGATGATGATGCTGATAAGAAGAAAGATAACGAGTGGTTGATGGTGAAGCAACGATAACGATGATAATCAATTGATTTGAATCATCAAAAAGGTGTACACACCCTGCAAAAAATCAATTTTGTGTTGCGTTGCATTATACTTCATTGCGTTTTCATTTCATTATCATTTATTATAGCAATTTAATGTTTTAAATAGTGATTAATTATCAAGTTATTAAGTTCATTATTTAACTTATTCAACTGTCACCTGTGTGTTACAACAATTCAGTTTCTTTTTTACCTCTAGCGATAATATAACTGTTGTTATTTATTTACAAATTTTAACTAAAAAATCACAAATTTGAAACCCTAATCAAAAAAAAGAAACATGGATGAAACCGAAAGTTTGATGGAAGAAATCGAGAGACTGCGGAATGAGTTAGATCGAGCCGTGAAAGATCGGGAAAAGGCTGCCGAATATGGACTGGCCGTCCTGGAAGAAAAACAGAATTTTCAAACTCGCTGTGAACAGGCTGAAAACCTCTACGAAACCACACAACTTGATCTAAAGCTAACTAAAGACGTTAGCAGGATTTAAAATCTTTATTTTTAATTTTTTTAAGTATTTCTAATTGATTTTATTTTTATTCCTATTAAATTTAGTATTTATTCATTCATTAATCTATCTATATAATTATTTCATTTTCTTATCATCATTATTTTGAAATCTTATTGAAAGTTAACCTTATTATTTATTAAAACATAAAACAGACATTAGCTCAGTTGCAAGGAAATTTACGAAAGGCCAACGAGTTGGGTCTCACTCATGAAGAAGGTCTACTGCAAGATGAAGAAGTTTTGAGGAGTTCAGTCAATCGATTGAACACTGATTTAAGAAATGCTCAACACACTAACCAGGAATTGACTATAGAAAACGAGAAAGCCTGCACCAAAATCAACAACTTAGTAAGTAGACTTGAAGAATTTGAAGCTTTGAAAGTTTCACTTAGAAATGAATTGAGAGAATTAAAAATGAGGGAGTCACAATTATCTACAGACTTTGCTGAACTGGAAGAAGAAAATGTGCTGCTGCAGAAGCAACTGATGCAAATGAAGCAGAGTCAAGTGGATTTTGAATCAATAAAGTATGAAAACAAGCAACTTACAGAAACTGTTGAAGAACTGAATCAAGAAGTTGAAGCGCTAGACAAGCTAAAGGAGATTGTAGAAAAAAATTTAGTTGAAGCTTTGGAACTTTTGCAGAGGGAAAGAGAAGAAAAATGTCATTTGAAGAAGGAATTGGATCAAAGAATATCATCCGAATCAGTCCATGCATTGCAGGCATTAGCATCTACTCTCGGATTAAATGAATTTTCTCAAAGTCAAATCTGTATCAATTCAAATTATGGTGAACTCTATCAAGAAGAGCATGACAATCCCACTCTAAAAAAATTGGAAGCTGATTTTGTTTCAAATCAAGCTGCAGAGATCATAAACACGGAAGTTGCAGATGGTGATTCCAGTTTTGTTGGAGACCTTTTTTCCGAAATTCATGTTAATGAAGTCAAAAAACTTGAAAATTTGGTAGAAAAACTCGAGGCAGAGAAGAATTTACTTGAGAAATCACTGCAAGAAGCAAATGAAAACATTGAAGTTTCCAAGCAACAAGTCAAACAGACCACTGACAAAGTTGTTGAATTGGAAAATTCTATAAATGCAGTAAACAATTCCTACACAGCATTTGCAACTGACTCAGAAGAACTTAAAAACTTGATTCAAAATTATTCAAGTTATGAAAGTGCAATTAATCAAATCTTAAAATTCCGCCAAGAAATTGCTCAGCTGTCAACCTCACCAAAATCATCAAATTTCCAGGTCAACCCTGAAATTGATGTTCAAATTAGGCGGTTGGAAACAGAAGTTGAAGACAAGACAGACATGGTGAATGAATTAACGAATGCGCTGAACGATACATGCAACATACTGAAGAATCTTTCAAAGGATCTCTCTGAAGTGTATCGCATGATGTGTGCAGTCAGGTCTGAAGTACCGAACAAAAATGTTCTTCAGTTTGATCGCGTTAACAAGTCGGCTCTATTGGCCTTGGATGCAACTGCAGCACAGACTTCTACCATTCCAGACCCACCCTACATAGCATGCAGAAAATTATGTGATTTCGTCATGTCGCAGATCAGTACAATGACTCAAATCATGGGTCAAATTGTGGAATCAGAGAAGATCAAACAATCAGATGAACCTCAGACAGAAAGCATTGTTGAACTGAAAGAGCAAAACTCAAAATTAAAAATCATGTTGGCTACGAAAAGAGATCAAATAGCAACGTTGAGGAGTGTGTTGAAATCCAACAAAAACACAGCTGAAACAGCTCTGGCCAGTTTGAAACAACGGTTCGATAGCGAGCGACAGCAAATAGTCAACGAAGTTCAACGCCTGAGGTCCGAAGTTCAGAGTTTGAAAGAAGACAAAGCAACATTCGCGTCGTTGAGAGCATCGTTTGCCCAAAGGTGTGACGAGTACTTGACCCAACTCGATGAGCAGCAACTGACCATCATCAATGCGCAAGAGGAAAAGAAGACTTTGAACTCTCTTCTGCGGATGGCAATGCAACAGAAGATGGAGATCAGTAGCAGGTATGATGAACTTGTTAACGATCGTGAGGCCAGGAAGCAACGAACTTTTGTTCGAGGAGCTGGTGCAAGTTTTCAAAGAGGCGTTCCCAGGCCCAGCTACCAACCTTTCCACCCCACTCCACATCTTCAACAAGTAGATGACAGATTCTTGGCACAAAATTCTCAGAGATTTCCATCAAGAAGGGATTTCTAAAGAACCTTCCTCTTCTATTTTTGCCTCACTAATTTATTTATTGTGAAAATATTTTCTCACTTATCTTTCTCATGCTATCATTGATATATTTATTTTGAAATTTCTGTTGACCTTTTGAAATGTTTCACTTTTTATTTTTTTAGATTTTTGAGAATTGTATATATATATGTTTTCTAGCAGAAAAATGAAAATAAAGTGTCTTATAATCTTATAATAATAATTGTTTTAGAAAATTTATTTTTTTTTTTTTAGATTCGTTTATTCATAAATATTTTTTGGACAGTTAAATTTGCACTAAATTTGATAGTTTTTGTACTCCTTGTTGACCACCACGAAGGGTAGTTCTTCACGTTTTACAACGTCCAACTCACTACAATAATGTTTTTCATTGATTTTTAAAAATTTTTTTAAACATCTTAATGCCGTCCATTTTTTAACAGAGTTTTTTCGCTGATTTGGTTTCTCGTTTCTTCAATTATTTTAATCCTATTAACCATAATAATAATAATAATCACTGCTAATGCATTAATATTTTTTTAATTGTAGTATCATTGTAAGATATCATTGTAAGATATCATTGTAAGATATCATTGTAAGATGTCGAGAACGCTGTAATTATTTTATCATTAGTTTTATAGTCAAGTTTGTGTTGCTAATGATAGTTTTTTTGTTGTGAACATCATCTTGGTCCCAACTGCATCACACTAACCAGCACATGTTTATTATTATTAACAATAACAACAACGTTAACAATCATAGCAACTATGTTTTGACGACTATCGTAACAATGTTATTGGTACTAACAATATCGATGATGCTAATATAATTTGATTGTTTTATTCGATTATAGTATTATTTTTAGATTGGAACTGCCTGGTAAAGAAATACAGCTCACCATGGATTGTGTGTGCTCTTGTCTTTTCAAATTACGTTTCTATGCACCTGTTGAAAACGATTCATCTACTTGCTTAAGTATTTCGGTTTTTAGTGTTAAAATGATGAAGGAGCGTTTATGCTAGCCAGTGGCCGCCGCACGATGATGATTTGCCTGTTTCAAAGAGGTGGAGAATTGTCGTCATCATCGTCGTCATCATCATCATCGTCGTCATCATCATCATTGTTATCATCATTGTCATCATCATCATTGTCATCATCATCATTGTTATCATCATCGTCGTCATCATCATCATTGTTATCATCATCATTGTCATCATCATCATTGTCGTCCGCACAATAAAGCCAAACCCGCATTTAACACGCATTTGCGTTCGCAGCCAGTAAACTAAACCAATTGGAAAGTCCAAAATTTCTATAAATAGAAAACATAATTAGCAGTCACGTGACCTCGGACGTGACCGAATTATTTATTTAGGTCAAGGTCGACGGAGGTCAAGCACGTGACGGCTGGAGGTCGGTGCGTTTAGCGGTGCGAAAATGCGTGAGTGAATTGCCGACGAGACGACGACGACGATGATGGTGGTGATTTAAAATAACATGATATGATAAAATGATGATTAAAATTAAAATGATACGGCGATGGTGCTGATTAAAAGATTGTGACGTCAGTGACGAATGCAATCATGGAAAGGTTGATAAATAATTATCCTTTTCTATTTGTGACAACAACGCTGACACAGATGATGATGGCGATTATGAAGATATCGATGATGATGATGAAAATGATGATCATAAGCAGCAACATCGGCGTTTGAAAATGAAAAAGCAAAATAACAACAACAACATCATAAACAACAACAGCAGCAGCAATCACGACAACATCCCAAACAACAGCCACAACAAAAACAACAACAAACGTAGAATGAATAAGGTAGCCATAGTGGCAAGAAGAATTTAAGCGTTAACCGGTATTTATAACACGATATTTATGACGATGCGGCGTTTTATAATACATCATCAGCGTGATCACCATTTTTGCTGTCGCCATTGCCAAGACATTCACCTTAATAAGCACTGGCCGAATCATCATCTTCGTCACCAACATTTCACTCACTGGCTAGATGTGTAATACTCGTGTTATAACCATACAACCATCGTCGTCATTATCATCTTAAAAGGATTATCATTAGATTTACTGTCATCTTTATCGTTATGTTAATTTTAAAATTATTCCATCAGATATATATTGCAACTAAATGAACGTGTTGTTGTCGTTGTCATCGTCAAATTTGACGTCATTTTTGCCAACGTCATCCTCATCCTTTTCTTCTTCCTCATCATCAACATCATCATCATCGGCATCGCAAAGCCTTCTTCAATTTATCTTCACTGATCATCCGTTTATGATTACATTAGGCTTGGTTCGCATGTACATAGTTATATGTTCACAACACACACGCACGAACACACACACACGCACATACACACACTTCAAACACACACACGCACGCACACGCACACACACACACACACACACACACACACATATATATATATATATATATAGGTGAATATAATAATTATATTTTACATAAATCATAAAAATACCGAATCAATATTGACCGGTTGGTTGTTTGTGCACAATCGCGAAAGAAGTTTTGTATATATATATATATATGTGTGTGTGTGTGTGTGTATGTGTGTGTGTGTGTGTGTGTGTGTGCGTGTGTGTAAGAAATTTTGTACTTTTTTTTGTTTTTTTTTTTTTTAGATACAAATTTAAGACAATATCAAACAAATTTTTACATACAAATACAAATTTTTGTACGTGGTTTTATTTTTTTTCCGTTTTTATTTAGAGTTTACAGTAAATTGTCTGTGACTTGTAATGCGATTTTTATAGTTATACTTGAATTAATTGCATCCATCCAGCCTGTCTTACGCTTCTTCATTTAATTATTACACGGGATGAAATAAATTCTTTTTACGATAAATCACATGTGATTTTTGTAATCTGTGTAATTTGTAATCGGAGACTATAGCGACTTGCACATGTGTTAAATAATATAATAGTGTGCGTGACGATATAGTTTTTGCCTACATGTGCGCAAATATTGGTATCTATATATCTAGGTAGGTTTATGCGTGTATGCGCATTAGTATACGCAAAAATGTATGTATGCACGTGCACTTGCGCGTACGGTTGGTGTGAATACATTCATCATATGTACGAAATGTGCATGTTTGTATAGAAGTTTGTGTATGTGTATGTGTACTCAGTACTGTACATTGTGTAGTGTTTGTATTCTTTGGTGATTGTATCGGTGAACGTCTGTTTGTTTGCATCAATACAACTCTGTTTACACAAGAAGATTCGGAGATTTCTTAATATTTTGCATCACGTGACTCAGATAGCGCACGATTCAATATCTCTACAATGATGATAATCAAGAAAGCAAACGTGCACAACACCGGCGTATGTGTACGAGTGTGTACATATTCGTACACACATGTGGTCACTTTGTGTGCATTCACATACAACGTACACTCATGTGTATGTACTAGATTTGTATTCACATAAGTTTGCACATAAATAATATTTTATTTATAACATTTGTAAGATAATTCACGTAATTTTACACATAAATAATATTATACGCACTGTTTTGAAAAATTGAAATGAATTCTTAAAATGCATCGTCATGTCGTTCGTAATCCTCTGCAGTCATTATCAGACATGCTGAAGACGGCAAACATTTATTTTAAATCCCAGATTTATTAATTAAAATAATGCACGCTCAACTTTGAAATTTGAAATGATCATTAATAGAAATAAATTTACTCTAAGTACTGCAATCGGGTATTGATTTTTTTTTATGTTAAAGAAGTATTGGCGACATCAAGTTGGATACTCGCCATGAAGAGTATCGTAATCCTCTGTAGCAAATACCAAAAACTATCGCCGATACAATACTGGCAATAGCGATGCTCCGATATTATCAATTCTATCATGTTATCATTAACGAGTATAGATGCATAATAATATATAAGCAAGTTAGAAGAAATGATATATTTCGCTATATTATTCAGATTAAAATAAATACATGCAGCTTGACAGGCACGTACGTAAAAGTTTGCGACACACAAACGCCCATGAATGCTCACATACGCGTAGAAACATTCAAGGAAATGTACATACGATTGCATACAAATAGGCGTACACACATTCATACATACACGCCACACAAAATATATACATACACAGTATTCATGCAAAAACAAGCAAACGAACACACACACAGACACACAAACACACACACAAACACACACAGACATACTCGGACGTACTCACGGATACATACACTTGTGGTGTGGTGAGTGTATTCTCTCCCTGGCAGTATTCTTCTCAAGACATTGATTAATAGTTCGCATCTCGCGTATCAGGGATGTGCAACAATAGAGGGATGTGTGGGTGGTCGGTGCAAGAAGGGATGTGCCTCAACGGAGATGTGCACGGACGCGGACGTAGGAACAAAAATAGGAATGTGCTTATAGGGATGTACTTTCTCTGTGGATGTGCAATGTAGCTTATAAAGCTGGGAGAAAATAATCTGATTTGAATGATCAAAAATGTGGTTGTGCAAAAAATAATTATAAAAAATACAAAATCAAAATATAGTTTTTGTACAAAATAGGGATGTGTTAAAACAGGGATTTGCAAAATTATGGATGTGACCAAAAAAAAGAAATATGCGAAAACTGAGATGTCCCTGGGGATGAGTTTAATGACGAGAGGGTGGATGAAAAGAAAAGAAAGATATGATAATCTGATGACAGCCACAACAACAACGACGACGACGATGATGATGTTGTTGTTGATTACGATGATAATGATGATGAAATGGATGAAAACAGAATGATGACGACAGCTCAAGTGATGATGATGATGATGATAATAATATTTATGTAATCGTCACCGCATTTAACGCTTCACCAGATCAGTGTTGTGTTCATCATATTTGTCAGCATCATCATCATCGTCATCATCATCATCATCATCATCATCATCGGGTTCTTCTCATGAAGCGAAATAATTTGCTAACCATTGTGCATGTTTGTGGCTTGTACGTGTAGTGCTTGTATGTGAGTGTAGATGTGCGTGCGTGTCAGTGTGTGTCAGTGCACGTGTACTCGTGTGAGTGCGTGCTTACTTGTGTGCTGTGCTGGTGTGACGATGTGAGAACCTGAGAATCTTGAAAAATGGCGATGCATCATAGTGGATGTTTATAAGACGCTTACTACGAAAATAGCGACACGTCTTCATAAAAATGCGGGTATTTGTTTGTATGTCTGCATGTGCTTGTACGTGTTGAGTATGCATACTTGTATTTGTGTGCGTTTCAGTATGTGTACATCCAGTTGTTGATTTTTGTTTAATTTAAAATATAAACTGAGAAACGTATACGCTGTGTATGTGTGCACGAATAATTATGTGTACGTGCATATGACTGTGTGAAGTATGTTTTATAGCGTATGTGCGTTTTTTAGAATGTGTGTGTGTGTGTGTGTGTGTGTGTGCGGATATGCTTATAAGCTTAAGCAACGTAATGTTGTACACTTGAGTGTACAATTGTACACGCACACACACACACACGCACACGCACGCACACACGCACTACCATACAAGAAATATATACGATCGTAAGTAATAAGATGTTGAAATTTATGAATTAAAATAATGAAAGACGTTTGTTTCCTGGATTCGCCGAACTTGACGATTTTATCACACGCAAGTACAACATACGTTAATGCAAACACATGAGTTTTGTGTACATTCATCAAATGTACTCTTCCCCCACTACACACACACACACGCACGCACACACGCACGCACACATACGCACACATACGCACACACGCACGCACACATACACACACACGCACGCACACGTACACATATTTACATACAAACCTGTGTATGTCTACGCAATTTGTTTCACAAACAAATACTATGTAACGTAAATTATTGTTATTATTATTTGTGATAAACGCGTTGAAATGAAGCTACAAAAATGGTGATGACGTAGATGATAAAATGGTGATGACGACGACAACGATGATGATGACGGGGAAGATGATGACGACGACGATGATGGCGACGATGATGCTGCCGTTTTTGCTCTGGTTGATGATGAAGATGATGAAAGTTATGATATAACTTTATAGCAATGATGAGGTTGATGTTGATGGTGATATATAAGCAAAGAAGTAAAATCAGAACGATGATGACGATAATGACGATGATGATGATGATGGTGATGAGGGTGGAGAAGAAGAAGATGATGATGATAATGAGGGTGAAGAAGAAAATGAAGAAGAAGAAGATGATGATGATGAGTAAAAAAGTATGTATGATTGATGGCTTAACAAACCATTTATATAAACATTTATGGGAATACGTGTTATAATGTTATTGTGCTTTTGTTGCAGTTAGTTTTTTTCGAAACAGGAGTTGTAGTATTTGTTGTTGATGTTTTTTGTGTTGTTAATGATATTAACGTTGTTGTTATTGTTGTTGTTAATGTTGTTGTTGTAAGGATTTTATTGTAGCTGCGGTTGCTGTAGTTGCTGTAGTTGATGTAGTGGTTGTGGCTGTTGTAGTTGTATTAGTTGGTGTGGTTGTGGTGGCTGTTGTAGTTGTGGTTGTAGCGGTTGTGGTTGGTGTAATAGCTGCTAATGTCACGAAAATTATTGTAATTTTTTTTCCAAAGTTGAAATGGCAGTTGCTGTGAGGAGTTGATGAGTTGATGACGTTCTTGCGTTGTTAAAAGTGCAGAGGGAGTGAGTTCGTGATATTTCTACAATGCGCCATTATCAAAATTATTTCCTTCGTTATTAAATTACGACGCCGTTATCATCTTCATCATCATTCTCATCTTCATCATCATCCTCATCTTTAACATCATTCTCATCTTCATCATCACCCTCATCTTCATCATCACTCTCATCCTCATCATCATTCTCATCTTCATCATCATTCTCATCTTCATCATCATTCTCATTTTCATCCTCCTCCTCATCTTCATCATCATTCTCATCTTCATCATCATTCTCATCTTCATCATCATTCTCATCCTCATCATCGTCGTCGTCTTCTTCTTTTGGATACCGTAAAATTTTTCCATTTTTTTTTATAAAAATTTACTTTCCTGTCATACACATCATTTTCATCATTGTCATAGGCTTCGTCATTTTTGTCATCATTGTCGTATTTTTCATCTTCTTCATCTTTATCATCCACATCGTCTTTATCATCCATACCATCTTTCTCATCTTCCTCGTGTTTATCGTTTTCACCATCTTCTTCATCTTCATCATCCGCATAATCTTCATCATCATCTTTATCATATTCGTTTTATTATATGATAATATATGTTTTCATCGTCATAATTATCGTCCTCTCATTAGCATTGTCATTTGAAATTTTGATTTCAACAACAACGCAATTGTTTCAAAAACCATAATAACAATAGTGCTAAATACAACAACAACAGCAACAACAACATTAACTAAAAATCAACAGCAACAATAATGAAACATTAAGAGTAATAAAATCAACGACAACAACAACATCATTCTCAACAGCAGCAACAACAGCACAACAAAACCAACAACGACATTAAAAACAACGGCAAAAGTATAAAATCCGATAAGATCCGTACCAGCATGCATAGTAACCAAAACAAAGATGGCGTCCCAACCGGAAAAAGATCATAAATCGATCGAAACGGATCAAAACGTTTAATCCTGCACCGGCATATTAATTATCATTCTCGTCTCTGCGCCGTGCACCTAAAATTTTACAGCGAACGTCATTTTGTGCGCTTCAATGTTCTGTTTATGTCTGCCTTTTTACCTATCTGTTTATGCCAATATGTTTGTATATGCGTGTGTTTGTCTTTGTGTGTGTGTGTTTATGTGCTTGTGTGCAAGCCTTTGTGTGTGTTAGTGTGTGTGAATGTCTGTGTGTGTGCATTTCTGCATGTATATTTCCGTCGAGAAAGCGTTTTTTGGTTTTTACATTTGTGTTTTACTTGTTCGTTTGTTGGTGCGCCTGTATGAAGTTGTTTTGACGTTTGCTTCGTTAAAATTTTCAATTCGTAGTTAGTGCTATGCATGAAACCTCATGTTATCATTTTGACAAGATGTAAAAATTATTTCTTGAGGATCTTGTACAATTTGTCTTCGTATGAACACTCAACTGGCTGTTTAAAAAATTTTATATGATGACTATTAAACAATTATGTATATATATATATATAATATATATATATATATATATATATGTGTGTGTGTGTGTGTGTGTGTGTGAGTGTGTGAACTTTGCTTACCCGACGTGTGTGCCCATGTATCGGATGTATTTGCAGAGTTTTCGCGTCAATTTGTGATTGTTTAAGCTTTTATGTACATTGCATAAATGTTTGCTTATGTGTGTATATGTTTGCTTTCCTGCTCCTATGTGGAGGTGTGTTTGTGTTTGTATGTGCATATGCGCGTTTCGATTTGTATTAAGCATTTGTATATTTTTTAAATTTATATTTATGTGATTTTTTTTTATTTATACGTGTTTACCGCATATTTATACATTTAGTATTATTGTGAAAGTGTATGTTCATACTTGTACGCTTTTGTGTGTGTGTGTGTATGTGCATGTATGTGTATGTATGTTTGTGTGTGTGTTATGTACGTACGTATTTGCGCGAGAATACGCCCAAATGTACAACAAACAAAACCATTCGTCGGTTTACGCGTAATGTTATGTAATGCGTCTTGCTCCTATCATGCATTGTTCACCGCTTGAATAGCAGAAGTGACATGAGGGATGGAAAGTAATTGAGTGATTAGTAGCTGAAGAGGTAACTGTGACAGTGTCTGTGTGTGGTTGTTTGTAGTTGAGTCTCCACAGTTGTCTGTATCTGTGTTTGTTCATATACTTGTATGCATGTGTGTGCGTGAGTGTGTGCGTGAGTGTAAGTGAGTGTGCGTGTAGAGACACGGTGTGGTTTTAAAGTAAACAATGCGTATGTTTAAATGTATTTCAATGAAAATAAGTAATTAAAACATCCACAAAGACATCAATTGCTAGAAAAATGACAACAACATTAACAACATCAACGACGACAATGTGAAACGACATCAACAAACACAACAACAACAGCAAAAACAACACAACAACAACATCAACAAAACAACAGCAGCAACAACAACAACAACAGTAACCGGCCATATTTCATATTATAAAAAGTAATTACACTCACAATAACCTCTTTAACGACCGACAAAAATACAACTACAAATACAAAAACTACAACTCTAACTTCTGCTAATAATCTCTTCTCTCTCTCTCCCTCTCTATGTTATCTTTGTTTTCTAATATAGAAACTACTTAATCATCAATAAAAAAACATCAAAAACATCATAAAAACCACCATTCTAACAACAACATCTACAACAACAACAACATCATCAACGACATCAACATCAACATCAACAACGACAACAACATTAAAACCCACCAACCTTTCACCAACAAAAACAGCATGAACTCATTCAACAAATACTAACACCACTCGAATACTACAGGGAATGTAACTGAAAAATACTTCATGGGCGTAATGTTATTTGTAATAATTTCAGTAAAAGAAATAGCAGTGGTGGTAGTCTATTTTTGCCAAGAAAGCCATCGACAAACACAAACCAAATGAAAAAAAAACATGATAGTATCACCACATTTAAACTCTTACAAAGTGGAGGCCGACGGTCGCCAATGTCCTGAAAGGATAAGGCACTAGAAAGAAGAAGTAGTATCTTTAGTGTAATGTATTTTTTGTAGTAATAACTCTAGTAGCATAAGCAGCAGCAGCAGTAGTAATAGTAGTAACAATACTTTTATCAATATACGCCGTAGTAATGTATATTCTTGTATTTTTTATTTGGCGATTTGTTCAGCACCTCTTATAATGAACCACAGAATTTTTGAAGGTATATACATTAGTAATAAGAATTCTATCATATATATATATATATGTTAGTTACAATTATAAGAGTAGTAGTAGTAATTAGTAACTACACTAGGTTAAGCTAGTAACAGTATTAGACGTTATATCGACCAATGTAGTAACTGTTGTAGAAACAGTATTGAATGATATAGTATCATAAGTAGCAATAAAGAGATAGAATATCTCTAAAAACGTAAGATACTTAGCGATAAAAGTAGTAATAGTGGTTTTTATAGATATAGCAGTAAGTGAAGTAGTATTGGCGATAGTAAGAGTGCAAGCAGGAAAGTATGCTTAAAAGTGCATAATATTTTTATCATTATGTTTATGGCTTTCGGCTAGGTTATTGTTTATTTACATGTTTTATACAGTTGCATCGAGATATTATGTAAGATATCTATCTATCGCCAGATCAACTTCTTCTTTATCATCATCCCCATCAACACTCCTAATGTTTCTACTACTTCTACTCCTTATAGTAGTATTTCTACTAGTCATTCTACTAACTGCTATTTGTATCTATACTATCATCGTTAAGATTTATACTTGAATTTTCTATTAATAATGTCTCTAACATATTTGTTAGTATTATGAAAGAGAAATTGACGAAAATAAAAAAAGAAGGAAATAAAACGACAGGCTAGTAACAACATCATCAGCATTATCGTCGTCATACGCATCATCATTATAATCATCATCATCATCATTATCGTCGTCATCACAATCATCATCATCCTCATCGCAATTGAATAGTTGATGTTAACGAAGACGACGACGATGATGACGATACAGATGATTAGGAGAACATCACCTTAGAACATCATCATCACATTCCATGGCAGAAATTAAAGGTTATTATGGTATCCCATCAACATCTTGCCACGTTGTTAAGTTACAGAAATGCACGCCAACACGCAACAAGCACACATCAGAATGTATACAAAATTATATACCGAATTGAAAAAAATACACTCAATGGAACGTAAATGTTTCCTTACACAACCATTTTTACACTGATCTTCTCGAATAAGCACACAAACGCATACTCAGATACATATGCACAAATACAGAAGCATAAATTGGTACAAATTAACATTACGCAAACATGCACACGCACGTACGAACGCACGCACACAAATATTTGCACATATATAGATAGATACAATTAGGCAGAAACAGACAAAACAAAAAATATACTCAAAAACAGACATATTAAAAATGCTTGTCAATATTATTCGGTAGTTGCATGTCGCTAATTTATAAATGTAACGCTGCAACTGATGCGTATTATATGTATTATATATATATATATATATATATATATATATATATAAGATATGCGTGTCAATGTATGAATGAAAAGTTGCACTTGAAGAGGATTTTAGCCAAGCCATTGTTAAATTGTTCGAATTTTTTTTTTGTAAAAAACGAACAATAATTCTGTTGAATACATTCAAAAAACACACACACACACATTTAAACATCATAATGATAGAAACAACATACACACACACACACACACACACACACACACACACACACACACACACACACACACACACACACACATACTTACATATGTATATACACACTCACACACACACACATTTAAACATCATAATGATAGAAACTACATACACAAACACATACTTACATATGTATACACACACACACACACGCACACACACACACACACACACACACATGCATACACATATACACATACCAAGCAAAGTACACGTGCAACCGCTACTACCTTACATGGGGTTAAATGAGATTCTTTACCAGAATGATGCTCCCTCCCCCAAAAATACGTATGCATGTTTTCTGAACATGCAAACAAACAATCGCACATAAATAAAAGAAGTAAATTACAAGACATTGCAAACGTTCACTTGAGTATACTAACGAAGTGTATACTAACGAAGAACTAAACAGATACAATTTTGTACAAAGATTACTCCGCACATTAAATGAATATTTATACATCGAGATACACGCTCGCCTCGAAGAACATGTAAACATTGATGTATTTAAAAACATACAAAATGTACAAATAAAACTAGATGCCAACAAACGCACAAAAATTTAAAAAAAGATACATACAAACATGAGAGACACGCTAGCATACAAACACATAAAATCAAAGAAATCATACATAAAAAACATACAAATTCATTCAAACACATATACCAGCAGACAAAAAAGTATACAAACTCATATACCAACATACAAAAAAGTATACAGACATACATACCAGCATACAAAAAAAGTATACAAACTCATATACCAACATACAAAAAAGGTATACAAACATGCATACCAGAACAAAAAAAAGTATACAAACATACATACCAGCATACAAAAAGAGCATACGAAAAAGTATACAAACATACATACCAACATACAAAAAAAGTATACAAACATACATACAAACATAAAAAAGTATACAAACATGCATACCAGCAAACAAAAAGAGCATACGAAAAAGTATACAAACATACATACCAACATACAAAAAAAGTATACAAACATACATACAAACATAAAAAAGTATACAAACATGCATACCAGCAAACAAAAAGAGCATACAAACATACAAAACCTAAGTTATGCACTCAACATATAGCGTCACGCAAACCACTGTAACGATACACAATTAAAAATAATTTTATTAACATCATTATCAAAACTGTCCTCCTCCTCTTCCTCTTATCATCATCAGTATCGTCAACATCTTCATCATCATCATCTTCATTTTCGTTTTCGTCATCATTTTCGTCATCATCATCATCATCCTCATCGTCGTCTTCATCATTATTATTAGCACCATTATTTTTTTTAATTACTTTGATCACCTGTTTTGTCACCACTCACATGTATGAACAAGTATTATTATTATTATTATTATTATTATTAGTAGTAGTAGTAGTAGTTGTTGTTGTTGTTGTTGTAGTAGCAACAGTAGCAGCAGTAGCAGCAGTGGCAGTGGTAGCAGTAGTAATAGTAGTAGTGGTAGTCGTAGTTGTAGTAACGTTAATAGCTGTATTAGTTACTGTAATGATAAATAGACTCTAAAAAATTAATATGTAGAAACAGTTTACTTTCTTATCATCATCATCACAATCATCATTGTCGTCATTATTAACGTCACCACCACCACCATCATCATCATCATCATCATCATCATCATCATCATCATCATCCTCATCATCATCATTATCATCATCGTCGTCGTCATCATCTTCATCAGAAGTTGCCATGTATAGCGCAGTTCGAATGTAATTAGAATAGCTATCAATTAATAATAATGAGAAAATATAAGTAGATTCAGTAAATAAACCACAGCTAGTTTTGTTGATATTATTTAAATTTGTCGTTGTTTTTGTTGTTGTTTCGTTGCTGCAGCCACCCTCGTTAGAACAGGAAGAGGAAAACAAAGATCAAAATTAAGATAAGACTCCATGATGATGTCAAATCGACGCCGTTAAATTTTCAATTTCTGTATAAACTTTAATATCCGAACGTATGTGCGCGTCCTATGATAAGTTACGTACGTAAGGATCTTCTTATTATTATTTTGCTCTTGTTGTTTTCATGTCGTCGTCGTTGTTGTTGTTTTTATTCACCACCATTATTTTCACCATTATCTGTATTATTATCATCACAGCTACATCTGCTCTTTTTTTATTATTTACGTCATTTGTTATTGTTGACGTCACACAGGAAATGCAATTCAACAATTTGACAACAATTGCAGGACACCATTAACAGCAGCAGCAACAGAAGCAGCAGCAGTAGCAGCAGCAACAGAAGCAGCAGCGACAACTTTACCACTAGCAACATCACCAGTGTCACAAAAACAAAAATACATTCACAGTATCCCCGCATATACATACTTAACTTTTTTATCAACTATGACGTCACAGAAAGCGGGTCACGTGATTGGATGACCCGCTGTCACGTGGTACAGCTTGTTGTTGCCATTGGAACGTAGAAGATGTTTTTGTTGCTTGATGTTTGATTTATTGCTTTGATTTCATTGGTCTTTGTTTGTTTTTCTTTGGCTCTTTTTTATTTTAAATTTTTCAGCCCGGCTTCAATATCAATGCTCTCCTGCCGATGTTGATGTTTACTGCTGCCTTCATCATCGTCGTCATCATTGTTGACATCATCATCATCGTTGTCTCATCTCCTTCATAATTTTTACCATCATTATTTTCGTCATCATCATAATAAAATATTTAAAACAGCAAACCAACAAATACTTTTAACTTTTTCACTTGAATGAAAATATTCTTAACGGTAACTAAAATAAATATTTAATGAAATTAAAAAAATTGAAACAATTTAAAATATTTTATATTTATTTTTGGGCACGTAGACACACGTGTGTATAATTATTTTGTGTGTACACTACACACTACACACGCGTATGTGTGACGTACACGCACACACGTGTATGTATAGTACGCCTTGTACATAATACAAATATACAGGAAATACCGGCGATGAATAGCAACGATGAACATAACATACATCTCATTACGTTCTCTTTATCACTGCCAGAAGCACCTAAGGCTGGTCGCGGCGAGTCGCGATGTTGCTAATGATGACGGCAACAACACTTTCCTGCTCACAAAGATGATTACGATGATTATGGTGACACCACTTGTTGATGGTGATGATGAGGATGACGTCAAAGAAAATGATAATGATGATGATGATAGCGTTGATAGAGATGATGAAATAAATGATGATATCAATGATGATATCAATGATGATATAGATGATGATATAGATGATGATATCAATGATGATATTACTGATGATATCAATGATGATATAGATGATGATATCAATGATGATATCAATGATGATATAGATGATGATATAGATGATGATATCAATGATGATATCAATGATGATATAGATGATGATATAGATGATGATATCAATGATGATATCAATGATGATATTACTGATGATAAGTAATCATGATCAGCATATTGTGGATGATAACACCGAAGATGACGACAAAAAATTATGATGCTGAAAAATGAAGAAAAGAAAGAAGAGGATGTTGATGAGGAAACTCGTGAAGAAAACTGGATGGCTTTAAATATAACGAAGACTGGCGGTGACAATGATGATGAGAGGTGATGTGCTGATGACATTTGCAGTGATGTGCCATCTGCAAAGATGTAAGGATGTCATGTGGTTATGACATCATTCCTTGAGATGCGATATGACGATGCTAAGTATAATGACGATGATGACGATGAACATTACGACGATGATGGTAATAACGATGACGACGACGATGATGATGATGATAACGACGACGATGATGATGATGATACTGCCTGTGTACAACACGTTGCGTGCTTGCGTGTACAATCAATTTGTTCGGAAGTTCGCTTATAAACAAAATCAAAATTTTCTTTTTTTTCTGTTTTTTAATTCATTTTCCCCCCACTTCATTATTTCGTATTATATTCAACTGGAAAAAAAACATGTTTTAATTAATTGAGAAAATATTAATGCTTTCATTTTAAAATAATGAAAAAAAAAATTTTTGATTAGTTTTTTACGCTTCAGTTTCTTTCTTTTCTTTCATTTATTTCATTTTTTTGTGTTTTCGTACTTTCTCTCTCTCTCTCTCTCTCTCTCTCTCTCTCTCTCTTTCTCTTTCTCTCTCTTTCTCTTTTTCTATTTCCGTCCATCACTCTCTTTTATTTTATAAATCTTCTTTTTTCATTTTTTCCTTCTTCCTCTTTTTCAAAATTCCTAGCGCTGAATATTTTTCTACATCTTTTTAATTCCATTTGTACCTGTCGCTATGTCTGGTCTTTTCTTTTTTATCTCTCTCTCTCTCTCTCTCTCTCTCTCTCTCTCACTTTTCTTTTCTAATCACTTTTTTACTTTCACCATTCTCTCTCTCTCTCTCTCTCCACATTTCACCACCCAATGTAATTTTTTGTTTTTCTTCTTAATTTCTTTCTCGCAAATAGAAGTCTTCAACAAACAATTTTGAATGGAAGACGATTAATGCGAAGTATCGCGCGATAGAAAAAAAACTTTCCGAACAGATAATTTCACAATGTACCTGTTTGTTTGCTTGTTTGTTTGTTTGTTTGCATCTTCGTTAGCTTTCTTCTTTGTTGTTTGTTTGTTTGCCTGTTTGTTTGTTTGTTTGCTTGTCTGATTGTTTGCCTAGATGGAGAAAGTGCAAATAAAATACAAATTCATACATAAAAATATACAAAAATATGCAATCAATGCCAATATGCGTCATTAAGGTATACGTACTCTGTATCTATCGACCAATTAACAAACAGCCAATCCCGAATACATTACACAACTTGCTTGTGTGGCTGGAAGATGTTGAGCCAAAAAGACATTCATCTTATATTTCTATTTAACCATATATAAATAAATAATTAAATAGATAAATAAATGAATGAATGAATGAATGAATAAATGAATGAACTTATTAATTAATGAATAAATAAGTAAATAAATACACTGAAGATGATTTGTGAAAAATCGAAATAAATCTGCATGATGAGTTTGGATAAGAAACGGTTTTATTAAATTTTATTGATGAACTTGGATAACAATTCTATTTTCAATAAATTGAAAAATTTCCAAAAAATTCTAGTAAAGAAAATTGAAAAGACAAACTTTAAATTCTGATAGAATCTATGCAATACAGTATAAAATATTGTCTGCTCCCAACATATATTCATATACATATACATATACTGTTGAAAAGTAAGTCCATTACAATATAAATAAATCCAACGCAAG
The DNA here is from genome assembly GCF_000326865.2 of Helobdella robusta. Lineage (NCBI taxonomy): Eukaryota > Metazoa > Annelida > Clitellata > Rhynchobdellida > Glossiphoniidae > Helobdella > Helobdella robusta. The sequence goes on from NW_008704034.1 coordinate 1,664,772, forward strand.
TATAAATACTAACATGTTGTATATACACAATACAAACACACAGACTTATATATATATATATACATACAATGGGTATGTATGCACGCGCGTAATGTATGTAAAGCTAAAAAGGCAATGCTTTCACTGCGATTAGCCTGACTGTCGGCCGCCGATGTTTCGGATGATGTGCTATTGTATAACCTACTTGTTAGTTATGTTACGTTACGTTACTACTTTGTTGGTGCTGTTTGTCGTTGAAAAGTAAGAGTTGTATATTCGATAAGGTTTTTCAAATTTACAAATAAATATTCATCTTTATTGGTGGTGTTGATGTTGATGTGTTGTATTAAAGTTTGATAATACGTTATGTCAGTGTTTGACGAATAAAATAAGGTGAAAGTTAACTGAGAAAGTTATTTTTATGATTCTGTTTTAAAATGTAAACTGTTCTAAAGCTTTATTTTAACATAAATATATAAAATGTTAAAGATTGTTTTTTGTTAAATGTTACAATAGATGACAATAATACTACAAACTACCAGGAACACAAACTAAAAACAATACACATTGAAATGAATAAATGAAATATTTAACAGACAAAAATAAGTAAAATTAATAACCAGTTGAATTAAAAATTGAATTCGGACTCTCTCTAGCACGGTGAATCAATACGTATAGAAAATTTCATATATTCACTCATCATTCTTTTCACATTAAATGTAATCACCGTTGATATGGTCAGGTCATCATCATCGTCGTCATCATCATCGTTATCATCATTCTCGTAGCCAAAATACGCTTAATCATTAATTATTATATTATTAAATTATTATATTATTAATCATTATTTTATTATAAGAAGAAAGGCTTGGGAAAAGCCCCTTGCCCACTCGATAACTCAAATAATCATTTGAGTTATCGAGTTATTAAAAATGGTCTTAGTGAATTGTCTTGTGATACTCCTCCCTCATCATCACCATCATCATCATCATCATCATCATCATCATCATCACATCATCATCCTCATTATTATTATTAACTTTATTGCAACTTTATGCTTATCATAAAATTTGATTGATAACGCCAAGATATAAAGAATGATTGAACCCCAATTGAACAATTAAACCAGCCCCTCTAGATTGTACTTACTTGCAGTGACGAGCATTTTAGAATGATAGGATTTCATAATTATTACATTATTGATATTTGGTATCTGGAGTTAAAAAATAAAAAGATGTTCTCATTATTATTATTATTATTATTATTATTATTATTATTATTATTATTATTATTATTATTTTAGCCTATTCTTCTTCCTCCTCATCGTCGTCATCATCATCGTTGTCGTCTTCGTCATCTCATCTCGATAATGATATCGTAGTTGATGTTATTTTTATGTCACCGCACGTTAATGATACCCTGATAAGGGTTAACATGGTTGACGTCATTGTCAAATATTATTTTTGTTATTATTTATTATTGTTATTATTGTTATTATTATTGTTATTATATATTATTTACTTTGTTATTATTGATATTATTAATCTGTCGATCATCATTAATCAGTGACTTGACTGATTATCATCACTATTAAAGGAGCGTACTTGGTAGGTTTCAGAACTGTAACTGTAAAAAAACACGCACCGCACACACACACACACACACACACACACACACACACACACACACACACAAACACACACACACACAACCACACACACACAAATACATATAAGCACACACACACACACACACACACATATATATATATATATACAAATAAACGGACACACATACAAACGGACACACACGCAAACATACACACGCACATAAGTGCACATATACATATATATACATACGCACACATACATCCACATACACGTACAAGCTTTCTTACACACAGTCTTAAACGAACTGAAAGTCATTCCAATCTCCTAAAATACAAAAATACATAAACTTTTGCATATGTAATCCACAGCAGTGACACATACGCACACTCACACACAACCTACGCTCACACATACACACAATCTACGCTCACACATACACACAACATCCCCACACAATATTACACTCACACACACACATACACACACGCACGCACATACAGTAATACACTCCAACGCACACACACACGCACGCACACACACACGTACACATAATGGTATGGAGAATTATATTAATTAAATAACATGATATTACACACACACCCACCCATCCACACACCCACACACATACACAAACCCACACACACACACACGCACGCACACACATTCACACACATGCACGCATTTAAAAATCTCTTCATCTTGATATCAACAACACGCGAAGCCTTATGGAAAAATAATGCGTGGTGGTGATACTGGTGATGATGAAGAAGATGAGAAAGAAGAAGAAGATGATGGAGATGTGATGATAACAATAATGATGTTGTTGTCGTCTGCTTTGTTGTGCGTAATAATGATGGCTTTGTTCTTGGTGATAATGCTTTTGATGCTGATGATGATAATGATGACGTAGATGATGATGATGATGACGGAAATGATGATGATGATGATGATGATAATTATACGGGTTAAGATTACTTATCACTTTCATCACCACATTATTTATCATCGTCATCATCTGTGTAGGTTACTTATATTTCAATCTTAATTTTCGAGGCCACTAGATAGTCACTTTGATGATACTAAATAATAATAATTGACGATGATGATGATATCAGTGATGACAGACAATTAAAATAAAATAAATTAGTGATAATAATGATATATACTAAATATATAATGATGATGATGACGATGATGACGACGACGACGATGATGATGATGATGACGATGATGATACAAGAATGAATTAATAAGTAGCAATAAATAAATTATAATGATAATTCAATAATAGTGATGGCGACAAATGAGTGAGTGAATGAATGAATGAATGATGATGATGAAGATAAATGAATAAAGATGACGATGATGATGGTAAATGGATGATGATAGATTGTGAGTGAGCTCGTTAATTAGCGTTCAGTCATCTCAACTGTTTGTGCCTTCTATTTAATGTTGCCATGATGACGATGATTTATTATGACCGTGATGGCGATGAAGACGATGACGAAATTAATAATAATAATAATAAATAATAATAATATTGATGATGACGATTAAGGATGATTAACAATTATGGTTTCATATGATGATGATGATGATGATGATGAGGATGATGATGATTATGATGGTGATTATGGTGATAATATGATGTGACAGTGACGAACTATTATTATCATTTGCTACGGTGATGACGATGATACGTGAGGGTTTTGCTAACTGGATAAAAAAAACTTGAAAAACATTAAATAGTGAAGGAGATGATTAGGTTTATACTCACAATGATAATGAAAATGATGACGAATTTAAATAAAGAGAAGTTACGAAAGCTGATGAAGCTGATGAAGATGGTGATGAGGACTTATCAAATCACTCACTCACTCTGAGCCTGTCAAACAAAAACTTTTATTCGAAAAGTGACAACTTTTTATGAGCGAGAAGTGACGTCAAATGTTTGTTACGAAATAAATAACAACTGCATTGCAACAACAACAACAAAACCTTCAACAAAATCCTAAAATTCAACCTAATACCAACTACAACAAGACAAACAACACGACAACAACAACAGCACATACAACAACAAAAATATTAACGTCTGTAAGAAATATCATAACGATAGCTTTCAGAAGAGCGTAATTTTAATAGGTAACAATAATTATAGTTATAATATTAATAATAATAGTTATAATTATTATTGTAAAAATAATTAATGTGCGAAATATTAGAAACAACACAACTGTTCAATATTTTAATAGCTTCACGAATGCATATCCACGCCATTTCAGGAAATCACAAATTAATTTTCAAGAATTCCTTCCCTCGTTCACTCAATCATTCATTCGTTCGTTTTTCTGCACTCAATCATTCATTTTGTTTTACTTATTTATTCATTTTTTCATTAATTCACTCAATCATTCATTCATTTTTTATTTTCATTCATTCATTAATTCATCCACTCGATCATTCAAACTATGATGCCTCTATTGTTCTTTTAAACTTTATTTTTGTTACACGGATTTTAAAAACAAATTATTTTGTTCATTCACTCTTTCACTCATTCTTTAATTAAATAAATAATTTTTTAATTAATTTATTTATTCATTCATTCATTTAAACATACACTCATTTTTGGCGGTCTCAAGTTTCGATTATAGTATGAATTTGTTAGCAATATATTTGTTAACAAAGTTTTGATTTTTGGTTCTAGTGGTAATAAATATTTTCATTCATTCATTCATTCACTCACCCATTTATTCTTTCGTTCAATGATTGGTTCGTTTATTCGTTTATTCATTCATTCACTCATTCAATTAAAAGTCATTCATTTCTTCTTTCTGTTGAATTCTCATTTATTCATGTGATATTTTCATTCAATCTTCATTTGTTCATTCTTTCATTCATCCATTCATCTACTCATTTCTTTGTTCATTCATCTACTCATCCAGACATTACGATGACGTCAGCAGCTCTTCATACATGCACACACACATACATATACACACACCACACACGCACACACACACACACATCACATACATATATACACACATACATACATTTATACATACATACATACATACATACATTCAGATGTTTGACTGTTTAGTGTCACTCATCGCTGATTTGGTTTTAACATACATACATACATACATACATACATACATACATACATACATACATACATACATACATACATACATACATACATACATACATACATACATACATACATACATACATACATACATACATACATACATACATACATACATACATACATACATACATTCCGGTATTTCCCAAACTGCGGGACAAACCCGGAAGTAAAAAATAATATAGTACATTACCGAAAGATTTGGTGCCCTAACATCGGCGTTAGGCGTTTATCCGTAGCGTTAAACGTGCGTATAAATAGTGACGTAACGTTAATAAAGTTAGTGAAGGGTGCTGGTGGTGAGGCTGGATGCATTCATCCGCGCATTCGTTTACTCATTCGTTCATTCATTCATTCATTCATTCATTCATTCATTCATTCATTCATTCATTCATTCATTCATTCATTCATTCATTCATTCATTCATTCATTCATCCGTTCGTTCGTTCGTTCGTTCATTCATTCGTTCACTAGCATCAATCTCATATTTATCTCCAAGGCACACGCCAGCAAACGCTCCTAATAAACTCATGGTAGGCCGTGATGGAAGTTGTGGTTGTTGTGGCTATTGTAGTTGTAGTGGTGGTAGTTGTGTGAATTGTGGTGGTAGTGGCTATTGTTGTTGTAGGTGTTGTTGTGGTTGTTGTAAGAGTTTTTGTTGTAATGATTGTTATGTGACAATTGTAGCTATTGAAGTTGTCGTAGTTGTGGCTGTAATAACTGTAGCTGAAATTGCTTATCAGGTTTTTTCCACAGTATGATCAATAGTTGTTTAAATGGTGACTGTGACAAATGTTTGCTACGATAATCACATGTTAATATGATGACGACGATGACGATGAAAATAAAGACGATGAAGAAATACTGATGAAGATGATGAAGAAATGATGATGAAGATGATGAAGAAATGATGATGAAGAAATAATGATGAAGATGATGATGAAGATGATGACGAAGATGAAGATTGTGTATCATCATATAGAGTGTTTGCGATTATGAAATCGCCGGTTATTAGTTTTTTTTCTTATTGTTTTATTTCGTCTTTTATTGAAAACTGTTTCACCGATTTCTTCTTGTTGATTGTTAATGATTAACTATCATACATGCAAACATCATTAATGTTATTTAATGCTTAATTTGCTATTGTCATGAACAATGTTCTGGAATTTGTTGTTGTTGTGTTGTTGTTGTTATTGTTGTTGTAACATTATAACTGCTGTTGTCATTGTTGTTGTTGCTATTACAATTGTCACTACTATTGCTGTTCTTGTTGTTGTGGTTTGTTTTTCAATGAGACCATCAATCAATCAATGAAAGTAATAATATGTTTGATTTGTTCATTTCCAACTTGGTCCTCTTTCTCTCTCTCTCTCTCTCTCTCTCTCTCTCTCTCTCTCTCTTTGAGCACAGGATATCATTGTTGTTATTGTTGTTGTTGTTGCTGCTGTTGATGTTTTTAAATGGGGTTTTTAATGTCAATATGGGCTATTTTGATTTTTTTGTTTTGTTTGTGTTTGTTGTTTTTGTCGCTGTGTTGTTGTCTTTGTAGAATGTAGTTAACGCAGTAGCTATTATCTTTGTAAATAGAGTGTTTTTGTGTTTTGCTACTTCTCGATGTGGCCATTTTGTTTCTATCGATGTCTCAATTGCAAAATATGGAAAATGACAATTTTTATTTTATAACTCTAAGATAAAAATATGGCTATGAACGGCAACCTCAAACATATACATACTTTATAAACAA
>NW_008704034.1:1672126-1703490 GCF_000326865.2 Helobdella robusta
AACAAATAAATAAACATACCTATTGCTCGCAACAACAACACAAAAACGGTAAAACAATAACACACTGAAAACAAACAATCAACAACAACAACACAAACAACGACAACATATAATAAACACACCAACAGCTGTCACAAACAAAAACCAACAACACCACAAACAACTACAACAACTGCAACAAAAACCGCACACCATCCCCTTTAAATATTACATCACGTAGACTATTAAAGTATTGAGGATCTTATGAAAATTAAACATTGTGCAGTACTAGTGGTAGTGGTGGTGCTAGTGTGTGTGTGTGTATGTGCGCGCGTGTGTGTGTGTTTGCTTGCTTACAATTGTTTACATTTGTTTAGCTTTTGTTTACTTATGTTTAGCTTTTATTTACACTTGTTTAACACACCCACACACCGACAAACACACCGAACACTCTCTATTTCTTTTTTTTCTCTTTCTTTTCATTTCCCTTTCTATTTCTTTCTCTCTCTCTCACAGTTTTGATACGTGCATACATTTATGTTTATTTTACATTTGTTTCAGTTTTATTAAAATTTTTTTGACAAATGAGGCACATTTGTTTGTAATAAATCAACATCAGTTTAGTTGAAAAATATATACTAATATTTCTCTTCATCAATTGAATATTTTTATTTAAACACATGCATGCAGAGCTTTCAGAAAAATTTTTTGCTCATATTTTTGACTATCACGCATGTTTTGCAGAGGAACACGTATACATTTAATGATAAAACGCACGTATTTGTCTATTGAATTCTTAACGCAAACTTGCTATTTGTCTAAGGGAGGAAAAAAGAAAAAGAGAAAAAGAGAGGAGAGAAAGAGAGAGAGAGAGAGAGAGAGAGAGAGAGAGAAAGAGAAAGCGAAAGAGAAAAAGAAAGAGAAAGAGAGGGAGAGAATGAAGAAGCAAAATCCTGTTTGTTTATATTTTATTATAGAACATCAGCACCATAAATTATCAATCATATATTATAATACCATATACAAAACAATTATAAAGACAACAACAAGATAAGAAAAATAAAAAACTGCAAATACATATACAGTGTGCCTACGGCGAAGATTATCTTTTGAAACTGCAGATTTATAAACATTTGCGATGCGGAATTTCTCAATATCTGCAACTTCAAATCCGGCTATAATAAATTTTTTCTTTTTTTAGAAAAATTTAGTAACTCTTGCATACTTGACAATAGTATCTGTATACTATATTGAAAAACAAATGAAAAAAGTTTATAGTATTGCTATTATAACTATTATTACTGCTGTTGTTGCTAATACTTCTGCTGCTACTGCTGTTACTACTTCTACTAATGCTGCTACTGCTACTGCTACTAATAATTAAGTATTGAAAAATTACTTTAGATTTCAAGCAAGATTAAATAATTGTACCAAAAGAATTTTAATATAACCGAAAAAAAAATCTCATAATGACACAAAAAAGTAATTCAGAGAAAAAATTAATTTCAATTTATGAGTGAAAGAAAATTTTTGAAGATTTTACATTTGATTAATGCCACTGGTGCATGCCTGCTTACAGAGGCTCACTTGTTTCAAGACTAAAGACATCAGTTCTAATACAACAACGACAACAATAACGTAACAGTATCGTAACATCAATTACACTACAATAACATCAGTAACATTAATTACGCCAACGGAATATGAGAATAACTGTAAAAACTAAACTAGAAACTCAACTAAAACTGTTTAAATCAGTAAAAAATTAGGTAATAATTTTGGATGATTGTAAACTTATTTACGATTGCAAAATACCGCCAAAAAATGCAAAAATTGCTATTCGCTTTCCTATTATATTTATATTTCTCCTTTATATAACTAATAAATTGTTTTAAATTTTTGTTATTAGTAAAGCAAAGCTATTACTTTCTATACCTTGAACATATTTTATTGATGTATGATTACGTGTTGTTTTTTTATTTTTATCAGCAAGTGACGTGTATTCATACGTTGTTACTTGTCGTCGTTGTTGATGTCGTTACTGTTGTCGTTGTTATGATTGTTGTTGTTATAATTCACATTTATAAAACATTTCAAGGCAAACATATTCAATTAATTCTCCAAAGTAAAAAAATTTCTAAAGAAATTTGTTTACGTGAAGATAAAATTTTCGATTTGAAGAAAGATTGGTGCTAGGTTAACTTTTTAATTCTTTAGATTTATCAAGATCAAATGCATGCATCACTGCCATTGCTGCTACTGCTGCTGCTTCGTAATCACAATTATTCTCATATTACATTTATAAACAAAACGTTTGATTATTATTATTTATTATTATTATTTATTATTACACTTGCTTTCATATATTACTGTGTTTTAAACGCCTTATGCACTTGAAAAAGCTTTCTAGAAGAAATAATATTATGTACGTACATTTGTGTGCGTGTTAGCATCTATGGGTTATATACAGTATAAGTGATATGTGTAATTTGGAATGAATATGTGTTTACGAGTGTGCGCACAAACATGCACGTTTATGTATACACATCTGTGTGTGTGGGTATTTATGATTTCATGTGTATGGATATGTACACGTGTGTGTAGGTACGTGTGTGTTCTTACGTACGTGTGTGTTCTTACGTACGTGTGCATGTGAGCGTTTCTTTTGTTGTTGCCTCGTTTGAATGATTCGTTTATAATTAGTGCGAATCAAGTTCAAATCACAAGCACGCTCGCTTTATTTCTTTTGTGTCTGGTTGCGTCTGGTTGTGTCTGGTTCTGTGCGTTTGTTTGTGTTTGCGTGCTATTTAATACGTTTGTAGGTGTCTTCTTACGTTAGTTTATGTTTGTTTATACGTGATTTGTATGCTTGTTTGTTTAAATATATATGGTTCTTTGTATTTATGAAGCTTTGATTGTATGTTTGTTTGCGTCAATGTTACTTTGGTTCACTGGAAGGTGTATATTTTAGGGTTGTATGCAGGTGGTTTTGTTTTATCTACTCTACATATTTACGTTGTTGGTATGTGTAAGTTGTGTATGTATGTGTGTGTGTGTGTGTGTGTGTGTGTGTGTGTGTTTATTTATGTGTTTGCGCATGGCTGAATACTGGTGACATTTTTGTTTGTTTGTGTGATTAATTTTTGTGGCGCTTTTGAAATATTTAAGTGCATGTTTCCGCAATTAGAGATGTCCCTTCCTACTCTGTGTTTTCACGAACGAACGGCACAACTAAGTCTTTAATTACGTAAAAAATAACGAACTTGTATTTAAATCTAATTATAAATGACACGCGTAGAAGCTCAAAAATATCTATACACAAAGTTTGTACACTCATAAACATGTCTGTACGTGTGCATTTGCTCTTGCTATTACTTTATTCCTTTTTCTCTCTTTCTCTTTCTCTCTCTCTTCTTCTTTTTCTTTTTTTCTCCTCCTCTTTCGCTTCGTTGTTTCTGTACTGTATATCTTCACTCTTATATCATTGTATGTGTGTGTGTGTTTGTGGTTTGTGTGTGTAGTTTTTAATAACTTGCGAGTTTTTTCATTCTTCTTTCACGACGACGCATCATGATTTCAGGAGCAACTAGTACGGAGACGTATTCCCATATTTATCCCATGTGACTTCCATCGTATATCCGGATATGTAGAAAGATATACTATCACACATACACACACATACACACACATACACACACATTCACAACACACACACACTCACACACAAACATATACACAGAAAAATAAAGCTGAGTACACCGAATCTTTAATGCACAATGTACAAATTATAAATACACAAATACACACATAAGTACACAGTACATAAATACAAATAATTTAACTAAACATATATAAAAACGCAAATAAATAGAAATACAAAAGGACAGATTTTAAGAACAGTTTATAATTTGAAAGTACTACAGTCTTCTGGATCATCGCATTTAGCAATGGTTCCCTACCTTCTGAGTTCATTTTCATTGATCCAACTGCATATGCACTTTTATTAAAACGTTGGAAAAAAGTTTAAAACTGTAAAAATACAGACAACAAAATAAAAAATGAAAATAAACAAAACATAAGCAGCAAAAATATAAACAAAACATGAACGACAGACATATAAACAAAAACATAAACAGACATGCAAACAAAAATATGAATATAGATAGATATCAACAAACATACGAACAAACAAACAAACAAACAAACAAACAAACAAACAAACAAACAAACAAACAAACAAACAAACAAACAAACAAACAAACAAACAAACAAACAAACAAACAAACAAACAAACAAACAAACAAACAAACAAACAAACAAACAAACAAACAAACAAACAAACAAACAAACAAACAAACAAACAAACAAACAAACAAACTAACTAACTAACTAACTAACTAACTAACTAACTAACTAACAAATAAATAAAGAGAAATAAAAAACAGCACTAGCAAGCAGGAAAATGAGTCAAAAAGTCAAATAATAGTAGTAGCAATAGTGAAAATTGTAATAGTAAAATTATAAAAAGACAAAAAGAAGATAAAAAATGGACACAAGTTGAATCCATTTAATTCGAATCATGGTACATCACATGGCATTTGTTGTTGTTGCTGTTGTTGTTGTTGTTGTATTTATTATTATTATTATTGTTGTTTTTCGTTGTTGTTTCTACGATCTTTTTTTTTATTTTTACAGGTTTACGTGGGCTTAATTTGTACGTCATTATGTCATTTTGTTGTTGTCAATGATGAAGATGAGGATGATGATGAAGAAGATGATAAAGATGAGGAAGATGATAAGATGATGATGTTATCGTTGATAATCATGACAATAATATAAAGAATGTCGTTGTTCGTCGGCTCTTTTCTTCTTCTAATTAAACAAACGTTATGGCAGAGATGAATAAATGGAACTCTCGCCTGCAATTTATAAATGACAAACTTGAAACGTTGAACTGAATTTGTATGTATGTATGCATGTATGTATGTGTGTGTGTGTGTGTGTGTGTGTGTGTGTGTATGTATGTATGTATGTATGTGTGTGTGTGTGTGTGTGTGTATGTATGTATGTATGTATGTATGTATGTATGTATGTATGTATGTATGTATGAACCCATAATTGATTAGAAATCAATTGTATGTATGTATGTATGTATGTAATGTATGTGTGTGTGTGTGTGTATGTATGTATGTATGTATGTATGTATGGTGCGTGCGTGTATGTATGTAGAATATAAACGTTGGAGCTACAATGCACATTCACACGCACCACATGCTTGCATGCATTGAGATGCGCTGATGGTCGTCTTAATTAAATGGAAAAAATTAAGATGGATACGTGAATGAATGGATGGATGAATGGATGGATGGATGGATAAATAGATGGATGGATGGATGGATGAATAGATGGATGGGTGGATGAGGAAATAAATAAACGAAATGTTAAAAAGAAAGTCAGATAGATTGATGGATCGGAGAGTGGATTGACGGTAGAATAAATGATGGAATAAAAGTAAAACAATGAAGAAATGCAAGTATACACGCACGCACACCCACACACGCACGCACACACACACAAAATGTCCAATAACAATGATTGAAAAAATGGCCATTTTAATTGTTGCAAACATTTCATACAGAAACATTACCAAATAAACGAGCTCTGAGATTAGCAATGCAATAAATTTTAACTAATAAACAATGATATGACTAAATTTTAAAGTTTAAAATGTGTTTATCTGCTTTTTGCGTGCTATTAAGCATCTTCATTTTATTAATAAAAATGACGTGACTATTAAAATGATGATAATTAGGACAGTGATGACGACGACGATGATGAAGGTACGATGATGAAACAATTACAACAAAAAAGATGATGACGGTGAAAGCAACGTTGAAAAAGAAAAAAATGGAAAAAAGATGGAAAATCTGAAGGCGGTGATGATGACAAAATGATGATGATGAGAAAGTAGATGGTGATGAAGATGATGATGAAGATGACGATGAAGATGATGATGAAGATGACGATGAAGATGATGATGCTGATGACGATGATGAAAGACGCCATTTGTTATTGTGCTGTGCGGAAGTTTAAAAAAATAATGCCTTCAATTTTTAATCTTTTTCCGTTGTCACTCACGCTCCTAAGGACAACAACGATGACGACGATGATGAGGATGATGATGACGATGATGAGGATGATGATGATGACGACGACGACGATGATGATGACGACGAAGATGATGACGATGATGATGATGTGGTTCTTGATATGATAATGATGACGAGGAAATGACTATGATGATAGTAATAATATGATGGTGGTTTGAATGATATGGCTTTAATGATGATGGTGGTTGTAAAATGATGGAATGGTGATGAGGATGACATGAAGCTGACATCCGATGACGATTATGAAGATAACGTTTGCTGAAACGTCACCGATCTCGCCATTATCAGCATTAGCTTCATCTTCCTCCGTTGCTTCTTCATCACCATTTTTATCTTTTTCTTCATCTTCTTCATCATCATCTTTATCATCTTTTTTATCTTTTTCATCATCATCATCATCTTCGTCTTCTTTATCTTCTTCATCATCATCATCTTCGTCTTCTTAATCTTCTTCATCTTCTTCGTCATCCTCTTCACCATATCATACTCCTGCGACTTTGTAGAAATAATTTTTATTTTATATTATTTTTATCGTTTTGTCGTTATGGTCATCATCAATTTTTTCATTATCGTTATCTTTGACGTTATCATCATCGTCATCATCATCGTCATCATCTCATCATCGTCATCATCATCATCATTATCGTCATCATCTCATCATCGTCATCATCATCATCATTATCGTCCTTACCATCGACAACATCATCATCTCATCGTCATCGTCATCATCATCATCATCATTATTATCGTCATCATCATCGTCATCATCGTCATCATCAGTCATCATCACTACCACTCCAGCCAACTTGCTCGTTCCTTTTAAACAAACGAAGATAAATTGCTAGGACGCTGCGATCGAATAATAAATAATCGAAATAATAATAATATTATAAACAAACAAACAAATAATAATAACGACAGTAATAATATTAAATAATAATAATAAATTTTGTTATTATGATTATTTTTGGCGTGTAGCAATAGTAATGGAATTACAATTGTTTAACAAGAAGAAGCAACATCATACTCCGTACTCCAACTTCCATCATTTTTCTTCCTTCTCTCTGCTTTTTTTCTTCGTTGTCGTCATCGTCGTCATCATCGTCATCATTCATCATCACCATTACCTTTCTGTATTAACATTCACCTTTTGGCCACCACACTCATTTTCAACAGTCCTTTACCTACGTATCGGTGTCATAATTCTTTTTCATGGGTCGCCTTTGGCAAAATATTACTTCGAAACCAAAATCGAACTGGATTTAATTTGATTATAATTAATAATAATTAGTAACTATAAAGATTATTATTATTATTATTATTTATGTTATCGTAATTATATTATTATTATTATTTATTTTAACGTCATCATCACCATCATCACTATTATATTACTCTCTAAATACTTTCATTGTTGTTACCAAACTACTACTAAATATAATCCGATTATAACCAATGAGTTATATTATTATTATTATTATTATTATTATTATTATTTTTATTTATATATTTTAATATCATCATAATTATTCATATTATTATTTGTGCTTATATTATATTTTTATTCCTATTATTTATTTCAACGTTCACATTATTATTATTTTTATTATTCACTCGCGTCGGCCACCTCCGACGAGCGCTGGCGTCTGGGAGAGAAAATTCAAATTTAAATCGCATTAATCTGTTTACTCGCGCCCCATCGAACGTCACGTGATTGATTACGTCACTCTGACGTCAACCAGTTAGTATAGGTATACATATACATATAGGTGCATGCATACACACATATAGGTATACATATACGTACATGCATATATGCACATGCTAACACAATTTCACACACACCACACACACACACACACATACACACTCAAACACACACACACACACTTAAAAACATATGCTTATGGACAGTTATATACAAGTGTACGTGTTGTTTTATTTGTAAATATGGATTTTATGTTGCAGATATGTTGTATAGTGTGTGTGTGTGTTGTGTTTGTTGTGTGTGTGTGTGTGTGTGTGTGTGTGTGTGTGTGTGTGTGTGTGTGGGTATTGTTTCAAAGTGAATTTATGTTAAATTAAAAAAATTGCATTCCTTTTCGAAGAATAATGTTGTTGTTGCTTTTGCTTTCCTGTTGTTGTTATGTAGTGTTTGTTACTCAATTTAATTTCTTTGCACTCGATCCAGTATTTTATTGATGATGATGTTGATGACGGTGATGGAGAGGATGATGATGATGTTGTTGATGATGTTGTTGTTGATGGTGGTGACGATGATGAGGAAGATGACGATGTTGTTGTTGGTGTTAATGATGACGAAGAGGATGATGATATTGTCGTTGATGATGTTGATGTTGTAGTTGATGTTGTAGTTGATGTTGTTGTTGTGGATTAAACAGTGTTTAATAGAACGGACACTGATTACGGATTTAATTATTCGTTAAAAAACGTAATATAGTGTTTTTTGACTTTAGTTGTCAATAATATTAATGTTGTTAATGTCATTGTTGTTGACGTTGTCATTGTTGTTGTTATTAATGTTGTTGTTGTGAAAAATCCCTCAAGCTATTTTTATTAGAGATTTGTTGTTGTTTCAGTTTTTTCCTCGCTAAAAAAGTCCAATAAAAAAATAATTACATCAACATCAGCCACCATCCTAATAACATTAACAAGACTAATATTTCATTAAAAAACAATTTGTTTGGCACATTGAAGCTTCCACACATTCCGCTACTACTACTACTACTACTACTAATACTACTACTACTACTACTACTACTACTACTACTACTACTACTACTACTACTAGTACTACTACTACTACTACTAGTACTACTACTGCTGCTGCTAGTGCTTCTGCTTCTTCTTCTTCTTCTTCTTCTTCTACTACTACTACTATTTCTACTTTTGCTACTACTACTGCTGCTACTACTACTGTTACTTGATAAAAAAAACAACAAACCAATGAACATTAATAGCGACGACATTAACAGCAGCAACAAAAACCAATCGCAACATCAACAATTATAGCTCCAACAACACTTGCTTCAAAGCAACAACAACAACATCACCGACAACAACAGCAACAAAACAACAAAAACCCTAGTAACACGCACACATTAACAGGCAGACAGCAGCAGCAGCAACCAAAAAATAAACAAGAGCAACAACAACAAACCAAGCACGTTGCTATCTTCGTGACGTCATTCGTCACGTGATGTGAACTCGAGAGAGGCATTCGTGTGCTGTTTTCTATTTTGTATTGTTCTGTATTTTGTACGTCATTTTTTGCTGAATTACTTCGGTGCCTTCTTTTTTTTTGTTCTATTTCAACTGATTCATCCATAAACATCCAACTGTTTGCGACGTAGTTTTTTTTACCTATTTTAAAGTTAACAAATGATTTTAATACTATTGCGAGTTTTGTTGTTTCATTAACACTTTCATGTGCATGTTGCTGCAACATATGCCGCAACACGTTGCATCATGTGTTGCAGCAGTTGTTGCGGCATAAGCGTCAAGAGCATAACGAGTTTCCTGTAGCATGATTGCATTATAAAACAGTTAGCACCATGCGTAAGAACAACAAAAACAACCCTATTAGCGTCAACAACATCTGCAACTACATCAACTTCAACAACAACATCAGCAACAACATCAACAACATCAACAACATCTACAACAACATTAACAACATCTTCAACAACATCAACAAAAACAACATCCCCAACAACAACAATAACAACAACATCAAAACCTAATCAAGCTCACGTCAGCATAAAAAATAACACACCAGCACCAACAGCAACGACTACAACAACAACAACAAAAACAATTCAACAACAACATCAACAAAAGCGACAAAATGCGCCACATAAATTGCCCTGCATAACTTATAATTAAACCTTAATTTGCATATATTGTCTTCGAAAAAACCAATATACACATATACATTGGCGTGTGTATATATATATATATATATATATATATATATATATATATATATATATTATATAAATGTGTGTATATATAAATTTATATACATATGTTGTATATATTGATTGTATTGACATACAAACATACATACAACTGCATATGTATATGTGATTATTACTTTTTGTATGTATGTATTTAATTAGTTTTAGAGAATATTTAAGCTGAAGACATTTCAATGTAGAATTCTTGGATTTGTTTATTTCACTAGAATTTCATTTAAATAAAGTTCATTCTTAGATTAACAATAGAGTAATGTGATTTTTCTTCAGTTTTATTGATAATTACATTTAAAATTATTTAATAAATATTATAATGAAATAATAATTAATTGCTAATTCAGTAAATTTTTGTATTTCAGTAACCAACAAAACCAAATGGTAAAAATTCATTCGTTGCAGTTTACATACTAAATGAAATACTACTAACTTGAAGCTACTTAACGTTTCGACAATAACATCGGTAACCAACAATAATAACGAATGACGTAATAACGAATAACCTCGTGACGTCATCAATAACATGTGACGTCATCTATAACGTTTTCCATTGACAACAGCAGTTACATCAATGCAACCGTGAATGCGTTAATGGGAAAGATTAAAAGGATGACGCCGACAAAAATTACTACGACAAACAGAACAACAGATTATTTATAATAAGTGACAACAGAAAAATGCGCAATCACCAAAAACAACAACAACAGCAACAACAACAACAGCAGCAACAACAACAGCAGCAACTACAACAGCAACGACAACAATACTAATAGCAACCGCAACAACAACAACATCGGCACCCACAATAACATTTGAATCCATAAGAACTGTAATAAAATCTATTGCAGAATAACTAAACGACAACAGAAATAACAACAGCAACAACAGAAACGACAAAGACATCAGTTGCAGCAGCAGCAACCACAAAAATAGATATATTAACAACAACAGAACAAGAATTACAACAAAAAACAACAATATAAACTACGACATCAACAGAAACAACGACAACGACATCAACAGCAGCAGCAGGGACAATAATAGATATAGTAACAATTTACAGTAAGGTCGAACGCATCGAGCAGAAAGTGACTGTAAGACAACACGTCACCGCCCACAACCATCCATCAGCCCCCTCTCGTCATTTCGACAATGGACTTTTTCGTCCCACCCACCGATCCTTCAAATGCACTCCTCAATAAAGCGCTACAGAATCTGAAGCGAGGTCTCGTCACGTGTTTCCTGCTTCTGGTTACGTCTGCCGCTTTCGTCATATCCGGTTCGTTATCTTTCTCTAGTTATTTATGATCTTCTGTTTATTTGATGAGGTGTGTGAGTCCGTTTTTGTTTTGTTTATCGACGCCATGTTGGCGCGCCCGCGTCTGCTGCTGAGAAATATGACGCCTGCCTGAAAAATGGCGCTCGTAGCGATAGTGGTGATGACGATGTGTTTGTGATAGTGTCGATAGTGATGTGATGATGATGACGATGATGTGCCCGTGATTGTTTTGATGGTGATGATGATGGAGGGATGATGTTGTTGACGGAGTGGTGCTGGTTATGGTGATCGCATTTTTATTGAGTAATTTGAAAAATGGCATTGTTGATGATGGTGAAATGAGTGTAATGACACTGGATGATGACGATAGTGGTTGATAATTATGACGGCAAAGAGGATGACGTCACAATAGAATTTCAATACATATCTCAGATATATTGAATATCGTAAAATCCAAATTTATACACACAAATTGATAATATTGAAGTTGAACAATGAATAGAGAACAAAACAAAGGAAGGCAATTTTCAATAGCCAAGTCGAGAAATAAAAAATTTAATGATGTCATCTGAGCGGTTTGATTAGGGTAGAGTCGAAATAAAAATTATCAATTAACACGTAGATGGCGCTTCTAAGGGAACTGAAGCTGATGGTGGAAAATAATGACGTCGATGATGACGTTGGTAATGATGACGATGATGATAACGTTGATGACGATGATGATGACGACGACGATGATGATGATGACGATAATGATGACGATGATGGTGACGATGATGGTGACGATGATGGTGACGATGACGATGGATGGTGGGGTTAATACGAGTAATAATGATAATAGTAATAAAAATTATTTAATGATGATGAAGATGACAAGGACGATGATGATGTTGATGACATCCCCACAATGATGATGATGACGACGACTATGATGATGGTAGAAACAATGGCGATGATAACAATAATGACGACGATGTTGAAATTAATGATACAAATTATATAAAAACATTATAATTATTAAACTTTATTATTATTATTAAATTAATTATAACCAGGATTATATTAACTATAAAAATAGCAACAACATCAATACATCAGATGATGTCATAAATGATAATAATTGTGATTACAACGACAACAATATCGACGAAGATGGTAACGTCAATGATAGCATTATTATTAATTACTTAGGCAAACCGTAAAAACACTGACGATGTAATTGATGACAGAATTAATGTAATAAAGATATGTTGATAGTATCAATTATAGTAATATTGATGATATCAACTATGATAATGCTACTATTAATAATAGAAGTAACAAAAATAAAAGTGACGATGGTTTTTTTTTAGAGTAACGTGTTGAACTTTTAATAATACAACAAAATTTTTTTTATTTGATTTGTATTTTATTCTAAATTAAATTTTTCACAACCTGGGTGTGTGTGTGTGTGTGTATCTATTTCTGTCACTGTATTGTTGGTGAGTTGCATGTTATTTTCACTTGTAGTGTGGTTGGTGTTGACGTGTATTTTGTGTCGTGTGGTGTGTATAAGTTTGTCATGACGTTCTTTGTCAGGCTGCAGTTGACGACGAGTTCATCAAAATGCAATAGAAGCCCCTACTGGAAAATTTTAATATCCTTCAGCATCTGGCCTAACAAATGTCATAAACAGTATGGAAAGCCAAGGAACATAACCAGAGATGTCAAAAATAAAACGACAGAGCTACTACCATAAATCAAAACAAATTGCTTTTTTCGTGCGCTCTTTTTATCATACTTGCAGTTTTTGCTTTCAATTTTTGTTCCATCCCCCCTGGCTGTTTTTTATGAAGTTATGTTTTTCAATTTTTCTGGTTTTGTTGTTTGTTTGTATGTATGTTTGTTTGTTTGTTTGCTTGTTTGTTTGTATGTATGTATGTTTGTTTGCTTGTTTGTATGTTTGTTTGTTTGTTGTGACTTTTTTCCATATTTTTTTGTTCATATTATGTTTGAGCTGATGTTGTTGCATCATTCGTTCTTCTGTGCAGTTTTATTTATTAAGCATGTAACAGAGTTCAAATCTGAGAAATTAATTTTCTTTGTTACAAAAAATTTCAAATCAGAAAAATAGATAATTTTTGTTTTGAGTCAAGAGATGCCTACAAAACATAGCTTTCCTAAATGGATATCATTGCCATCAGATTTGACCGTCGGTCTTTCAGTATTATTTTTATTTCTTAGTAAGCAAATATGAATAGATTCCATTTATAAGGAACACAAATGTACCTTTCCTAACGAGTGTAACAATGCATTGTGTATGTGAATATATCAGAACGTATTTGTATTTGTCTGTGGGCGTGAATATTTGTACGTGAATATTTGTGTGATTGTAAAACATTTGTACGTGCGTGAGTGGGTGAGGTACGTGTGCGTTCAGCCAATTGTACAAATGTATGTAGAAACGTGTGCGTGTTAATATATATCTGCTTATTTGATGGCTGGCGTTGGGTGTGTGTCGGTCTTTGCAATGAAGCGCGTAAAAATAACGGTCCTGTCGTCTGCTCCGAGATAGGAGAAATAACAACAACTGCTAATATCGTTCAATTGTTCCTAATGCTCTTGTTGTTGCTGTTGTTGTTAGTGTTGTTGCTGGTGTTGTTGTTGGTGGTGGTGATGCTGTTGTAGTTGTTGCTGGTGGTGATGCTGTTGTTGTTGTTGTTGTTGGTGGTGCTGTTGTTGTTGTTGTTGTTGGTGGTGGTGGTGGTGGTGACGTCGATGGCGTTTGTTGAGTTTTTTGGACTTTGCTGTTGATTTCTGTTTTGTTGTTTATAATTTATTGTTAAGTAATTAATAAGTGAATAGGACGTTGGTGAAAATGATGAGACGAACTGATAGTAACAATGATGATGATGACAGCAAAAGATAATGATGGTGATGCTTAGAGGACCAGCAGCAGCAACAACATCATCAGAAGCAGAAGTAAGTAAGTAATGAAACATTAATGAACGAAGCTTTTAACTAATCAGAGCAAAAATTATCAATAGCGGCAGAAGAATCGTCAGCCTCTACAGAACGCTAACTTCCAGAAAAACAAAAACAAAAAATACTTCGGAAAAAACATAAAATGAAATGTCGTATCAATTATGGAAATTAAATATAAAAGTACCTACTGAATGCAAGAATGAATTTTAAACTTAACGCATAAAAAGGGGGTAAAAATTATGCTGAAAAGTTAAAAAATTGTCTTAAAAGAGTTGAATAAAATTGAAAAATGAAAAACTAGTGAGAGAATGTAAAAAAATAAGAAAAAGAAGAAAAAAAGAAAAAAAATGAATAAACAAAAAGAAAAAAATGAATAAAACAGAAAAGTACAAAAGATGTTTTGATAGTGCCAAACCATTGGGCACATCAGCATGCAGCCGTTTTGTTAACCGACCACACAACAACAATACAGAACAACAAAACAAAAACCAACGCACACGAAACACGCAGAAATGCAATACAAACCCATAAAACAAACACACAGACAGACAACAGAACACGAACACAAACACATAACCACACAATCACGCATAGCATAATATACAACGTTAGTAAAGCATACATCGTGCGTAATACATTTGTATGCCGGTTTGTTGATGTTGGTCTTTTTCCTCTCCGCAAAGTTATGGTGAGTATACATATGTACTTGTGTGTATGTGTGTGTGTGTGTGTTTGTGTGTGTATGTGTTTGTGTGTTTGTGCGTTTGTGTGCACAGTTATTTGTATATGTACGTACAGTACACGTGTACGTGTGTATATAGCGAGCCTGGTTTACAGGTGTTGGGATCATGAGGCAATGAATAAAATGGAGACCTCAAATTATTCAGTGGAAGCTTCTAACTTTTTTTTAGAAGCCTTTAATTATTATTTTAAATTTCAGCAACGACACGCCAATAATTGTTTTTTTTTCTTAAAAAACAGCAACTTCTTCAAGCTGATTCTACGCTCTTGAATAATTTAATTTGTTAAAACCGGTGTCTCTAACAAGCTCTCCGTTATTTTAGAGTTTCATGAATTTCTTTCTTGTGTGGGCCGCCTTTATTAAAAAGGCCAGAGGCGGCAGACCCGCTTGTCCTGCCTTAAATCCAACCCACCCTTTGTAAGTACGTGCTAGTTTTTATTTTGCGCTAAACAAACAAACTAAATTTAAGTAATACAAATACAAAAATGAGAATTTATTTATATTTTCAAAGTGAATACATTTGAGTATTACAGCGTTTACTGTGTCATTTTGGGGTATTTTGTGTACATTACTTGATGGTATTATGGCGTAATTGTTCAATGCTTTTGAGAATATTTTATGTAGTCGTCGCTAGCTTAACTGACACCATCCGTCACGCAAGCAAATGCTCTCAACAGCAGCCCCACACCGGCCTCACCACAATCATCATCACCACAACTATCATCTGTACACTATCATCATCATCATCATCACGCCATCTGTTCAGTATCATCATCATCATAGTCATCATCATCGCTAAAGTATCATCATCACCGTTCTGAAAATAACATTATATCATCGTGATTATTGCATTAATATTGCCATCTTTATAATTACTACCATAATCATTTTATCATTATTGTCACCAATTTTGATGGTGGCCATAATTGCCATCATCGTCATCACCATCACCATGATTATGATCACCATCGTCATCAACATTACTATCATCATCCTCATCATCATCGTCGTCGTCGTCATTATCGCATACAGCAACCAGCATTAGGTAACAATAAAAACATAATTAACATTATCCTCAATTCTTTAATCGCCGACAAGATAATACTATCAAATACTGCCGCAACTGCCACTACTGTTGCTGCTACTTCTACTACTGCTGCTGCTGCTACTACTACTACTACCTTATTGTTTCTATTAATAATCTCCAAAAATTACCAAGCATTGTACGTAATGTACATAATAATAAAAATTGTAATAATAATAATGACATTACTGTTGCTAATAAGACTATTATTAATGCACTACTACTCTTATTTCTACAACAACAACAACAACAACAACAACAACAACAACAACAACAACAACAACAACAACAACAGCAACAACAACAACAACAACAACAACAATAACAACAACAACAACTACTACTACAAAAACTACTACTACTACTTCTACAACAACTACTGCTACAACGACTACTACTACTTCTATTACTACAACAACAACAACTACTAATACTACTATACTTTTACTACTATTACTATTACAAATCTTATTCTTCTTACTACAACTACTACTACTTCAACTACTACACTCTCAGAGAGGCGTATGAATAAACATACGATTCGACTAGTCGGTCGATACCGTGATGAAGAGATTATTATTATTATTTTAGTATTATTATTTATTATTATTATTATTATTTTATTATTATTATTCATTCACTCATTTAAATAATTTCTGGATGCTTCTATTTGTTATTTAGTAGAGGTCTTCAGTTTCTATATTTTTTTTACGTTATTTGAAATGTTTGGAGCTCTTTTATTATTATTATTATTATTTTTATTGTTGTTTTTGTTTTTATTATTATTATGAATATGAAACAAAGGGCCAGATTTACAATTGTAGAAGTCCTAGAAGTCCTGGAACAACGTAGAGAAATGTAGGCCCGTAATAATTCTTTAACGGAGTTTCAAATTATTTCCGGTTCTTCTATTTATTAATTAGGGGAGGTCCTTAATTGTTTTTATTTATTAATTAGGGGAGATCCTTAATTGATTCTATTTCTTAATAAATGGTGGTCCTTATTTGTTTCTATTTCATAATTAGGGAGGTCCTTAATTGTTTCTATTTATTAATTAATGGAAGTCATTAATTGTTATAATGTTTTTTTAGGTTATTTGAAATGGTTGGAGCTTTAAATTCTTTTAATTAGGTTTTAGTTAATTGAAGTAACTTTAAATATTTAAATATTTCCTATGCTTATTAAGATTTTTTTTGCAAATTTCCTGTTCATCACCCGAACCAACCAATCATTTATCTATCCACTCATCTATTCATTCATTCATTCATTCATTCATTCATTCATTCATTCATTCATTCATTCATTCATTCATTCATTCATTCATTCATTCATTCATTCATTCATTCATTCATTCATTCATTCATTCATTCATTCATTCATTCATTCATTCATTCATTCATTCATTCATTCATTCATTCATTCATTCATTCATTCATTCATTCATTCATTCATTCATTCATTCATTCATTCATTCATTCATTCATTCATTCATTCATTCATTCATTCATTCATCCACCTACCTACTAGCCATCCATTCATTCATCCATCCATCCATCCAATCATCCATCCATCCAATCATCCATCCATCCAATCATCCATTTATCCATCCATCCAACCCGGCTCGACCTATAGGCGATAGTTTGCCTCTTATAATTGTTCTTGTCAGAAAGATAATTTTAAAGGAGGCCTCCCTAGCGAACCATCCCGCGTAATGAACGCAATCTTCCAACGATCTTTTGCAATCTTCGAGCGTTCTTTTACTGCAATTCGCGCCTCAGCCTCAGAAATTTCCGCTATTTTTCTTCATTTTTTTCAAAGTAAACGCTCACCAACGTCCATCTCCCAAAATACACGCGTGTATGTTTTTTAAATAGATATTATCGCGATAGCCTTAATATAAACGTGCACCTGTGCGTGTGTGTGTGTGTCGTGCGTGTGTGTGTGTGTACGTGGGTTTGTCTGTGCGCGTGTGTGCGTGCGTGCGGGTACGTGTGCGTGATTACATTTTGTTTAGAAGTTTAAGTAAACATATCCATACGCATCATCTGATAATAAGTTGTATGTATTTATGTACGGTGCATTTTATGTGTTAATGGATGTTCTTTAAAAACCAAATGTGCAAACGTATATACACATGCACATAAACACGCATATTTACACACATACACACACAAACACACATACACACACAAACACACACAAATACACATACAAACACATATACACATACAAACACATATACACATGCACACACAAACACACAAACACACATACACACACAAACACACATACACACACAAATACACATACGATGAGATAAGCGTGTTAAGATTGTATGTGTTTTTTCTTACCACATCCATCCATACATAACCCACTGCGCTAGAAATTGAGTGAAATTAACGAGAACTATGATTGCGTTTGGGATTGGTGGATTGGCTAGTGGCTTGAGGGCGTTTACGTTTGTAGTTGGTTGTGGTTGGTTGTAGTTAGATGTGGTTGGTCGTGGCTGGTTTGTGGCTGGTTGTAGTTGATTTGAAATGTTTTGAAGCTTTTATGTTGATAATATTAGCTTAATCATCTTCTTCATCATCATCTTCATCATCATCTTCATCATCATCTTCACTCACATTAATTGTCAACACTTTTATTTTTGTTCCTATAATAAATTGAGCTCCATCCGTCATTCTTCATCAATCATCATCATCATCATCATCATCCTCATCAATCATAATCATCATCATCATCTTCAATCACCATCCCCACTATCATCATCACCATCATCATCTTCATCATCATCAGCATCATGAACATCAATCATCTTCATCATCATCATCTTCATCATCACCATCATCATCAATCATCATTCTCATCATCACCACCACCACCACCATCTTTATTTTTCTTTTCCTACATCATCATCATTATTACCACTATCATTAATATAATAATCATCATCAATCAAATCTTCACCCATCTTTGTTTCGGCTCCACCATGGTTATAATCGTCAACAGCACCACAATCATCGTCATCAATCTTATGAAATTATGACCATCATCATCATCTTCATCATCATTGTCGTCATCGTCATCATTGTCTTCATCATCATCGTCATCATCTGAACATTTTCCCAGCCACCTAGCCCCAAGAACAAAAACAATTCCATCACGTCTGCCGGCGATTCTGTTTAAGAATTAAGGCAGGCAGGCATTGGCCACAGATTGTGGCCAGCATTCAATGGTCAGCCGTACAAACGTGCAGTAAAGCTTTTCATGCCCATGTAAACATCTCTCTGAAATTTTTATAGTTTCTTACACTTTTATGAGTTTGTATGTGTTAAGGAGGGTACAATAGAATTGTGTGTCTGTCTCTCTGCGTTTTTATGTGTGTATACGTGTGTGTGTGTCAACGAAAACACGGGTGTATGTGTGCGTAAACACGTGTGTGCGTACGTGCACGTGTGTGTGTGTATCTAACCGTGTGCAGATAAACGTGTGCATTTTACTTAAATGCGGGTATTTGAACGTGCGTACGTTCGTGTATGTCTGGGCGTCAATACAAAAACACGCAACAGAAAAAGGAAAATACAATACAATAACGAAAACGCAACTAAATCTACGAAAGCAACACCAGGACAAAATGCGTTAACAACAAAATCATCATCATCATCAACAACAACAACAACAACGAAAACCAACAACTACTGCATCAACTTCAACAAGCAACAACAACAACAGCAACAACAACAACAACCAACAACTACTGCATCAACTTCAACAAGCAACAACAACAACAGCAACAACAACAACAACAACCAACAACTACTGCATCAACTTCAACAAGCAACAACAACAACAACAACATCGGGAGCGATAATTTTTCCATCTTCATGGAGCACATCCATTGCACGTCAAATAACATTACTATTATTAAGGAAAGACGCATTGTTTTTTTTCCACTGTAATAATGATGACTTTCCAGTAACAACTTTCAGTATTACTAGTATTACTAAAAGTTTTTCACTAATAAATCGTCGTCGTAGTAGAAGTAGTAGCAGCAGCAGCTGCTACAGTAGTACTTGTCGCAGCTACAGTAACAACCGAAGCAGTAGCAGTTAGAACGAAAGTATTAATTTTAAAAAGGTAATAATTATTATTAGTAGCAGTTGTAGCAGCAGTTGTAGCAGCAGTAGTAGTAGCCGTAGTAGCAATAGTAATAGTAGTAGTAGTAGTGGTGGCCGTGGTGGCTGTGGTACTTGAAATCAGGGTCATCTCGTGCCAACTTAACATACAATATATTGTAAAGTGGGTATGTACGTTTCCGTTATGACAACCCATTATTAAAACGTTAGTTTTAATAATGTTTTTGCTACTGCATGCGGTTATGATGGTGTTGAAATTGTGATAGTAAGTATTGTCACCGATCTGGTTTACTACTAATACTACTACTGCTTTTACCACTACTACTGTTTTTGCCGTTACTACTACCAGCGCCACTACTACTGCAGCTACTACTTTTACTACTTCTGTGAGCTACTACTACTACCGCAGCTGCTACTGCCACTACTACTAGTACGATTTTTACTACTTTTGTTCTTATTAGTAGTGGAAATGGTAAAAGTAATCATAAAAATTGGTTGTTATAAATGTGGTAGTAGTAATAGTAGTAGTAGTTGTAGTAGTAGTAATAGCTACAGTAGTAGTAGTAGTAGTAGTAGTTGTTGTAGTAGTTGTGGTGGTAGTAGTAGTAGTAGTAGTTGTAGTAGAAGTAATTGTGGTTGCGGTATCACTAGTTTCATTTGAAAATGCAATAAATTTGTAAAATTGAGATGGAAAAAATTTAAAACGAAAAATGTTTTATATGTAATAAGGTGTTATTGTAATGTAATTTACTGTCTGTGCCGTTCTGACGTAATCTTTTGTTTCAGTTTTAATGTTTTGCCGTGATACGCTTTTGTTGTTAAATCTTGTTTCGGTAATTTGTGTAGTTGTGTGATGT
The DNA here is from genome assembly GCF_000326865.2 of Helobdella robusta. Lineage (NCBI taxonomy): Eukaryota > Metazoa > Annelida > Clitellata > Rhynchobdellida > Glossiphoniidae > Helobdella > Helobdella robusta. The sequence goes on from NW_008704034.1 coordinate 1,693,336, forward strand.
GTTTTACAAAGTGTTTTGTTAGTAAAATTCTTGTAATGTAATGTAATGTGTTTTTGTAGTCTGTTGCTTACTGTGGCAACGTGTTTTCATTGGGTTATTGTAATGTGTTGTTGTTGTTGTTGTGGTAATGTGTTGTGGTTTGTGTCAAAAATACAAAAATTCTCATAAAAAATGTGTAATACGTTGTGGTGTTCCTGTGCCGCTGTTATAAGTAATGTAATTATTCGTAATGTAATGTGATGTTGTGTAATGCAATGCAATGTAATGTACTGTTGTTTTGTTTTAGCAATGTTTTTGTTGATATCTGAGCATTTAGTTTGTGTGTAAGGAGGCGTTATGAGGATTTTATGCGCAAGTTTATCGCAGCACAAATCCATAGCAGGCTATTTTTGACTTGCAGCTATTAGGCTTGTTTAGTTGTTGTCGTTGATGGGGGTACCACTGATAATGATGATGATAATGATGGTAATGATGAAGATGTTGGTGATTATAAGGATGACGATGATGATGATAATGATGGTAATGATGAGGATGTTGGTGATTATAAGGATGACGATGATGACCGCGATAAACATAATTATGATGACGATAACGATGGTTTATGATTAATGATGATGAGGATGATGATAATGATGCAAGTGTAAGAAAGTTCAACAGCATGAGTAGCATGTCAACCACATTGTGGCCAAATGCCCAATACTAGCGCCAGCAAAATATACGCATCGATGTACTAGGATCGCTGATTATCTACATTGGTCAATCTTGAAAGAACTTGGTCAAAATGTGCCTGACCACTGGTACGATCACCAGCCTAAAAAAATTGTCGAGTTTGACAAACCAACACTCATTTACAAAATGGCTATAAACACCGACTGTAGTATTGGGGCTAACCGGCCAGATATCATACCCCTTATCGATGTTTCTCTCCCCAATGACACAAAGGCTGCTACAAATGAGGTTGAAAAACTAAGCAAATATTGAAACCTTGAGATCGAGATTTCACGTTTGTGGAACGCAAAAACACGCACGATTCCAATGGTGCATTGGGAAGCAGTGCGTCAGGGGCTGGCTGCAGAAATATCTCGAATACCTGGAAGGGAAGGTGCTGCACAGGAGCAGAAGATAGTTCAACTCGGCCTACTGTCCACGAACTTTGAAAGTTTCTAACGAAAGGAAACGAAAATCCCACACTTACTCGGTAGATACCAGCGAAAGTTGCTGAAGAAAATAATAATAATAACAACAACAATAATAAAAATAATAAATAATAATAATAATAATAATAACAATAGCAAATACGTAATGATGGGTGTGATATTTTTAATCGTAACATTGATTCCAGGAACACAGTTACTGATGATATTTAGTATTTTCTCTTATTACTGTTATTATTTATATTTCATTATTATTATTTTTTCTTCTTCTTTTTTCCACTTTCTCATTATTGTTATTAGCTGTATGTTTTTATTGCTGTTATTTATGCTGCTCCAACTTTTTCGTAATAATTTTATTTGGTTTCAATGTTATAATTTTTATTGTTATTACTGCTATTATTGTTATCATTATTATTATTAGTGTTATTATTATTGATGTTGCTGACACGAGGTCAAGAGGTCAGAAGTTCATCATGTATATGGCGTCAGAGGCGCAGAGATGGAGCAAAAATAATGTGCATTGTTTTTAGACTCATCCATCTGTCCATCTATCACCTCATTCCTTTTTCATTCATTTATCCTTTCGTTCGTTCGTTCGTTCATTTACTCATTCATTCATTTTTTTGTTCATTTACTCACTTATTCATTCATTCATTCATTCATTCATTCATTCATTCATTCATTCATTCATTCATTCATTCATTCATTCATTCATTCATTCATTCATTCATTCATTCATTCATTCATTCATTCATTCATTCATTCATTCATTCATTCATTCATTCATTCATTCATTCATTCATTCATTCATTCATTCATTCATTCATTCATTCATTCATTCATTCATTCATTCATTCATTCATTCATTTATTCATTCATTCATTCATTCATTCATTCATTCATTCATTCATTCATTCATTCATTCATTCATTCATTCATTCATTCATTCATTCATTCATTCATTCATTCATTCATTCATTCATTCATTCATTCATTCATTCATTCATTCATTCATTCATTCATTCATTCATTCATTCATTCATTCATTCATTCATTCATTCATTCATTCATTCATTCATTCATTCATTCATTCATTCATTCATTCATTCATTCATTCATTCATTCATTCATTCATTCATTCATTCATTTAGTCATTCATTCATTATCAATGTGTCCGGTTGCATGTTTGACCACCAATTTATCCATTTATCCATCCCTCCATTCGTCCGTCCGTCCGTCAGTCCATCTATTCATTCTTGTATCCACGCATCCATCCATCCATTCATCAACCCATAAAAACATAGTTTCATATATTTTCACCAATATTTCATTTGGCATTACTAATGTGGAAGCAGTATCAGCATATAAGATTAACTAAATTATCGGAGTACCAAATTATGTAGTCGTCATCATTTCGGAAATGATGTTGCTAATAACAACGATGATACAGATAATGACGATGATGATGATAAAGATGGTAATGAAGACAACGATGATGACGCTGGCGATGATGGCGATGTTGGTTCCTTTGTTTGGCTGACGGCAGCTCCTACCATTCGATAGTTCAGACGTTTTTAAGCTATTGCAGAAAAAAACAACAACAAAACCAAATAACATCAACGACAACAACAGATATAACGCTAATGACATTAATTGTTAAATACGAAAAGTGCCATGTTATCATATTGCAACAAATTATAACAACTCATTAAAACGAAATTGAATTTTTTGAGAGAAAAATATTTCTTACATGTTCGAAACATTAGCTAATTTTTCAATATCATTTCCAATGTTTTTACATGAAACAACAACACTGCCCATGCTTAAACTTTTAATACACCACCATCACTTCTTTTAATACTATTACTACTACTGCTATTTTTATTTCTACTACTACTATTACCACTACTACTATTGTTACTACTACTACTACAACTTCCCTGTGGCAAGCAATAAAATTGTCAGTACAAGAACGTTCAGCAGCACCAAACCAATCAACAACAGGTTTGTGATTATTGCTGTTGATGTTGTTGAAAATGAACGAACCGGAAATTCCCCAAAGATCCTAAAACCTTAAAGGTAACCATAAATCGTCATCACGTGATTAAGAACACGTGATTTGAATTGGACCAATCCAATCAAAGGATTTAAAGGATCGTTATTGGTCTGGGCGACTATGCAAGCATGCACCTTTATATATGTAAATAAATTCACAAACGAAATAGTCACACACCCCACCAACACCAAACACACATACACAGACACACACACACACCACACACACACACCACACACACAGACACACACACACACACGTTTGTATTATGACACTTAACTAATGTGAAAAATATTTACAAATAAGTACAGCAGGTCTGAAAAAATTCACACAAAAAAGAGTGTTCATAATAACTTCTGGCATTGTCAGATATAGCAATAACTAAAACGCTTGTGACTTGTCAATAAAATTTATATTTAATTGCTAAATATCAACAAAAGCCAAAAAAATATAATTTTAACAAAGTAACAACATCAGTAACAAACAATCAACACCAAACAGCACTTGTCAAACAACACCAGCCAAACAACACCAACCAAACAACACCAGCCAAACAACACCAACCAAACAACACCACCAGTCCAAAGCATTGACACATCAGTAAACAGTAAACACTGTACTTCACACGAAGCAGCAGCAGTAAGACCAATCCAGTATTAACCTGCTGAGACATTTGCATACAAACGCACTCCATTTCAGAAAAAAAAATCAAAAGAACGGACGAAAATAATCGCGAACGTGCGTGTTTTTATGCGGTTTTACCCGACAAAGTGTTGCGCTATTGTTTTACGGTTATCGTTTATATTGACGGTGTAAGTTGGATGGTTTGATTTTCTAATGCCTTTTCTGTCCGGAGTTGAGTGTGGTAGGAAGCTTTTGTCTATATTTCGTTATTCAGGTGTAATTTCGAAATGTTTTAATCCATTTAAAGTTTTTGATGGACTAAGAGGATGGATGTGGTTTAGTTGTGGTTGCTGTGGTCGTTGTGGTAGCTGTTGCTGGCGTTTATGTCCTTTTAATTTCTTGCGTTTTTGTTTTGCAGTTTGTTTTGTGATTTCTTTGTTGGGTTATTTTTTTTTAAAATTTGTTGCTCTTTAGTAACGTCATTATTAATTATAATGCTGCCATCTTTTCCAGTTTCAATGCCAATTTAATCAATAATTTTGTCAATATAATCAACAACATCAACAATATATCGTCATCATCTTCTTTGTCATCACTTTTATTATCGTCGTCATCATCCTACTTCTCCTCATCACCATAGCTGCAGCCCGATATCAATGCTGAAAAATGTAATAACTTTTATGAAAACTATTTTTTCCAAATCTACATAGACAGCAAAACAATGACGCCATCATTGTAATGCATAGACAAATTATCATTGTGGCCACCTCGTCATCTTCATTACGTTATCGTCGTCGTCATCATCATCGCCATAAGAGAGGTACAATTTTTTGAAATTTAATCATTTTATCATCAATACATCAATTATGATGACATCAACAACAATCTTTCTTTCCGCACATCGCATCAACATAACGTCAACAACATTAATGGCATCAATAATTACAAACCATCAACGCTAGCAAAATCCCCATCACCACCAGCGCCAAGAACAACAACAACAACAACGATGACGTCATAATCAAAGCCACGATGAAAATTGAAAAAGATATAGTGATTTTTTTTTGTCAATTTTAATAACAGTAACTACGTCAGCTATATATATATATATATATATATATATATATATACATCATTATTTTCATCATCAGCAGCATCTTCTTTACTTTTTCTTCTTCTTCTTTTTCTTCTTCTTTTTTTCTTCTTCTTCTTCTCCTTCACCCCATCATCACCAGTAACACAGAATTATCAATAGAAACATTACTATTATAAATTTAAACGATGACGGCATAATTATCAAAACAACAAATCAACAACAACATTAGCGCCACCAACACATTCTTCGTCGTCTTCGTCATCATCGCCATCGTCAACAACACCAACAACAAACAACAACGACAAACCTATTTTAATGTCTTGTTGTACGATAAGGGCCCGCCATTTTATTACAAACGCCATCTTGTTTCCGTTAATGGCAGCGCGTAGGCGCGGAAAAATGGCGACTCTCCCAGGTTGCTGGTAATGGTGATGATACTTTTGTCGTTCTGCCTCTTGCTGGGAGGATTCTATTCTTATTTTGCTTTGTTTTTTTGGTTATCTATTGTTGTTTTTCATTGTAGAGTATTATTTTATTTTTTGTGGTTTGCATCTTTATATTCTCTTTTTCGTTCGTTTTATTTAATTTTAATTGAAAGTTTTACTAACCAGTTACATGAAAATTACACGAATTTACTCATAATTCCTTAAAAATACGTAATATTATCAATTTAAATATTGATGTGCACACAAACTTGCATACAGAAACGTACATTCAAACTGACATGCACAGAGAACGACTTTTTCAAGCTCTCCTTTATTAATTAATGACGTCAGAGCAATGCATCTTCATGCATTTGGTGTCTTTGGATCGTTCTCTGACGTATGATGACGCCATCATTCACTGCCATCTTTGTCTTGCGGCCGTTTTGGATCTGTTGGTTTTTTTTTTCGAGAGTCAATAATTTATTTTGCGCAGGTTGCAATTTCTTAAATTATGTTTTGTTTCTATTTTTTTGTTGTTGTCATTTTTTTATGAAGTTTTTTCTTTGTTCGTCTTTATGTTGTTATTTGTGTTGTTGTTTGTGTGTTTTGTTTGTGTTTGTGTGTGTTTGATGTTTACTTAACTTTTTAATTTCACCTTCTTTTAATGCAATTGTTTTAATTTTTATTCTGATATATATTCCTTTGAATCCATGATGTTTTTATATTTTTGTTTATGTGTCTGTCTTTTTTCATATCTACGTGGTTTTTGTATCTGCGATGCTTCTGTATCTATGTTGTTTGTATCTATGTATCTTTGATGTTGGCTGCCAAAAAATGTTGTTAGTATATGAAATGATATGTAGGATGACTTTTTGCCATGTTATTGAGATTTATTTCTTTCAGCTTTCAGTTTGATTTTTTCCCAACATATCATCGCCCGCAATATACGTAGAGCTGCACATCTAAATAGCTGAGTTGAAAAAAAATTCTAAAATTCATAAACGAAATTGAGAAATAAAAAAAATTGATCGCATTATGGAAAATTTTAAAAATTAATTTGATTAATAAAGTCGTTTTCTCAAAAAAATTCTCCAATAAAATATAAAAATGAAACATTTTTTTAAAAAATAACTTAATAAATAAATAAAAATAAAAAATAAACATAAAAGAACAAAGAAACAAACTGGAACAAAGTTGAACGAATGAAGGGGAAGAAAGAATTTTTTATGATTAAAAAATTTTTCGCTTCAATTTATAGTCCTTCCATATAGATGTTTTATTCCATGAGCCTGATGCTATTTCTGCTGTTGTCGTGGTGGTTTGTTGTTGCGTTGTTGTTGCGTTGTTGATGTGATGTCATTAATTTTCTTGTTGTTGTCGTTGTAATGTCATTTAATTTGTCGTTGATGCGGTTATTAATATCACTATTGTTGTTATTCTTCGTTATTAATGTTGTAAACGATGATGCAATGTTAGTGTCGTTGTTGTGAAAGTTGTACACACACACTGCAACAAACACACTTCTCGATTCAATAAACAACCTTCTTTGTTTACCGGCTCCTACAAACATATGCCCACACGTCTAATCATGCGTTCGTCTGCCTGTATTGTACACACTGCAACTTTGTACACTCGTGTATACACACATACACACACACACGTACATATACACACACAATGTACACATACACTAGAAATGTACGTACTTACATCACACACACACACAGACACACACACACACACAGACACACATTACACAACGTAACCTATGTGGCATAAATCTTCAGACTTGCAGACATTCCAGCATAAACAAATATACAGGCTTAAACACTGCTCATCTTTTGAATGTTTAGATGTTTGCTTTCAACTACGAATTTCAAATGCAAGCGTGGATATGTGCTAGTCAGTTAATACATATACAAGCATGACTTACATACACATACAAACACATTCTCACAACATACGTGTACGCATACCTACAAAGACACACACACACACAAATTACGCAAATTCTATGGTCAATATAGAAAAATGCACTTGCATGTAAGCGTACTACAATAAATCTAAAAAGAACTTTAATAATAAAAATAACTCTTTTAAAGTATCTCTCTGCAGTGCGAGTTTGAACGAAAACAAATACAAGAACCTGTAGAAACAGAAACAAAAATTTCAACATACTTAGAGAAAATCAAACAGGCAGACATATAGACACGGAGACCGCAACCAGCAACCAGCAACGAGACAGTCACACGCACATGGAGCGTTACAAATAAGAAAACATGACATTGAGACGGGAACGCGCATCGGATGATCCTCGTTATTGTCGCCTGTCTGGCCTCAAAATCACGTTCTCATTACTCCAATCCCAGGCCTCATGCTCTGATTTATTTACAAGATGGCGAGGTGCCCGCTAAGAGAGTGTTAGTTAGAACAGGTTTTAATTTATCGTCTACTTTTTCTACGCAAGCCCTGATGTACGATCTGGTATTTTCTGCATTCTCCCTTCTCTTATTTTATTAAGTTCTGTCTCTGTGTGTATGTGTGTGTGTGTTTGTGTGTGTGTGTGTGGCCGCGATGTTGGCGTTTTGTTTCTAGACGCTGAGCGGTCTGATTATATTTTATGGTATTTCATTGGATATATAGCTGTTGTATTTTGTGTTATTAGGTATTTGGTTGGGAATAGTGGCGTTTTTAGTTGAGTTGTATTAGATGTATTTTGCATTTCTAAGTGTTTAATAATGTATAAGAGTATTTCGTTTTTGCAGAGTATTTCTATGTTTTGTTTGATGAAGTGTTTTTTTTATTTTGATATGGTTTTTGGTAACATTTTTGAGATAATTTTTCTTTAAATGAAATAATTCAACAAACGAAACCCGGATGTAAGTGACAGAAAGAAAGAAGAAACAACTGTTTCATTAAATTATGAAGTTAAGTTATGTATAAATATATAATATATGAACAAACAAACAAGTATACTAGCAAACAAGCGAACAAACAAACGAACAAACATTTGAACATGTATGAGCAAGTGGGGTGAACGTTTGCTAAGGAAGTCCATTAAATGCATTTCAACACAAACGAAAGAAATACAATTATTGCATTCATAACCCGGTCAATTCTGGCAAATATGTATGTATGTATGTTTGTATGTATGTTTGTATGTATGTATGTATGTATGCATGTATGTATGTTTGTTTGTTTGTTTGTATGTATGTATGTATGTATGTATGTTTGTATATATGTATGTATGTATGTATGTTTGTTTGTTTGTTTGTTTGGCTGTTTGTTTGTTTGTTTGTATGTATGTATGTCTATATGTATGTATGTATGTATGTATTTAGGTTGGTATGTATTTATTTATCTATGTATGTATGTATGTATGTACAATAATAATAAAAATACTAACAAGAATAGAAATATAGTAGCAATAGTGAAATGTTGATAATGGCATGAATAAAAGAATAATAAAAAGCGCTATAAACTGTTAGTATTAGCAATAACAATGACGATCAAAAACCACCCATAAACCTTTTTCAAACGAACTCTCGAGGGAAAATCTTTGAGTTATTTATGATCTTTGGAGGAAATTATTTTGGTGGGGAGGGTAAGAGAATTGGTTGGCCGCCGTTGTCGTTGACAATGGTGACGATTATGATGACGGAGAGGATGATGATGATGGTTAGGATGATGATGATGATGATGATGATGATGGTTAAGATGATGATAATGATGAGGGTGGTGGTTAGGATGATGATGATGGTTGTGGTATTGATATAGAGGATGATACTGGTGATGATGATTAGGTCGTTGCTAACAATGAGTATGGCGTTGATGTTTTTCTCATGATGATGATGATGGTATTGTTGATGATGACGATGACGATGATGACAAAGTTGATGATGACGATGATGACAAAGTTGGTGATGATTGTGATTATTGTAGGCAATGTGATGACGACGAAACTTTTGATGATGATGATGACGACGATGATGATGGCAATTACAAAATATATTATTCATGGTGTTATTAATTAATGATGACGACGACGACGACGATGAAAATGATGATTATTTCCAAACATACTCAACTCATTTCTAAGCAGTTTTCATTTTAGCTAGTGATTGCATATAATGACGATGATGTCTCACATGATGATAGTGATGATAGGGTCGGTAATGATAATGATAATGGTAATAGAGTCGGTGATGATAATGATGAAGATGATGAATATTTGTTTTTCCATGAAGACGATAATAATAATATTGGAGGTTATTTCTGACAGTTTTTATTTAAACTTTTTTGTATTTTAAAGAGCAGAAGGCTCTGAGATAGAAATATTTTTTGATACCAGAAATGTGTTATGTGTCGAAATGTTTGCATACAAACCATACTTATACCCATAAAATTTATTCCTTGCTTCTAAATAAAGTTTCTAGCGATAAATTTTTACTGATTTTTCTAGATTTTTATTATTATTCCATAATGTTTGTGATAATTTTAGTTATGTGTTGTTGGCTTGATATCTTTATTTTTGTTGTTGTTGTTGCTGCTGCTGTTGTTGTTGCTGCTGTTTGAATGATCCAATTCCGTCATCGTTAATAACCAAAATGCCTGCACCTCTCACATATTATTCCAGTCAAACAGTCGTAATCATAGCAGCCGGAAATGCGTAGTTTTATTAATTTTATGATCTTTGGTTTTTCGCTGATCACGTGATTATCCCATTTTATTTGCCGCTTTCCGGTTTTCGTCGGACTGGTTTGCATAAATAGTCTTGCCAAGATTTGTTGATATTGCTGT
>NW_008704034.1:1703593-1718665 GCF_000326865.2 Helobdella robusta
TTGTTGTTGTTGTTGTTATTTCTATTATTGTTGTGCTGTTGTTTATATTCAGTGTTTGTCTATGTTGTTGATGTTGTTTTTTCATACTTTTGTATTGCTTTTCGTTGATCAGTGATGTATAATAACAAGTATCAGTGTCGCTAGTTGAAATGGTACCAATAAAATGAAAACAATAAAATAGATAAATGAAAACGCACAAACACACACAGAAAAACACGCACATAAACACACACACACACACACAGAGAGAGAGAGAGAGAGAGAGAGAGAGAGAGAGAGAGAGAGAGAGAGAGAGAAAGAGAAAATGTACACACATACTAAAACATATAAAAAACTATTTACACACATTTATAATGTATAAACGTTTATTATGTTCACAAGTTTTACACATCAACGTATTCCTATTACGTAAAAGTTAGCGCGCGTGTGCGTGTCCGCGTATGCGTACGTAACCTTTGACCTGCAAGCAATGCATCTTAATAACTTTGCATATAAATAGAACGCTTTTAAATTTAAGTGTCAATATTAATGTTGGCCAATTTGTCATCATTATCATCACGGTTGTCTCATCATTATCATTACCATCATCTTCTTCATCATCATCTTTTCTGTCACCATCGTCATCTTCTTCATCGTTTTAGTTGTTATTATTATTGTTGTTATTGTTACTATTATTATTGTTATGCTGATTGTTACCTGCTGTTGCTGTGACTATTCTCCCACCTATCACACACGCAATGTACGTGAAAAGTGGTTTTAATACGTGTGTGTGTGTGCATGCGTGTGTGTGTGTCTGTCTGTGTGTTTGTGTGTGTGCGTGCGTGCGTGTGTGTGCTTCGCCGATGATTCTAAAAATCATTTACAGTGATTGCAACGTTGTCTGACATTGTAATAATATTATATTTCAAACATTGAAAACTCGGAAAAAAAACAAATACACCAAATAATATTCTAAAAATTATCTTTTCTCAAAAAAATAAACAAATACATCAAATAATATTCTAAAAACTATTGTTTCTCATAAATTAAAAATTATAGCCAGACAGATAAATTATTTTTACATCCAACTGCAAAATTTTCAGAAGTGCAACAGTACTGTTTCCCCTGGCACTTCAACGCCAGTTGCGGCCCTGACGAAATGATTATGATGACGTCAGCAATGTATGGCAGGAGCTCAAAAGGGAGGTGCGTCACAACGGAATACCATCTTGACTGCTCCGTTGATGTCTTGGTTCTCATCGACGCTAGGTTGGATGATTGGCAGAATGATTGGTTTGTGGATTGAATGATTGGTTTGTGGATTGATTGGTTGAATGATTGGTTTGTGGATTGATTGGTTGAATGATTTATTTGTGGATTGATTGATTGAATGATTGACTGATTAAATGATTGGTTTGCTAGTTGATTGATTGAAGATTACATAGTTTTTAACGATATACTCAACATAACTTAGTAGTTTTTGCAGTTTGGAATTATTCATCAGTTGTTTTGTAACGTGCTTACAGCATTGTTTCAACAACGAAATTGTCATCTTCGTATCCCAAATAAGTGTAAATCACTGCAAACATAACTAAATAAAATCGAATACTGAATATGTCCCAAACTAATAAAGTATTTAAATAACATTAGAAAATGTTATTAAATTAATAATAAAATATAATATAATATCAAAAATATAAAAATATCTCTGTAATAAACTGAATTAACACGCAGATGTTCAGGAAGGCGGAGTTGTCATGTGGTCACTCCTGATCCCATCCTCTACCAGTTGAAGCCCTGCCCAAATGATTTCTCCGTTTCCCTAGAAGCTGATTATTCCTGCGTCAAAGGTATGTCAAGTGATTGCTGTTGGTTCTTTTTGGTTGAGAATGACGTCATGGTTGTGGTTGACAGTTTTGTTGATGCTGAGATTGTAACATACAAATGTTGCAGTTGGAATTTTGTTAAATTTCGTTGTGCTATTTATTTGATGCTATATTTGTGGGTAAAATTTTGTAAATGTTGTTATTTATAGTTGAATTTTTGCTAAAAAAACATTCACCGTTAGTCCAATGAATTGTGGTAGTTACTAAATAAAGATTAGATATTCGACTCACACGGCTTCCATCTTGCAGTTGAGATGGGCAAGCCTTACACGTGCAACCACTTCGGGGATCCGCAGATCGTCAACGAACCACGTGGCTACCTGGCCAGTCTGGTCGTGGAGGAGTTGAAAATTGGAGGACCCAGGTGTCCCTGGATGATTACCGCCAGCAGAGGCCAACAAATCAACTTCACTCTCCACGACTACGGGGTGGCTTTGCGACGCGATGACGTCATTTCAATTCAGACGATGGCAAGTCCGCAAAGTTTGATTCGGCATGAAAATGAACTTCACCTCTTACAGGCCTACCACGACGCGAGGCATCGAACGAGGAGGAACCAGCTGGAACATGCTCCTTCCTGTAAGGTCTACGTCACCCTTCGAGATGTTGAGGCTCGCTCGGCTAACTCGGCCATTATTGACGTGGCTGACTGCACGTCGAAAGAACGCATTCGTCACGTGATGTTGTCGGAAGGACCAAAGGTCGAGGTCACGATGATGGACTTAAAGGTCAAAGAGGAAATTATTTATTATGCGCTGCATTTTGAAGGTTAGTCTGACGTGACTACTGAATTAGTGCAACATTTAATGACAAAAACACATCTTCAATTACAATATTTCTGATTTGGTAGCACGCAAGACCCATTCAACTCGTAACCGTGGTTGCCAATGTTGGCTTCGTACATTCATGCGTGCATGCTTGCGGTTCTTTAAAAGCGTGCACAGATGTCAAAGTCATCAAACCAATCACCACACATTGTCAAATCCAATTATGAAAGTTTATTTTTAGAACGTTTTTATTTGATTCATGTCTTTCTTTCTTTTTGGCTCTTTTTTCTTTCTATCTATCTTTCATTTTTTAATTCCTTTTTTACTTTTCCTCTCTCTTTCTATGTTTCTCTTATTTATTGTCTTTATTTTTTGTTGCAATTTTTCTCACTCTCTTCATCCAAGCGCCTGTTTTTTTCTATTCATTCTTCTTCGTCATCATCAACTACCCACTCAATGTATATAAATTGTTATTGCACCCTCCGACATACGACCGAGCCAACGCAGCGTACCTGGAAAACACTTTTCAAGCATGCATCAACTCACAAGAACGGTTCGGTGTTGATAAAAATAAAGTAGAGAAAAAATAAATGCCAAAAACAAAGCAAATTATAATAACCTTTATAAAAAATTTACATGGTTAAACTTACAAAATAAAACATTCATACTAACGAGAATAGAAAACAGGCGATTAGTCAGATCATTATTATCGTTGTTATAATTATTAAATACTAATTATGTGAGTGTTTGTATGTGTGTGTGTATGTATGTGTATGTATGTGTGTGTGTGTATGTGTGTGTGTGTGTGTGTGTGTGTGTGTGGTGTGTGTGCGCTTATAGGCAGCGTTACATATCAGTCATTCACATCACGTTCACTTTCATTAAGATTTTGTCACAAATAACATTGTTCTTAATGTTATTAATGTCCTAGGTGTTATTCCCATCATTGTTGTTGACATCACTGGTGTCGCATTTTTTAATGCTGTGGATTTTTATTATGTTAATGATTCTATGATGAATTGTATTTGATGTTGTGTGTATATTTTTATATAGATGACACTTTGGTCGTAAGATTTTTAATTAGTTTTTTTAGGTTTTTTTTTGTTTTAGTTTATCTGCTGTTATTATTGACGTCTCAATGATATTTTAACGTGTATTGATGATTTTTTTAAATCATATAAACACGCGAAATACGACGGAAAACTTTTAAATGAACGTTACTTATCATATAAAACATAATTCCATGATCATCTTACTCATCATCCTTATCGTCATCGTTGAAATAAATTGTTGCAATTAAAGCACAGTAGCAGCAGTAGCAGTAGTAGCAGCAGTAGTAGCAGCAGTAGCAGCAGCAGTAGCAGCAGCAGCAGCAGCATAAGCAGCACCAGAAGACCAACTGTCTTGTTCATCAGACCATCTGTGGCCTGCCTGTTCGTGACGTCCGAGTCGATTTAACGTCATGACGCGTTTTCTCTGCTTACGTCACAACATTATTACGTCATCTTAATGTATGACGACCTTATTCCAATGTATTATGGTGATGTTATAAAGCTATATAAAACGCTGTATTAGTGTGCGTAAGTATGTGTGTGTCTGTGTGTGTGTGTGTATCTGTGTGTGTGTCTGTGTGCGCGTTTGTGTGCGCGTTTGTCTGGGTGCGTGTGAGTTTAAAATAATGATTTGTGCCTAATGGTAATAATCATACTTTTATTGGTCTAGGTAGAACATATCTATTTATACTTTGCATTTTGTTTGAATGTGCTTATGCGCACGTGTGTGTGTGAGTGTAAGTGAGTGAGTGTGCGTGTATTTGCGTGTGTGTGTGTGCGTGAGTGTGTTTATTCAATTGTGTGGCACATACGCACGTGCGAGTTTGTTTGTCGTTTTTATTGACCTTATCAGAGCGGTTCTGATTTTGTAAGCTCAGCAATTAAACCTTAAAAAATGAAATAAAAAGCTGAGTGGATGCATGGACAAATTAACGAGTGAATTGATGAAAGGACGAATGAATAAAAAAGGAATAAATTGATGAGTGAAAGAATGAATGGATGGATGAATGCAGGAATAAATGAATGTACGAATGAGAAGATGAACACAAAATTAATGAGAGAGCGAATGAAAGAATAAATAAAAGCCTGTGCATAATTAAGTGAAAAAACGAACGGTGAATTGGTGCATGAATGAATGAATGAATGCATGCTTTGACGAATTAATAAGAAAACTAAATAAATGTGCAGAAAACAGAACGCAACCTATTTAGTGAAATTGAGCGAATAAAAATATAGATGAAAATTGAAATAGAGAAAGTTAAATTGAGAATAAAAGAAAGAATTAACTGACAACAAAATGAAAAAATGAAGCTAGAGAGAGAGAGAGAGAGAGAGAGAGAGAGAAAGAGAGAGAGAGAGAGAAAGTGAGTTGGAGAAAGTGAGAGAAAAGAGGAACAATTAATGCAATCGTTAACGTTATGTCCAATTCCTTTTATTGCTCCAGTTATAGCGAGATACTCATCATTATCGCCATCGTCAAATTTGTCTACTTCATCGTCGTCGTCATCGTCATCATCATCATCATCATCATCGTTACTATTAGCATCGTAACATTATCTTCATCATTGCAGACATAATCTTTAACTTTTTTTTAGTCTTCATTACAAATTTATAACCAGAATAATGTTATCACCATCATCATCGGTGTCGTCATCATCATCAATGTTATCATCCCCGTTTTCACCATCATCATAATTTTCACCATCATCGTCGTCGTCATCATCGCTGCCACCACCGTCTAATCATCTCCATTGCATGTTCAAAGCGACTACTTGTAATAGCAAATCCAATTAGAATTTTTCAACGCCTTGCTTACGTCATACCGCTGGCAGTGACGTCACCAGGGCAGATGACTTTTCACTCATGACATCATCATCTTCATCATCCTCAACCTGATCATCGTCTGTTTGATCACTTCATCATCTTTACCGCGGTTTCCTCAATTTCATCATAAATTCCACATGTATATGTTAACTAACATCAGTTACTCATCACCTCAAATCTTCATCGTCATCATCGTCATCACATCCTCATCATCTTTTCTCGTCGTCGTCATCATTTTATCCCTCCCATACGCCTGATTTATGCTGTGTTCATTTCAAATTTTGAAATATGATACTTAATGTCTGTCATATTTATTCGTTTGACGTGATGGCTTTTAAAATTGTTCATTCATTCGTCTATTCATTTATTCATTCGTTCATTCATTCATTTATTCATTCATTCATTCACTCATTCTTTTGTTTGGTCATTCATTTTTTATCCTTTTACTTATTTGTTTGTTCTGTTCATTTGTTCAGCCAGTGGTTCGATCGTCTGTTCGTTTATTTGTTTAATAGAACCACCGTTCGTGTATCACATATTATGTAATTTAGTCCTGATATTTGTGATCATAAACATTTATATCTTTATTCTAATCATTATCACCATCATCATTCTCATCCATCACGTGATGTGATCTTTATCATCACCATCATCCTCATCATCACTTTCATCTTCATCATCACCAACATCTTCATACTCACCATCATCTTCATCATCATCGTCCTTATCACCATCATGACATGACACAGCGGTAGGATGTGCCGATCCAATCGTACCCCGAGGTGCCCACTTAAGGAGGAATGGCATCCAAGCCACCATCACGTGCAACTTCACCATCCAATCGTGGCACATCGTCTGCCAGGGCGATGGATGGTACGGCTCCGTCGACAACTGCACAGTTGGTTTGTATTACCGATTACTTGATCGGCTTTTGTCAACGGTTGGCACGGTAGCTTCTGTTGACTAGTTTTGTTGAGAGTAGTCTCATTTGGCGATTAAATTTTTAAAATGTTTTTAAATTGAAACAAATTTTACCCACAAAGCCATTAAAGCAACAAAAATTGCTAAATGAAAATAAAATAACATACAAATCCTCTATTACTCAAAATCCACCCCACCTTTTGATTATTTTTTCAATCGCGAATGAGTTTCTTCAATCTAATTTTTAGAACGTTTCAAACTCTAGATCAGCTCTCTACTTATATCTTTTTGTATTCACAATTTTCATGTAAATGGAATCCTGATAGTTTCATCGGCTTAATCAAAATTTGTTTTTTGACAAACTACCATTAGCACAAACGTATTAATTGAACTGTTCAAATGTTTTTTAAATTTAAAATTGATTGTCTCATCAGATATATATGTATGAAAATTATTCAAAATGTTCTTACTTGGTTATCTTTTCATTAGAGACTCCAACCAAGTCAAGCATGGTCCTGAACGACAGCACGGAGATATATCCACTTGGTAATTATTTTTTACTTTAAAAATTCATTTTTACAATTTTATTTCAAAATTCAAATAATTTATAGATTACAAAAATAAGGGGGGGGGGACGATCAAGGCCGGATCCACAAGCGTGGATGCCCTGGGCCACGTAGAAGTTGTGGTGCCGAATGATTTAGAAGGGGGAGGGCTAAGTATTTTGTGAAGCTTCTAATTTGTGTAATTTTTTCAAGTGATCTTACATTTTTTAGCAGTTTTTTGAGTAAAGCCAGTGTTTTTAGCGAGTATTCAACTAAAAATTAAATTACGCCAACATGACCTATATGTTTATAACAATTTGAATCTTTTTGTGGGGCTTGAGCGTGGCCATTTGCTCTGCTTTAAATCCGACCCAGTATTCATAACTCTGTTTATAAACATTGTAAAGTATAAAATCTCAGAGATAAATTTATGTCTATTTTGCCAAAGTAATCAACGTGATGATGTAACTAACATTCGCCAGGTTTGTTGGTTGCGGTTATGGTAGGCTTGGTTCTTGGCGTGTTGATCGGTGTGGTTCTTCTCACATTAGTATTATCCTGCCATAAAAAGTTATACTCCAAAAAGAGGTTGATCAGTATTCCACATTTTTTCAGTCTATCTAATTATTTTTGTGGTATACTTCATAAAAATATTTTGTATTTTAGTGTTCAGATGCTGGTTTTATTGATTTGCATAGCAGACCATTCTCGCAAATGGGAACATTATACAACTATTATGATAATATGGATTGATTTTTTTATAATAAATTGATAATTTGACACTTATTAAATAATATTTGTGATGATTTCATTGCGGAATAGCATTACAATACCAGCATTTAATGCAATTACAAACGTGATCAGATTAAGAGAAGCCAAAGAGCTTTCATCTCAGCGCGTCCTCTACTCAACACGTCGCGACGTCATCAACGACAATGACGACGACAACTACAACGCCGATAGCAACAACATAAACAACTACGCCCCGACAACCACATCAACACCCAACTACCACCATCTCCACACCAACAACAACAACACCAACAACAACACCACATCGACAACAACATACTGTCCGTCTTATCACTATTCACCCGGAAATGGATTCGGCTCTACCGGAAGTACCCTACTTGCCGGAAGGAATTATTTAGATTTTCAAGACGGCATCCGTTACACACACGTCTGCGGTCTGGGGGCCATGGATGTTGTGCCACCTTGTGAACGAAATGAAAGTAACAATAATAACGTTTGCAATGATAACAGACAAGCCAGTTAATTCAGTCGATAAATTATTTTATATATATTTATTAGGTTTATTGATGTTTTTATTCTTAATAATAATAATTATTTTTATTTTTATCGTTAATTGTAAAATACAAAAGTAATTAAATTGATAATTATTCAGGACTTAATTACGATTTTGAAATTTCATTTCGACGATTTAACAGAGAAATAAAAAATTATTCCTAAAAACTAATTTGACAGGTTAAATAATAAAACTTTATCAAACAATTGTTATAACAATGGTCAACATTTTTTATCAAAAATATTATCGTATCATTGATACTACAATAATAATTATTATTAATAATAAAATTATTGCCATAATTGTTATTATTATCAAGAATAATTGAACTCTTCAACACTCTTATAACTTTTAACAAATATTTTAAAGCGGTTTTTCGACTGGTTAACAAATATTTTCGGATGTTCCCCGTAATAATGTTCCCCGCTTGGGTATATTTGGAAATATTTTTTAAAATTAAAGTTTTGTATTAATAATAAAGTTTTGTATAATTAAAGTTTGTTTTAAAATAAGTTCAAGTATGTTTTTAACAAAAATTGTATGCAAATGTATAAAACATTGTATGTATTTCTATCAGAATGGTTGTCTTTTAAAAACCTGTTGAATAATTTTTTCATTTATGTCATTTTTTTAATTTTTTCAAAGAATCGAATCAATTAATTTTTTTAATTTTGTTTCTTTTCATGTAATATTTTTGAATGTGATTAAAGAAAAATTAATAATGTTAATGGAGCTCTATTCATCGTCATCATCATCATCATCATCGTCATCATCATCATCATCATCGTCATCATCATCATCATCATCGTCATCATCATCGTCATCATCGTCATCATCATCATCATCATCGTCATCATCATCGTCATCATCGTCATCATCATCGTCATCATCGTCATCATCATCGTCGTCATCGTCATCATCGTCGTCGTTATCGTCAAAGATGGTGAACATATAATTAACTAATACTTTGTTATGAATATTATACTTCATTTTAATTTTATCATCACTTTAATCATTTTAATCTCAGCCATATCAGCGATTTCATTTTCTCGTCGTCATCACATTCATCATACAACAACATCATAGCGTTCATCATCAATCACATCATCGGCAATGTGACGACTACAACACCACTTTCATAATCCCAATCCTCATCATCGCATTACCATCATCATCACATTATCACCATCGACCAGACGAACGAACTCTACGTTCAGTTTTAAAACTTTCAACGTGAACAAAAAAAGAATACATCTATAAAAAAAAAACATCCACATAAAGATGGAAAACAAAAATTTGTCCCCAGATGAAAGAAGAACCTATTTGCACACACTCGAACATTTGCCTAAGCACGGAACCAGATGAAAATCATATTTGCATGCACGCATGTAGGTAGCAATGCACAAACTCCAACAAACACATACAAACAGACATAACAGAACAATTAAGAAAAGGCACCGACACACTAAAACATATACAGACATACAAACAAATAAAACAGACATTTATATACACAAGTACAGACACACACACAAACCACTATAATAACGTTAAAGCACTCGGAAAAAAAATAAAAAAAACTCGAAAAAAAGAGAAAAAATCCCTTATGAAAAATTTACTTTTCAGATAAGAGAATGTCAGGAGGCATATGTTTTATGTTGGATATATTTGAACTATGAACTTTGACCTATGTACGCTAATATACAAATATGCATACATGCATATATACGTATATACATACATACATATATTCATATACATGTATGTATGTGTATGTATATATACATACATGCATTGTATATAATATTTGAATATCCAGAAATACGGTTAAAGTGAATGAAAAAAAAGATGAATGATGAATGAACGAAGAACAACGATGGTTGCCGTGTGGTTGTTGTTGATGATGATGATGATGATGATGGATGTGATGACGATGGTGGTGGTGGTGCCAGGAAAATGATGATGATAATGAGGCGGAGGATGGTTGGGGTAGTGCACGGTAGCTTCTGGTTTTTTTTTTTTATAATGAGTGGCATTACATCAACAATCATTCCTCAACATCATCATCGTCATCGTGGCTTTCGCGTCTGCTTTCACCATCATCATCATCATCATCTTCATCATTTTCTCTTCTATTAAAATCATCATCGCCATCATCTTTATCAAATTTAATTATCATCACCACAACAACAACCACCATTACCGCCATCATTACCTGCAGCAGCTGTAGTATCCTCATCTGCATCATCATCGTCGTCATCATCATCATCACCACCATTATCATCATCATCATTATCACCACCACCACCACCACCACCACCACCACCACCATCATCATCATTATCATCGTCACCATCATCATCATCACTACTATCATCATCATAATCATCACCATCACCACCACCATCATCATTATCATCGTTTCCCCTTTGGTTGTAGTCCTTATCTTAATCGCATTATATGCTTAAGGACGTGTAGGTTATCAATAATGCGACGATGTTCATGGGCCGGTAATAAAAAATTTTATTCCCGCCACACCACTGCATAGCACAAACAAAAATGAAAGTAATATTACTTCAAATATACACGCCCCGGTTAGTTGTACTACTACACTTACTCCTGTTACTGATCTGAATATTGCTGGTACTACTTCCCCTTTTACTAATTCAACTAATACTATTACGGTTTACTATTACATTATTTGCTACTTTCAGTAATCTAAGCACCGTTTTTGTACTACTTACATTACTACTATTGACAAGGTTTTCTATAATTACAACAACATAATTACAACAACAGCAAATGCTTTTTGTTGTTCAAGACCTACTCTGGCTTGCAATATTTTGATATTTCTCAGCTTGAGCTATTAATCTAGTTATACTGTTATTGCTATTACTATTATACTATAATTATAATAGCCCTCTATTAGTTTTAGTAATGTCGGTAAAAGTTATTAAAATGTTAGTAATGTTACCGAACTTGTAATTTAAGTAACGGTTTTAGAAAGAAGTAGTAAAGAGCCGGATAATCTAATCATTTATTGATAGTCACCTACAACCAAAATCGCTTGTGGTATTTCTGCTCCGGTCTTTTAATGCTTACATACTAAACAACGGGTAGTGAATGTGGGGATGTTGTGTTGTTTTGTTTGTTTGTTTGTATGTCTGGTTTGTTATCGTTAATAAAATGTTTTAGTAGTTGTTGTGTTATTTTGCTATGGCTAATGAATGTTGTTGTTGCTGTTATGGTATTTATTGTTAATGTTAATTAATGTTGTTTACATTGTATTGTTTGATTTGTGTGGCCTTATTTATGCTTATCTGTTTTGTTATTGTTAATGTTGTTGCCGACATAGTATCTTAAATTTTGATACCTACCTTTGTTAACAATTTCATTAATTACGTTTTAAAGAGAAGAGTTTTTAAAAATTTTTAACCAAGTCCTGATTTAAAACGGTTTTAACGGTGTAATTGATGATCCGGTGAGAAGTTTTGCCAAATGTAGCATTGTTGGTGTCGTAATTTTTAAACATAATAAATTAAAATTTTAATCGTTTGTTAGCAGTGGGTCATTGAGGACAGTGTCTAAAAATTGAACTCTAAATAAACAGCAAATGCGCGAGTGTGAAAAGTGTTAACAAAAATTAAAAAAATACAAGGATAAAGAATGATGGAGGTGATTTTGAGATGGAGACGACGTTAATGACGTCATAATGATGTCATAATGATGATGTTAATGACGAAGATGACGTCAGAACGACGACGTAATGATGTCATTAGTGTCCTCTTTCAATTACCTCTATTCCTATTTCATTCCGTCATTTTACGGACATTTAATGCTTGGCGTGTTGGCAGACCCTGCCCAGTGATGATGGTAAAGATGACGACGACGATGACGATGAAAATTATGTTGATGACGACGACGATGATGATGATGACCTTGATATTTACTGAAACAATGATAATGACGAAGAAGATGTTAGTGTATGCTCGGAAATATGACGACGGTGATGATGACAACATAAACAATTACATAAACAAAACACACAAAGATACACACAAACTCACGCACACACACACACACACACACACACACACACACACACATATATCTCTATATATACATATGTATTAGATGCAAGGGTATATAAATATGGAAACAAACCATTCGGCCATTATCTCTTTCTTTTCAGATGAAGTGAAAAGAAAGTATGAATAAATTATTACAATGAGACTCATAAATATGCATAAGCTACACACTTGTGTATTTATATACGTACGTTATGTATATCTGTGTGTATATCTGTATGTGTTTGTTTGTGTGTGTATGGTATGTGTGTGTATGTATAGGTTTGTTTGTGTCCGTTTTATGAAGGTTATTTGTATGTATATGTGAGTGTTTGTATATGTTTGTGTATTTGTGTGTGTTTGTGTGCGAGCGCGTGTAATGAATCATCGAAATTGAATTTTTGGACGATTTATATGCAATATTAAGGAGAGAGACAACTCATAAACTATATATTATACGCCACTGTCTTTCTCTTCTCTATGTACTCTGGTCCCTCATCCTTCTCATCATCGTCAGGATGCTGATGACGAAGACGACGATGATGATGAAGATGATGACGAAGAAGATGATGACCAAGACGACGACGACAATGATGATAAAGATGATGATGACAAAGATGAAGATGATGACGAAGAGAATGATAACAAAGACGACGACGACGATGATGAAGATGATGATGAAAACGATGACGATGGTGATGAAGATGATGAGAAGGAAGAGGAAGACGAATGATAATGGTGAGAAAGCAGGTGGATGGTCACGATGATAACAACGATGTTAGGAAGTTAATGAGTGAAGCAAAAATGACGACGATGAAGTGATGATGAAGAAATGATGACAAAAATTGATAGTAACGTTGAAAGATATTTTAAAAAATTATTTTGTGTTGTAGCATGGTGATCGCTCCTTTCTGTGAACGCTCATATATACATACGCCTTGATTCATACGTATTCCTACTATTTATAAGCAACTCTAAGGTAATACCTAGTAATACCTAAAAAAGATTAACCACTATTATCACCAAAATTATTAAAAATACTATCTACGAATAATAATAAAATTTTACACACACAGAATATAATAAATATAATAATAACACACAGAAACCTTTTCATACTGTTGTGACAAGAATTTCATTTAATATATTTTATATATTATATATATTTTATATTTTATATTTTACCGGCGTTTGCAATTGTTGGAACCAATTATCATTACTTAATTACTAGCAGTGTTATTGTTACGACAACAACAACAGCAAAAATAACAACAACAGCAACAATAACAATAAACACAACAATAACAACAACAACCACAATAACAACAACAACAACAACAGCAACAATAACAACAACAACAACAACAAAAATAACAACAACAATAACAACAACTGCAACAATAACAACAACAATAACAAGAGCAACAACATCGCTATCTTTTTATTGTATTCAGACTCACGTTTTCCAGTTTTAAATCATAACACGAGAACAATTTCGGTATATTATTTTTATTATTATTATTATTAGTAGTAGTAGTAGCGGCAGCAGCAGTAGTAGTAGTAGTACTTTCAGCAGTAGTAGTAGTAGTAGTAGTAGTACTAGTAGTAGTAGTAGGTAGTAGTAGTAGTAGTAGTAGTAGTAGTACAGTAGTAGTAGTAGTAGTAGTAGTAGTATTAGTATTTTATTATTATTTATGAAATAATTCTCAACGATAATAAGTATTAGAAATTGTATATTATTATTATTATTTTTGTAAATTAATACTATCAACATCATTTTATCTTTTTATTATTATGAATACACGCGTGCACCCACACACACACACACATACACACACACACACACACATACACACACACACCCAGTTTTATACATTCAAACGTAGCTAAATTGCTATATGTTGCATGTTTCTTCATTATATGGTTGATTGTTTTTCTTTGATTGTATGCATGTTTGTATGTTGTTGGTGTTTGTTTGCTTGACTGTTTCTATGTGTTTGTTTGTTTGTGTGTGTGCGCGTTTGTGTGTGTGTATGCGCGTTTGTGTGTGTGTGTATGTGTGTGTCCCTATATTGGTTCGGGCCAATACCTACCTATTGATATTCACGTACACACGTGCGTGTGATGTACTCGATACATGGAGACGCATATATGTATGCGTTAGCGTTGCTACTGATTTTTTTTTAAATCTGGAGAATGTTTTTATTAGAGAGAGTTTTGTGCGCGAGCATACAAAAATAGCAATAAACAATTTGTATGTAAACATTACAAAGGCTGTATAAATATCTATGATGTTTTATGCAAGTGTATTTATGGTGCGTGCGTGCGTGCGTGTGTGTATGTGTTTGTACCTGTGTGTGTGTGTGTGTGTAGGTGTGTGTGTTTATGTTTGTGTGTGTGTATATACATACATGCATGCATGCATGCATACATACATACATACTACATATATACATACATACATACATACATGCATACATACATACATACATACATGCATACATACATACATACATACATACATACATACATACATACATACATACATACATACATACATACATACATACATACATACATACATACATACATACTACTAATCAAATGTGTTTAAGCTAAGTTGATTCTCTCCACCTTATTTTTCCATTGCTGTTGGCAACATTATTAATATTAGGGTTAGGGTTAGAAAATGAAAAAAATATGGGAACGCCCTACCCTCGATGAT
>NW_008704034.1:1718715-1750324 GCF_000326865.2 Helobdella robusta
CATACATACATACATACATACATACATACATACATACATACATACATACATACAGACATACATACATACAGACATACATACATACATACATACATACATACATACATACATACATACATACATACATACATACATACATACATACATACAGACATACATACATACAGACATACATACAAACCCTTTCTTCAAAATTACATTATGTACCTGACGCTCTCTCACTTAACACCATTCCAATCAGGCTCATCTGTTCAATTTATTTCGTATTAAAAACTACTATCATCACCGACTCCTCTGCCACTATTACTATCATCATCATCATCATCATCATCATCTCTATCATCATCACCATCATCATCTCTACATTATCATCATCATCGCCATCTACGAAAACCTTCAACAGGTTACTGAGACGGATGAATTGACGCCTTTAAACATTGCTGATGACGACGACGATGACGATTATGATGATGATGAAGACGACGACGATGATGATGACGATGATGATGATGGCGATGATTGTAACGATAAAAAGGTAGCGAAGACGACGACGATGATAATATGGTGGCAATAATAACCAGGGAAGTAATAAATACAGGAAAAAAAAAGTCGAAGGATGGGGGGCGTTGAGAATAAAGGGGAGGATGACGATGACGATGATGATAAGTTATGATTATAGTCGCTTTAACAAGATTACAAAGCCATCGTTCGTCGATCTATTTTCATTTTCCAGAACATTCTCAAGCACAGCTAACTGGCCAATGGATTGAAGAATGAATGAATGAATGAATGAATGAATGGATGAATGAATGAATGAATGAATGAATGAATGAATGAATGAATGAATGAATGAATGAATGAATGAATGAATGAATGAATGAATGAATGAATGAATGAATGAATGAATGAATGAATGAATGAATGAATGAATGAATGAATGAATGAATGAATGAATGAATGAATGAATGAATGAATGAATGAATGAATGAATGAATGAATGAATGAATGAATGAATGAATGAATGAATGAATGAATGAATGAATGAATGAATGAATGAATGAATGAATGAATGAATGAATGAATGAATGAACGAATGAATGAACAAAAAATCGATTGAACGATCGAACGAACGAACGAATGAATGGATGAGTAAAAAACGCCTGAATGTTCAAAGAAATAATTATGCCAGAAACAAATATTAACAAGCACGAATAGAAAATTTTAAAAATAAGCATTCAAAAAATGGGCAAAAGAATGAACGAATGAATAAAGAAATGAATGAAAAAATAAATGAATGAAAAAATAAATGAATGAATGAATAAATAGAAAAACAAAATGAAAGAGTTGTGTGGCGGTTAAAAAACGAATTAATTAAATTTAATGAACAGGCAACAACAATTGACATTCACGTTGAATGCAAAAGACGACCCTCATCTTGATCTTCATCATCGTCGTCGTCATGTCATCGCGATCATTATCATCTTGTCATCGTCATCGTCGTCCTCATCATCATTGTCGTCATCATCATCCTTATCATTATCACCATCTCACCCATCATTTTTCCTCCCTTTGTTGTTGCAACGGGCGAAAATTGGTGCCCAGCTTGAATGGATGTATCTTCTTTGTAAATTGAAGTACGCTTTGTGTACTTGTTTGCTTACGTTTGTTTGTGTTTGGACGTGCGTGTATGTATGTGTTTGTATAGTTTTGTATCTGTTTAATTTTGTTTGTATGTTTTTGTGTGTATGTTTGTAAGTTTTTTAAGTTATTGTATGTATGTGTTTGATGAATGTGTTTGTGTATGCAGTTGTATGTGTTTGTGTGTATGTGTTTGTAAATGTTTGTAAGTGTTTGTATGTATGTGTTTGTATATGTGTATGTGTTTGTATATGTGTATGTGTTTGTATATGTATATGTGTATGTGTTTGTATCTGTTTTGTATCTATTTGCAGCTGGTGTATTCTTTGTTTGCCTGTTTTAAATTTTTTTATTTAATTATCTTTCTTCTCCTAAAGAACACAAGACGTCAGAGAAACTGCGCAGTGCGCACGCACACCACCGCGCAACAATTACTTTTTGCAGTGCGCATTATTGCTGCTAAACGTTGAATTAATTGAAATTGTAACGATGCTTAGTACGTGTAGCAATGAAAATGATTACTACTGATGTTACTGCAGAGTATTGTTACTTCGGTGTCGATTCTATTTAGAAAAAACTTAGAATCTGTAGTAGCGACTACTGATAGAATGATCAAATCATCTTGATTTAGATTAAGAAAAAATTTGTTTGTCCTATAACTTTGCTATTAAGCAAAACATTCATGTGTTTAGATACTGACTCGTGTTTGTATGATATGAATTGAATAGCCTGTATCATGTCTAAGACCTCGTGTTAATGGAATATCAAGGGTATATAAAATCATATAAATGTAATCATATAATTAATAACGAACTCTTAAGAGACTAAATATACAAATATTAATATTTTTTTTTATTTATTTATTTTATTATTCATTTTTTTATTTTCCATTTCAAAAATGCCAACAAAAGCAACGCTAACCAAACAAACGATTACTTCCAATCAAAATTCTTGCGCAAGCAGAAAAAAAACAGACTCGATAAACCAGTATTCGTCGAGCCGCAGATTTCTATAAGAATTTACTCGGACAACCGTTTATCAATTACGTCACTTCCTCACTATGTCACGTGATATCGCGGCTAATGTGACGTCATCGATCGTTTGCAAAACGGAAGTCGCTGGCGTGTAACGGTAGTTGACGTAATGGTGATACTATTACTACTACTTCCGCCGTTGCGCCGTTATTTAGAATCTTTCGTCGCTTCTACTACTACTAATGCTACTGCTGCTGCTGCTGCTGTTGAGGTTGCTTGTATTTGTTCTGGTTTTGTTGATCTTTTTTCTAACTGAGATATGTTTTGTTTTGAATATTGCATACACACATACATACAAACACACACACGCACACGCCCACACGCATACATACACACACACACCGACACACACGCATACATACATACATACATATACACACACAAATACATAAATACACACACACACACATACACATACACACACACGTATATACAACAGCTACTTGTGGATCAGATATGAGTAAGAAATAATTACATAGAATCAGGGCCCTACGTAGCATCATTCATTTGAACGCGATAAAATCTCAAGATTTGCATGTGCACATGTCTTCTTGCCGCGAAATTGATTTTATTATTATTATTTATTATTATTACTATTACTGTTGGTGTTGTTATTATTATTACTGTTATTATTATATTATTTGCTTATTATTACTACTACTATTAATATTGTGATTGTTATTAGTCACTATCCTTTAATGTTTTTTTATTGTTTTTATTGACGTTTTTTAATAATAATAATAATAATATTATTATTATTATTATTATTATTTATATATAAAAAAGGAGCGTATGATGAAAAAATTATGCCATGTTTGTTTGTAGTATTTTTCCCCAGAGTTTTGAATTCGGCGTGTGTAATTTTTTCTTGTTATTGCGATTTCTATTTTTGAAACCCTAACAAATAAACAGCAACAAGAAACAAGCAGTAACCAAAAACTCTAAATTTTGTATGTAATTTATTTAATATTTTTAGCTTATCTCAAAATATTTAAAACTAAAGCTTTATATTAGTTACAATAATTGTAAAAACGTAGCAACAACTGCAACAACAACATTAAAAATAACCATAGTAGACATTAAAGGAATATTTTACTTAAACTAAAATTTAAAATCTCCCCCAAAAAAAGACTATAAATACTGAGTGGTTAGCAATTGATGTAGCGTCGTGTTGTAAATTCGCCTCAGCCATTGATGCGAGCACGAGTCCTCGCTAAACAAACCAATTTCTTCCCTCTCAACATAGTAGTGATCCCGAATTGGCGTTTATTATTATTATTATATTATTATTATATTTATTATTATAATATTATTATAAAATACTCCTATTAGCTCGTCATATGGTATATATTGCCTCAGAAACAATGCGTCGTGCTAATTAAATATAATTGTTACACGTGCAATTGCCGTAGAGCGTGGAATTTTACATCGTACATTTTAAATACAATTTTTTTATAATTCATTTTATTAGGCATTTTTTTGTCATTTGATTTCTTTCCTTGACAAGTAAAAATAAAATACGTTACCATTATCATTGTTATTATTATTATTATCATCAGTAGTAGTAGTAGTATCTTTATTAATATTGGCGAAAATGGTAGTTGTAACAAAAACTCCTTCATAGGCAGAGGAGTTATTTAACTGTTTCACCACAAGGTTCGTGTTCAGTAATTTCACTTACAATGGGCCTCATAGTAGAAGTGATAGTAATAATCAGGCGTGGCGGAAGTGGAGCAAAAGGCGGTTCTTTTAAAATTTATAAAACTGCCAACTGTATGATGTACGATAGACTCATCATTTTTTCTGAACACGAATTAGCTCATATGTTTTGTATGTGTGTGTGTGTATTTGTGTGTGTGTTTGTGTGTGTGTTTGTGTGTGTGTGTGTGTGTGTGTGTAAATGTACGTATGTGTGTATAAAGTTATATATGTTTAAATATTTAGACAAAAAGCACACAAATTTATTACAACATTGACAGACGTTTAAGCGAAATCATATACAAACACAAACGTAGGCTTGTATACATAAACATACATAGAAATACATAAACATACATAGAAATACAAAAAACAACTAACTGGAAACAAGCAGAAACTAACACGAACGAACTCACTGAAACATGTATAAATTTTGAAACATCAACGACGATAATGTTAATCTCGTCAAAAATATGTATATCTATACAGAGAAACAAAAAATACTATGGGCATACACATACATACATACATGCATACATACACACACACACACACACACACATACATACATACAATTATTTAACTTTTTTTTTTAGAAATTTTAATACATGTGTTGTTAGTTAAGGGAGGGTAACCTATCCACAAGTTTAATTTAACTTATTTTTGGTTTTCTTAATAAACGAAAATAATAATAATAATATTACATACATACATACATAATAACATACAAACACACCCATACATACTAAGTACAAATATAGATACATACAGACACCCAAAAATACAAACAAATATACACACACATAATTTACGTAATAGCAAACACAAAACAAAAATCATACAAATAACACACACACACACACACACACACACACACACACACACACACACACACACACGTACATACATAAATACATACATACACTAACAAACACACACGCATATACAAGCATACAACTTCATCAGGTAGAATAACAAACTAATACGCTGCGTTAGTTAAACAATCATGCATGCAACCGTAATATATGAGATAGTTAATATAATGATGATGATGATGATGATGACGAAGATGATGACGAAGATGATGAGGATAAACATGGCGATTACGATCATGAGGCATTAACATTAATTGCTATGATAAGGGCTATGATAAATGATATCAAACAGCAATGTTAATGATATGCAGACTATAACGATGCTAATAAATGAGATGACGACGATGATGAGATGATGGTGAAAATGATGGTGAAGATGATAATGCCATTGGCTGTGGCGTGGTGGGTGGGCTAAAAACGTGATTTAATGCTGATGAATAAAATTATTTTCCTTATTATCGTCGTCATTGTCATCTTCATTTTTCTCCATCACCATCATCGTTATCATCATCTTTCTCTGCTTCTTCGTAACCATCGTCATTCTCACCATCACCATCACCGTTAACTTGATAGTCTTTAAAATATTAGCGATAACTGTCTTACTTGTTAATGCATAACAATAATGGCAGGGCAAAAATTATAGTTACATATGATATGTATTTATTCTAATTTGCACGTGTGTGTGTGTTTGTTTGCTTGTGTGTGTTTATTTGTATGTGTGTTTATGTGTGCTAACAGGTAAAAGCGGATTAAATCACATTTATAGAAAACAATTTAACGAAATTAATGCAAACATTTCAGTCTGTTAACAAAATACACACCACATGAACACATGTACACTGATAGGCATACATTTTGCGTATTAAACATCGTACTAATACAGAATTAAACAATGATGAACAGATAAACACATGAATGCATGTACATGACGTGAAATAAACGAGATACGCAATGACATAAACATCAAACATAAACATTGTATGGATTCATGGAGACAAACATACATGATACAAATATATAAACATACACATACAAACACATGCTTGCACATTTTTATTTACAATATACATACATATACACACATATACATATACAAATTGTATGTACATATATATTCCTACGTATATAATATATAAAATATGCTAGCACGCATGCAAATGCAAAAGTAGCATCGTATTCATTACATTGAAATGAAGAGTAGACATACATACATATATATATATATATATATATATATATATATATATATATATATATATATATACTACTTAAATACACACACACACACACACACACACACACACATACATAACTACATACATACATACGTATATACATATGTATATACATACATACATATATACAATATACATACATACATGCGTTATATAACATTTTCTTTATTTTTTCCGCTCAAACCCTGTGTATGTTTTTTCCAAATGATTTTTTTTTCAGTATGTATTTTTTCAGTTTTAGATTTTGAAAAAAAAAATTGTTTGGTTTGGAACGAAAAAATAAAAATAAAACCATTTGGTACGCAATTTTCATTATATTAGATTATAATTTGTTAACTTATTTATTTAATACCGTTATTCTATTTTAATATGAATCATTTCGGAATTTGAAAATAATTTGAAATGCAAGAATATTTCTAGCATGTCTTCATCAACTCCAAATATATCAGGAGTTTATTGTTTTCCAATCTATTCATTGACGTTAAGCAAAGATAAGTAATCGTTTAATCCAGGTGAGATTATTATTATTATTTTTTTATTCTTATTTTTCTTCTTTTTCTTCTTAGTATTATTATTGTTATTATTAATATCACATTCGTTGCCATCATTAAAATTGTTATAAATTATTCTGAAAAGCTAAAGAAATTTTTTTTCTACTGAAAAAAATATCGCCAAAACTCGTATAACTTTTTTTCTCAAAGTTCACACGTTTAACTTTACGTCTTCATCACCGTTATCATTCCCATCATCAGCGTTATCATTATACAGTCATCACCTACATTCACTCACGTAATTATTTCAAAGTCAAAAATATATCATTTCAGTTTTGTTTTGTTTGATTTGAAGGGGGAAGTTGGGTGGGGTAGAATATTATAAATAAAAAGACAAGATCAACAACACTGACTTTTTAAATAATTATCGTTATATACTTTCGTCACCATTATCATCAGCATCATCACCGTCGTCTACGTCAACAGCCACCATATCGTCATCATCATCATCATCATTGTTATTATTAATATTATTATTATTTTTACTATTATTATCGTTATTGTTATTATCATTGTCATTATCGCCGTTCAAACCAAAAATTTACGTAATAAACAAAAAGAGTCAAAACAACCATATTAACATATTAAGCAACTATATAAACATTTAGAACAACTATATAATCCTAACCAGAAACTATATAAACGGTTAAAACAACTATATAAACAACAAAACAAACAATCAATTGTTATTAAAGTTATCAATGTTAACAGTTATAACAGACGAAACATTGTAAACATTAATAAATTCCACTCTTGAAACTGTAGCAAAATTAATATTACTATTCAACATTGAAAACAACAATCACATTAACAGCATTAACAATAATGACATCACCACCAACTGCAACATCAGCAACGTAATCAACGACATCAACAACAACATCTTCAACGATAACATCAACATCAACAACATCGACTACAATTATAATATAAACAACATCAACCTTAACAACAGCAACAACAACGTTATCAACAACATCAACATTAACATTATCAACATCATCAACAACAACATCAACAACATCATCAACAACAACATCAACAACATCATCAACAACAACATCAACAACGAAGACACCAACAACATCGAGAATCAAAAAAATCCGTTGTCGAAGCAGCAGCGAAATCCCCATAGCAACAATCACCATAGAAACTAGAGTTTCTCACCAAAGACAATTAATAACTTGGGGATTAGTGACGTCATGCAACATCATCCCGGCTAGCTCCGGGTGCAAAGTTCCTTACAAGGTGGTCTTAACCTTTTGTCCAGCACGACTATCGCTCTCTCTGTATATGTATACGTAGGTACGTCATGATAATGACGACGACGACGATGACGATGATTGTGACATTGATGATGATGCTGCTGCTGATGATGATGTCATAGTTGAAAATGATGACGACTACGACGATGATGATGAGGATAGAACTCAAGTTGATATTGGAAATTATAAAGATCATTTGGATGGTTAAATTTTTCATGCGTTTTTCTAACGCAAAGGGAAAGCCAAAACTGTGTAAAAAAATTAATAAAATTGTATGAATGTTCGCATGTATGTGTGTGCATGTATGTATGTGTATGTGTTTACGTACGTGTGCGCGTGTATGTGTAGGTATATCTGTAACTTTGTACGTGTATATCTATCTGTGTGTAATTGAATTTGTTGTGTTTGACGCACGTGACCATAAAAATGGCGTCCAATAAATCAACTTCAATATTGGAAAAGTGTGTGAGAAGACGATGGTGCGCTGATAATAATGACCTTGACGATGCTGATGATGATGATGGTGGTGATGACCTTGACGATACTGATGATGATGATGATGGCGGTGTTGACCTTGACGATGCTGCTGATGATGATGATAGCGGTGTTGACCTTGACGATGCTGATGATGATGGCGGTGATAATCTTCATAACAATGATAATGATGATGATGATAATGATGATGATGATGAGAAAGATGTATCGGTGTTCATGATGATGATGACGATGACGGTGACGGTGATGACCCTGTCTATGATGATGATGATGACAGTTATGATAATAAAAAAGGTACAATAGTGGCCTCGATAATGATGATGACGACGACAAAGACGATGATGATAATGATGATGATGATGATTAAGATTAAGATGGCAAAGATTAAGAGTGCAAAAATGGTTAATGTTAAAATGAATGCAGCCTTTGAGTGTGGTGATGTTCGTTGGTGATGCCAATAATGATGATGATGGTGAGGATGATGATGGTGATGATGATGGTGATGATAATGTTGTTGTTGATGATGATGATAGCGGTGTTAGCGCCGGTGATGATGATGATGATGATTACACGAGTGGTGTTGATCTGTGATTGATCATTTATCATTCCAGAAAGTGTCACGCTTCGACCATTATCATCGTCATCATCATCATCATCATCATCATCATCTTCGTCGTCATCATCATCGTCGTCGTCATCATCATTATCATCAGCAGCAGCATCATCAGCATCACCACAACTGCTATTATTATTATTATTATCATCACCATAATCTTTATCATCATTTTTGGAGCTAGTAGTAGTAATATTGTTGTTAATATTATTTTCATGATAAATTAAAATACTTTTTAAATAGTAACTAACAAAAACGTTTCTAATGTCAACAGATGAATATCAAATCAGACTGCACCAACAACAACAACAACGAAACCGAAATAACATAGACTACAAAACAAAGAAAAAACATAAAAACGGCATAGCATTCATTATCGCCATACTCATCATCAGCTAAAAAAACAATTATGCCACCACGCGATCAAATGACGTCATTCATTTGTTCGATGACGTAGACACTTCTGACCCCCACCCCAACGTCTCCGCCATAAAGATGATGACAGCCATGATAGTGATGAAGACGACGACGACTATGATGATGATGATGGAAACAACAACAACAATGTGGATGACGATGATGCTGGGGTTTAAAACAAGGACGTCACATCAGCTAGCAATGATGATGATGATGACAACGACTACAATGATGATGATGATGATGACATCAGGTGAGAACTTATTTTGTTTGTGCATATACTAAAATTGAGTCTATGGTAATAATGATGAAGATGGTGATGATAACGATAACGTCGTTGATGATGATGATGATGATGATGATGATGATGGTGGTGGTGATGATGATGATGATGCTGATGATGATGATAATGATGGTGGTAATAAAAATGAAAATGATAAAAAATTTTGATGGCGATGATGAAATCGATGAAGAATTTTTTTTCAGCCACCGATATCGTGATAACAGATGCATTTGAATAACAAATAGCACAAGTCCTAACAATGCCATTATACGCAAACGCTTCGTCTTGTTTGCTTGCTACTGTATGTGCTTGTATGTGTGTTTGTATATATGTGCGTATGCGCGTGTGTGTGTATGTGCGTATGCGCGTGTGTATGAATGTGTGTGTGAATTTTTGTGTACGTGTGTGTGTTCCTTTCTAAATATTCAGATTTTTACTTTGTAAGTTAAAAAAAAGTCATTTTATGTTTTTGCACTAGCTTACATTTATAAAAAAAATTTTTTTTTCGTTTTTGTCAGCAAAATTGTGAACACAAACAAACAGATTGACAATAAATTACAATCAATCCGAAGTATTATCATTCTTTTGGTTCGTTGGTGGCACTTGAAATAAATACAATAATTTTCTACCAGGATCATTATATTATGTTGAAATAACATTATATATTTGCGTGCACTAATTTGCGTTAATTTTTTTCTCTCTATACAATTTCAGCAATTGAAACCTTTTCATATGTTACGTATTAAAATCACTTTCAACAACAGAACGCCTTACTGATTAAAGCAATGAATCAGTTTTTGAAAAATTTCGCTCATTTTTTGGTGTCCTAAAATTTTTATTAAAAATATATCTAAAAAGTATTAACAATGACATTAAAACCGTCAAAACAATAACTATTAAAAAGATTCATCATCAATAACATCAGCAGCAGCCGAAGTTATACCAATTGCATCAACAAACATCCAAGCAGCTATATTAAAAAACTCTTTCTAATTAAAAGCAATAAGCGGAACAACAACAAAGTTACCACAAAAAAAACAGACCAAGCATTGAAAAATATAATTAAAACATTGTTAACAATAAAACTTACATCAACACAAATAACTTTTTTGAGAACCAGCAAAAACTGTTGAACAACCATAATAAGAATAATCAACAAACGAACAAACAACAACCACACTAACAACACAACAACAACAACACAACAACAACAATAACAACAGAAACAATAACAACACAATCAGCAGCAGCAACAGAACAAAACCGAACGACTGCAATAACAATCTAATTACGTATTTACGCAAGAAACCAGACACTTTACGCGCTAACAATTGATAAACACTCGACATTTTTACATCAAGCTTGTGCATGCAAACGTACGCTTAAGCACCCGAGCAAACAAACACACACATACAAACGCAAACATTCACATACACACAAAAACACAAACATTCACATACACACAAACACACACTGTCACACACACATTCACACGCACACAAACACACACATTCACATACACATAAAAACACACATAAAAACAAAGACATAAAAACGTAGAGTTTGACAGATACGTTATTTTAGCCCAAATACATATTTCATGCATGTAAATAGCAAATAAAAAGGCACATCAATGTTGAATGTCCTAACGCAGCACACACACATAAATTTAGACACAGACACAACACAGACACAACACACACACATACACACCACACGTTTATATAAAAATCTGATAATCTAATGTATCTTCAATATATCTCCATTTTAACACCAGCCAAAATTAGCAACAAGATATACAATATTCATTTTCAGACGTATTTTCTTCCCACTTTTAATGTTTTTGTTTCTTACTCTCTTTTTTTCTCTCTCTCACTCTCTTTCTTTCTTTTCCTC
This sequence comes from Helobdella robusta, assembly GCF_000326865.2. Lineage (NCBI taxonomy): Eukaryota > Metazoa > Annelida > Clitellata > Rhynchobdellida > Glossiphoniidae > Helobdella > Helobdella robusta. Next base: position 1,730,716 of record NW_008704034.1, read on the forward strand.
TCTTTCTTAGGGAAGTTTTTTCCTTTTGCATTTTTTAATTTAATTTTTTCTCAAAAGTGCAACACATTTGCGCGTATAGATTTCTTGATCAAATTTAGCACAAGCAGACACACACACATACAGACACAAACACACAAAAACACACACAAACACACACACACACACGATCATTTCATCTACACGCACTCGCCCACGCACGCCTACATGACAGAAAAAAACGTTTCAGATATACACAAACATTTAATTTAGAAACAACGTACATACATCATATTACTTAGATACACACCTACTCACAAATAAACTCACACATACACACTACACAAGCACGAACGCACACACACATACAAGCACACATAAACACGCATCCATTTATCTCAAACACTCGCAATTAGACAGACAAATTAATAAAAAAAAATAAACAGAAACGCATTTAAAATTATAGAACAACCAGAGCAAACACACACGCAACTCATGCAAAAATAAATAAAAAATTAAATCGATAAGATGAAAACCTCGGCAAAAGCACATGGATTCCCGCTTCACTTGATTGACACAGTCTTCTTGCGAAGATAACCCAACAAAAACTTGCCATATGCCTGCGCAATTAAGTAGTGCTAGCGCTCGTAAACTAGCAATCAAGCTATCAGGTAACTTGAGTTAGTATTTCATAATGAAAAGTAATGAGTGTCTTCTTCTTCTTCTTTTTCTTCTTCTTCTTCTTCTTATTATTATTATCTAAATAAATTTAGCCAAGACTTCATAATATAATGTGAGAAAATTATGAATCGCACTCATTTATATACTCATTCATTCACTCATTTATTCGTTTATTCACTCATTCATTCACTCAACCATTTGTTTGTTTGTTCTTTTACTCATTCATTCATTCATTCATTCATTCATTCATTCATTCATTCATTCATTCATTCATTCATTCATTCATTCATTCATTCATTCATTCATTCATTCATTCATTCACTCACTCATTCATTCATTCATTCATTCATTCATTCATTCATTCATTCATTCATTCATTCATTCATTCATTCATTCATTCATTCATTCATTCATTCATTCATTCATTCATTCATTCATTCATTCATTCATTCATTCATTCATTCATTCATTCATTCATTCATTCATTCATTTATTCATTTATTCATTTATTCATTTATTCATTTATTCATTCATTCATTCATTCATTCATTCATTCATTCATTCATTCATTCATTCATTCATTCATTCATTCATTCATTCATTCAATCGATCTGATTTATCTTGCGTAATCTTTTTTTAATTAGCATCAATCTGCCTATTTATTTTGCAGCCATTGATCAATCAATCCATTTATCTATCCATCCGTCTATACGCTCACTCACTTATTCATTCATCTCGATATTCGTTAACTCATTCACTCACTCATTCATACATTCATTTATTCGTTCGTTTGTTCGTTTGTTTGTTTGTTTGTTCGTTCGTTTGTTTGTTCATTCGTTCGTTCATTCATTTATTCATGATAACGGCAAACTATCATACGTTTGGCAACGTGTATATATGTATATATAGTGTGTGTGTGTGATACCTGTGTAGATGTGTGTGTGTGTGTGTGTGTGTGTGTCTGTGAGTAATCAGGCATTCGTGAGGTGCTTAATAACAGTTATTTGGGAATATCATCATTAGCAAGCAGATCTGAATCGAGTCGGACAATAGTGAATGAAACCGGCTCGGTTTGGCTTTTAGTCATTAGTTTGTGCTGGCACGGCTGAAAAAGTATCAAACAGTGTATCAGTTTTATCTCAATGCCAATCAAAGGAGGCTTAACAATTATTATCAACTGTTGGATCCACCACCACTTGAAACAAAAAAACAAAATTTGCCATTCAAAATGCTGCCTAAACATTGGACGTGGCGTTTCTAACAAAAAAAAAACATTTTGAATTCAAAGCTGATCGACAGGTGATTAATTTAAATATCGGCAAACGTTCAAGTTTAAAAAGAACCGTCATAATTTATATGTAAAGAGTTTTTAATGAAAATATTGACAATGGTCATAATTATTTTAGAATCTTTGGTAACGATGACGTTATGTTTCTATGACCTATATGATATGAATAGAAGAAAAAAATGTCACTAAATTTTCAACTCAACACGTGACGTACATGTATGTGTGTACAATTTCATACACACGCACACATACGATTTAACTCTGTACCCGCCTTGCAACTATCATTAGATATCTGGCAACAGCATTATCCCAGAAGTATCAGTCGATGTCATCGCCATTGTTTCGTCATAAATTTTCATCATAATCCATCACCATTCATCATCATAGTCATCCTCATCATCATCACTTCGTCATCGTAATCATCCTTATCATAATCATAAACATCATCATCATCATCACTTCATCATCGTAATCATCATTATCATAACCAAGAACATCATCATCGACATCCTAATGATAGTTTCATCATCGTCTTCATCATCGTCGTCGTCGTAGTCGTCATCGCTATCATCATTCTGTAGATGTCTGTCATTATTATTTTCAGAAAGATGATATGAATAAGACGCATTAGAATTTTAACGAGGCAAGTCTTCCCTGCGTTGGTCTCAATTATAAAGAGCATTGTAACATTTCTACGTGTGTGCTTTTGAGTACGTTTGTATGTATGTTTGTATGTACGGGTGCATTTGTTTATGTTCCTTTTGTGTGTACGTATGTATGTACGAATGTTTGTATATATGTTTGTATGTGTCTATGTTCCCTTGTTTGCATGTCTGTTTGTTTGTTTGCGTGTTTGTTTGTATGTGAGTGCGCGTCCGTTATTTTTCAATGTGTGTATGTTTGTTTGTATCTATGTGGCAGTTTTTTTTTATCTATATATGTTTGTATGTGAGTACTCTATGTTTTGTACATATGTATGTGCATTTGCATAGGCGTGTGTTGTATAATCCGTGTAGATAGTTACGATGGTGATGATAATAATGATGGAGATGTATCATGATATTAACAACGGTGATATCATGATAATGAGGATGCACTTATGATGAAACGTTTTATGGTGAAAATGGTAAGGAAAATTATGATGATGAATTGATGATGATGATTTATAATAAAAACAAAGTTGACGATAACGATTGTATAAGATAAACAAAGATGATGATGATGACAATGACGGTAATGATGATAAAAGAGAAAGATGTGATAATGATTACGACGACGAGGATGATGATGAAGATTATGAAGAATAGTATGAAACGACTGTAAATTATAACATTGTGTTTCTGTGACAGTGATGATGACGATGTAGTGATGATAATGATGACGATGACAATAAACATAACATTAAGAATAATAATAAGAATAAAAATATCAATAAGAGTGGGAGCAATAAGATCATAATAACAACATGATTTGTCAGAGGATGGCTCATTTGCATACTTTTATGACAAAATTAAACTCCTTGAATAATTTTGTCATATCTGTTTATTTTCATCATCATTTTTCTCATTTTTTTATTATCATCATCATGATTATCATCATTATTGTAATTGTCATCATCCTCATCATCACTGTCTTCATCATCATTATTACTTTTTTACCATCATTTTTACCATCAGGATCATCAGCATTTTCTTCGCCATCATCATTTCTAGCAGTCATTTTCACCATTTCATGACAAAACATCATCATTAATTTTGGTTTCAATATCAGCATCGTCCTTTTTACATCGTCATCAAATCTCTGCGGTCATTTTCACAAAATTTCATCACATTTTTGCTTGCGTCACAACTTTCTAAATTCTTGCATCATCATCATTGCCGTCGTCATCATTCATGGTAATCACTATCACCGGTTTATCTTCACCACAACAACATCTCCAGCCATTAAGTTTCATAAAGTTGTCATTAAGTTTCTCTTCAACCTGCTCACAGCCAGCATTCGTCGTCAAACCCGCGTGGGCATTGCGTGTCGGTTACTACATTTTGAGTTTTTAAAATTTCTTTCGTATTTTATTCTGGTTTTTCATCTAATTTTTTTCTCATCTCATTGTTTTTTTTGTTTTATTTTTAGTTTTTTCCTTTCGTTAGGTTATTTTTTATTTTTGTTGGGAAATTTTATTGAGATTATTCTGTATCTATGGTTATTAATAATTAATTATTCTCAGAAGTTTATTATTCTCGCAAATTAAACTAAAACGCGTTAGTATGTAATGAAGCTCATTGCATGTATTTGTTTGTTTATTACGTCTAAAACTTCCAACAGGAAGTTATTATCGAGTCATTGTTACACACGCTTGTACGCTTTAGTGAATTATTTTTAATGATTTCCCTTCCACGGTTGACGAAATAAACGACGTCATGCTACCATACCAAAAATTTTTTTATACCAACAACGTCACCGTCATCCCTATTTTTTGTTTTGTTTTATTTTGTTTGTTTCGTTTTGTTTTGTTTGTTTTTGTATGTTTCGTTTGTTCTTATTTGCTGTTTCAGTAACGATTTTACCTAAAATATTAACGTTGATTTTTAGAGCAGATTTGGAAAGAAATATTAAGAGAAAAAAAAACACAAAACAAATAAAAAACAATACAAAACAATACAAAACAATACAAAATAATACAAAACGACACAAAAAATACCTAACAATACGAAACAGTAGATAGCAAAAAATACAAAACATCACAAAAAATACAAAAAATGTACCAAACAAACAAAATTCAACAAAAACTAGAGAGAAAAAATACAACTTTTCCTCTAATATCCTGCGATGGAAAAAAAAATTGAATTAAAAGTGAGAAATATTGTATGGAAAGCTGGTGACATGTGATCTACTATGTGAGATTGAAGAACGCAACTATTTAGTGATGGCGTGTATTGCTTGTTTTGTCTGTGAATGAGTGAGTGAGTGAGGTAATGAGTGAGTGAGAGTGAGTGAGTGAGGTAATGAGTGAGGTAATGAGTGAGTGAGAGTGAGTGAGAGTGAGTGAGTGAGTGAGTGAGTGAGTGAGTGACAGTGAGTGAGTGAGTGAGTGAGTGAGTGAGTGAGTGAGTGAGTGAGAGTGAGTGAGTGAGTGAGGTAATGAGTGAGTGAGGTAATGAGTGAGTGAGTGAGTTAGTAAGGTAATGAGTGAGTGAGAGTGAGTGAGAGTGAGTGAGTGAGGTAATGAGTGAGTGAGTGAGTGAGTGAGTGAGGTAATGAGTGAGTGAGAGTGAGTGAGAGTGAGTGAGGTAATGAGTGAGTGAGGTAATGAGTGAGTGAGTGAGTGAGTGAATGAATGAACGAACTACCGAACGAACAAAAGAACGAATGAATGAATGGCTGATAGATAGTTGGATGGATGGATGAGTGAATGAGTTTAAAGTAAACTGTCAGATGAATGAATGAAAAAATGAATGAATTAATTAATTAACGAATGAATGAATAAATGAATGAATGAATTAATGAATGAATGAATCAATCAATGGATCAATCAATAAATCAATCAATCAGTTAATGGGAATATTATTTATTATTGTTATTATTATATATTTTGTTTTTTTTTCTTTAATGACCGTCATAACAATGTGATTCTATTCCAATGACATCGCCTTTATAATGACAATTACATTTTAACATTTTTCAACAGCTAGTAGAGGAGGGAGTTGTAGTTCTAGTAGTAGTAGTATTAGTAGTAGTAGCAGTAATAGTAGTAGTAGTAATAGCAGTAGCAGCAGTAGTAGTTGCAACTGGTTTATAAAAGCAGAATATAGCACATAAATTACTTCTAATATTAATAGTACTAGAAAAAATGTTAACAGTAGAAGTATTAGTGAGAAAGAAATTGTTGTTGCGCTGGTAAAATTAGTAGTGGTAATAAAAGTATTAGAGTTCACGGAGCTAGCTGTAGAGGTTGTATTACACAGAAAATAACGCGAACGATAGCATTGAGAAACTTTTGTTAAATCACTTGTTGACAATAGTAACCATAGAAAATGTTGTTGTTCACATACAAAAAAATAAACTTTTTCCTAATGGCAAAATTTATAGTACTACAACTAATACGATTCTAGAAACGATACAAATAGTGATGCCAGTACCAATACCAGTACCAATACTAATAAGAATCCCAATACACTAGCTCTAATATTCATGCAGATACAAAATTGCGCAACAAATACTTATACTAATAGTAACTTTCATTTATGATCTGTACTTGCCTATATAGACAATGTAGCTGGGTGCCATTAATAGGAATGTCCCATCGAATTACTTTTGCTTGCCTGAATATCTAGCTCCATCTCTCTCGTTCTCTCTCTCTCTCTATTTTATCTTTCCCTCTTTATCTCTCGTTCTTTCTTACTTTATTTCTCTGGTTTTTTTATGTTTTTTTTCTTACACTTTGTATCTTGTTTTTTATCTCTTGCTTTCTTAAATATCTATTTTTCTTTGTCTCTCTCCCTCTCTCTTTTTCTATATTTTGTTTCCACTTCCATTTTTACTTATTTATCTCTCTATATAGATATTTATATGTTTTAGTGTTAATAGTAGCAGGTATCAGTAGTAGTGAAAGTAGGAGCGCTAGTAATCTTGATAAGTATTTATCGAAATGACAGAAGTAGAAGTCGCAATAGTAGCTGCACCAGCTGCAGCAGTAGCAGTACCATTAGTAATAATAGTACTAATGGTAATATCAGTGAGTCTCTGGATGTTGTAACCGCGCAGCTAAACAATGCACAACGTCGCATATTATGACATCACCATAACGTCATCATCTAGTGCATAACATCATCGCAACATCACATAATCACATCACATCTCAGTCTGTTGTACAAATCGCGTACACTGTTAAATCATCCCATGTTAGTATGCGTACTACTGCTTTTTAATTTGCATATACTTGTATGTACATGCATATGATATACTAGGAATGGGACAAATCCAATAATTTGAGATCCAATTTGCATACGATCCTAATACCGAAAATGCTGTTTCTAAACCAAAAGTTCACAAAAATATATAATTTATTTTAGTGATTAATGAACTTGCGGCAGTTATAGCTGAAACATCAATGAGTTTGTATGTCTATGAGTGTTTATTACATAATCGTTGTTGATATTTAGATTCACTATTTTTGCCGGTCGGAAATTTTACTGGTTTTTCAGGTTGATTTTGGACCCGTAAAATTGGAGATCCTCAGCTTTAGAACCTCAAATCGGAATCTTTTCCGAAATCCTATGATGTGCTGTATATGTTTGTGTGTGTGTGGTTGTGTGTGTATGTATGTGTGTGTGTGTGTGTGTGTGTGTGTGTGTGAAAGTAAATGTTCGTATGCGTGTTCGTGTGCCTGAGTGTTTCTGCCTACGTGCGAATTAATATTTTTTTATGTATGAACAGCGGAAACAAGAAGCAATTTCTCTCTTTTAGCCCGCTTATTACATCGTCACTTATTAATTCAACAAATTATACCTTTCATTTTTACGAGTGTGATGTTGTACTTCTGGCGTGCTAGTGTGTATGTGCGTGTGCGTGTGAGCATGCTTGTGCGTGTTAATGTTTACTTTTGTGTGCGTGTGCAGACGTCTACATGTTTAAGCCTGGATTGATGAGTGCACTCGTATTCGTTCAGTTATGTTCATCTTTATTTGTGTTATATGATTGGCGGGGTATTTGTTTGTTTGCTGACCAGTGAGCAGACGCAAAAACAAAGAGTAAAGCTTTCAAAACCTCTCGTAAAAGTGCAATAACTTCAAGGGACAGTCGTCTGAGGCACGCTGACTCGAGCACTCTCACAAACGTTTCAAACACGTTCTGTCCATCAAATACTTACAATTCAATCGAAACGAGAATGTGTGTGTTTATAAACTGACACGTTCAAATATAACATGCTGAATAGTGTCAGAACATTCATGTGTATATAAATCATGCATTGAAATCTATTGTACATATAAAAAAGAAAACACGCACGCACGCACGCACGCACGCACGCACAACAACCTACAAACACGTACACCCCATAAATATTTTCTTGCAAAAATCGAATTAAATCCGCGCAAATGCAAACTAACCGCAGTCAAAACAGTTACGTTTCCACTCACATCAACAACAACATCAACAACAACGTCAACAACAACGTCAACAACAACATCAACAACAACATCAACAACAACAACATCAACACTCACAACAACAACACGGCTACAACAAAACGTCTACAACAAAATAGCATCAAACTAGCATCATCATCATTCTCTGACATAACATTAGCATCAACAACAACAACATTAATAACAAGAGTAAACAAACAAACGTGATCAAGCTAACGCACGATCGACTGACCGATTTGTTATCCCCCACACCTAACTCATCCTCACACACACACACAGGCACACACACATATACACACACACACACGCACACACAGACACACACACACACAGACAGACAGACATTCACACACAGCCGTGCCTACTTAACTGCAAAAAGTAAAAACGCCAAAAAGAGCGAATCGGAGAAATCAGTAGAAATAAATTTCAAGAGCAAAGAAATAATTTATTGCTGTATATTCTTTGCTTTTTGCTACTGAAAAAGCCCCAAAATACAAACTTGTGACTTAATATATGGAGAATTTTCAAAGTTAGTGCTAACTTAAGAAAGATTTTTGTTCAATTAATCTAACAATTTACACGCAACTCTCAAAAAATATAGAAAAATTGGATTATAACAAAAATACAAACTGCCGTATACAAGCACGTACATGTATATAAGAATATAAAAACAGTCGTGTAAACATTTGTACAAACATTTGCTCACAAAAACAAACATACAAAGAATGTCATGCATGCATACATAAACTTGCAGATAAAAAATCATACTAATACAAACACAACCATGCAAACACACGCAAACACAAATACAAACACACGAACAAACAAACAAAGACACACAAAGAAGGACACAGCAGGTCTGGTAAATATTTTATTAAGAACAAATTTCAATTTACTCGTCAACGTTGCTAAGTTACTAGCGACGTCACGTGACACGCGCAATCACGTGATTTCGTTGTCCTGGTTACCAAGAAATCCTACTGCTGCTGCTGCTGATTCGTTAAGTGGAAGTTGCATGCCGAGTTAAAACGTTGAGAAAGTTACGGTTGAGTTTTAAAATGAATGCAAATTAACAGAAGTTAATTAAAAAATTCAACTCATTATCTCCAAAAACAGCATCAACAACAAAAACTATTATGATAATGTTGTAAAAATTTACGCTCGTGACTACCAACACCGATTTTATAACTTCAATGATCTCTATATTTCCAACACCAGTGTTGTAGCTTCCAACAATCGTCAAGTGTTCGTTATTCAGTAGGTTCTAGATTTCCTATAGATGAACACAACAGCTTCAAACTCAAACTTGGTTGAACAATTATTAACAATTATTTGAATGTCAACAGTAATAGAAATACTAAACTAATTCAAGAAACCACATAAATCACATTTCCGACTTCTCATTAAACCTCGCTACTAACTTCGCCACTCCTGCCCCCTTTCTTATATACAAGAGATTCTGACAATCCAAAGGTTACAAATATAGCAGAGATGACAAAGATAACGATTAATCAAGATAAAAAATAATATATATAACAACAAGACTATCACAACAGAAACCAAATTAAAAGCAATTACAACAACCACAGCAACTAACAGAGCAATTCCATTGCAGAGTTTTAGCAAACTTATCTCAAACAGTAAGATCGTCGTTCCTTACATAACAGTAACCGCTCGATGACCTTATTTAAAAGCTTTCCGTTTCAAAACTAAAAAAAAACTTAAATGATTTGTGTATGTAAATTTAACTGATACCTAGTTAAACGCTTTTGAGAGTTGTATGCAAAACAAAAACAGCAATAAAAGAACCAAATGATAAATACCGTGAGACAATGACATTATGTATATATTACACTAACAGTGTCATGACTTCATTAGTGTCACAATCATTACGTTAATTACAATAATTACATTAGCGCAGGTAAATTATCATTAACATCATCACCACCATCATTATAAACATCATCAAGAGAAGCAACATCATCACCACCATCATTAACGTCTTTCGGCTCGCGTTTTTTATAGCCACAACAACAACAACAACAACTAAAACAACAACAAGACAACAACAACAAATGCACATGAGACACAATTAATCAATAATGGCGCCAATCAAGCTAGCCTACACACTGCATTTGGCGCCAAAACCTTTTTTCTTGCGTTTCGAATTCTCCGTGCGTGGAAAAGCAACATTCAGTATGCGTACTGTACCGGCTATTCTATTGTTTTGTATGCGTGTATACATGTACATATCTTTGTATATATAATTTGTATGCGTATGTATGCTTGCATATTTATTTTAGATATGTATTTTTACGTATGTATGTTTATTTATACACAAAGTATGTTTGTATGTTTTTGTATAGATTTTTTCTAGGGTATCTTTTTATTCAATACAAAAGAATAAAATGATGTGTGCGGTATTTTGTAAGTGAACCAGTATTTTTTCTAATTTTTTTCTTATAGTTTTTTTGTTTTTCGTTTAATTTATTTTAGAGCAGATGAGTTTATTGGAAATAAAATAAGCTGATCCAGGTAAAATAAAGAAGAAAGTGCCCTACGCTAGACAGACTGAATTACTTAACACAACTACAAAAGAATTAATTCTTTATTGTATGCTTTTGATGTGATGTGTCGGTGTATATGTGTGGTTTGGTGTGTGTTTTTTTATATTTGTGTTTACCTGTGTGTGTGTGTGTGTGTGTGTGTGTGTGTATTTGTTGTTTATGTTGACATTTATAGGAAATAAATTCAAAATTATTAAATATATGCAACTTCAAAAATCGTCGAAACGTAGCCATAACATTAACAACAAAAGCGAGGACATTAGAACTAGAAACTGCAACATCAACAACATCAGTATTTTCAATAACATCAGTTGCATCAACAACTGCAACATCGTCAACATCAACAGCATCAGTTTTTTCAATAACATCAGTTGCATCAACAACTGCAACATCGTCAACATCAACAGCATCAACAACATCGACAACATCGACAACATCAACAACGTCAACAGAATCATCTACAACAAAAATAGCAGCTGCTGCAGCAGCTGCAGTAGCAGCAACAACAAAATTGTTTCTCTTCCTCGTAACAACAAGTTAAATAAAGTCGAGTTAGGTAAATTTACGAGAGGTAAGCGTTGAAATCCGCATTAAAAACTTGCAGTAATTGGGCGATATAGAGATTTAGTGGGCGATAATTTTACTCTTTAATTTAATTATCCTCGCTGCTGTTTATTCTTTGCTCTTTTTTCACGTAGTTTTCACGATTTTTATGTCTATTGTTTGCTTGCTGTTGAGCATTGTGTATGGTGTGTTTATTGACATTGTCAAATTGTTACTGCTCTCCTGCACTTCATTGCAATTTCCATCGCTCTGGCTTGCAATACTATCTCACTCACTACAGCATCCAGTATCATTAAATGTTTAACTTAATGTGTAAACAATTTACTGAAAATTGTTTAAATACAAAAAAAGTAATAATGACAATTTGTATACTTATTTCAACGCAAATATAGTAATTCAACTAGTCAAATGTAGTAATTTTAGTAGCAGCAATCTAAGTAGAAATATACATGCAACACGAGAAACAAACAGGTCGCATACGACTTTAATTATTTCTGAGGCCGACGACGAATCCACCAATGTGGCGTCGTTCCTACACCTACTGCCACATTATCAAATATTTATTTACTCATTATAACGCACGCACGCACACACGCACATGCATGCATGCATACATATAGAGTCACAACACATACAAAATCACACGGACGCATACTTTCAAAAAACATATACACACCTTTTTAATCATACTTAGTTAAGTATTTCAAAAAGTTTGATGACCTTCTTTTTAAACGAATATCTACATGTATAAATAAAGTAAAAAACATTTGCACATATACAAACACTCAACTTTGTATAAATTCACACAAATATGTGTGTATATATACATGTGTATAAACAATCATTTTTTATACAATAAACCAAAATCTACGTTCTCCGATTTACAGTATCTACATATGTATATTGTACGTTTTTGTATGTATACATGTCATATGTATATATAAATGTGCGTGTGTGCGTGCGTGCGTGTGTGTGTGTGTGTATGTGTATGTATGATGTTTATAAGAGATATGAAAGCCTGATAAATAATTCATATGTCTTGAATGAATGGAACGTATTTTATATTGAATGGCGAATCAATCAATTTTCACGTTTATATTTTCAATGATTTCTTTTCCACGTCACCCTGTTTGTGTGTGCGTGTGTGTGCGTGTGTGTGCGTGTGTGTGCGTGTGTGTGTGCGGTGTGTGTGATCACTGATTTTGTTTATAAAGATTGCGTTATTAACATTGTCATAATTTTTATTATTGTTGTTTTTTTCAAATATTTCAAAACCGTTTCATGATTTTATATTTTATTGATAGAAAAATTTCTGGATTCTTCATTATTGTTGTCATCTGAGCTGTTTTACCGAGACATCGCATCGTTAATATTGTATCGGCGATACTTTTTCAGTACTGGCTTTGGCACGTAGAAACCTTTTTGATACTGGGTAGAAAATAAAAGTTCCGACTTCAGATAATCATCACATGATGACAAACATCATCGAATCAGATAATTACAAAAAAATTAATAAAATGTAAAGTACACAAAGCATACAACTTCAAATTAAGGACAAAAACTCCTTTTTGATTTTCTCCCACATTCTTTAGCTGTCAAATTCAAAAAAGGAAAAGTATTTGTATTGGTATTGCCGGCCATACATTCATGAACTGAATATCAGTGTCGGTATGGGTACCGGCTATTTCTTCCTTATCATGCCAAACTATGGATTAGTGAATTTTGTCATATTTGGTATAAAAAATATTAAATACATAAGCGTATTATGTGTACGTCTGTATTATAATAGTAGTTGTAGTAGTAGTAGTAACAGTGGTAGGAGTACATACATCCTCACACGCACACACACACACACACATCCATGCAAATGCAAGTATGTTACATTAATTTTTCTACATAAAGACTCTTCAATAAATCATTCCCAGGCAAGGCAAGTCATATATTTTAACATTAAACTCTTGTCATCAATTTTTCCTCTTCATTTCACACCATTTAATTCGCAATTTAAATTGAATTTGAAATTTATTATTAAATTCGTTTTAATTTAATTTAGTTTTGATTTAATTCGGTATTAAAATTATGAAAAGTTATGACTTTTATTGCAAGTTACCGTTTCCTTTCCATTCCATGATTTTTTTGGTGGGTTGCATTCTCGAATTCCCCTTCTATGTGTTTTTTTTCAATATTTTTTGACTTTTTGATGTGATGGATTTTAAGCTTTATATGTACATGTTACTTATTTCAAATATGTTGTACCTAATGACTACATTATTTTTTAATCTTAGTCTAGTCAGTTTTAATTTAATTTTATATTATTTTATTTAACTTTTAATTTAATTTATTTACTTTTATTTATTCGCCACTTTTGCTTCACTTTGTCCACTTAATTCAACTGTCTTCTGATGTTTCAGATTAATTCGATTAGTTGAGAGTAGCGCCGACAAAAAACTTTAAATTAATTGCTCTGTGTCTCTCTGCCCTTCTTTTTTGTGTTTATTTATTTTCAATTTATTTATTTTTTCATTTCATCTGTTTGTTTGTTTTTATCTATTTATTCGTTTATTCATTCGTTCGTTCGTTCTTTCATTCAATCATTCATCTATCCATCCATATATTCATTTATTCAATCACTCATTCAGCCACCATTCATCCGTCCGTCTGTTCTTCATTAATCATTCGGCTACTTAGTTTAAAAAATCAAAATAGGTGAATTCTTCTAACGGTCTATTTGAATAATTTATATACCTATTATATTTCATTCTTTCAACATTAGTCAATTTATCAATCAGTCTATCTGCTCATTCATTCGCCACTCTGTCAATTTATTCATCTGTATATTCACTTATTCATCGAATCAATTACAAGTTTATTCATCTATTTATTTGTCTATCCATCCATCCATCCATACATCTGTCAGTCCGTAAGTTTATTCATCCAACCGTTCATCCATTCATCATTCCTTTTATCCATCCACAAATCAATCTATCAGTCATTCTGTTCATCTATCCAAATACAACCATTATGTTTTTCAGAGAGTTGAAAATAGATTTAAAAAATGTCCAGTTTAACGAGAACCCACTCGTTATTCAAAAATTAATTGTTCCTCTTATGCACCTGAATACGCATCATTGTACGTGCGTCTGTGTCTGTAGGTGCGTCTGTGTGTGTGTGTGTGTGTGTGTGTGCGAATGTAGATGTATGCATGTGTGTTTTTACGTATGCGAGTGTATTTACATATGGGTGTGTTTGAATTAATTAGGAAAAAAAAACAACATTTCAAATCGTTATAGCATGTTCGCATACAGACATGCAAGCACCAACTCTTATAAATTATGTACCTTAATGCATGATGTATGTTTTCTAGAATGTATATTTGTATTTGTACACTTGTGTACACTTGTGAACGTTTGTGCACTGAATTCTTTTTGTTGTGTTTAAGCAGAATGTTTTATACGAGTTATAATGTAAGTTTATTTTTTTAACAAATGTGTTTTTGTATGCTGGTTTTGTGTGTTTTTTTATATGTTTGTTTGAGACAAATTTGAACTTTGTGTGAGTTTGAATGTTTTGCTTCACCGTCCACGTGTGATACGAGCAGTGCGATTGTGTTGTCTGCGTGCTACTCGCAATAGTCTTCACAACGTGGGCGTGTCTGTATTTGTTTCGCTCTCCGTCCATCAATCAAAACGATTTTCGAAAATTTTTGTTTCTTTCTTAAATGAAATTGAAAAAATTTTTTGAAAAAAAACCCATTCAAAAACAATGCCAAAACGAATGACAGAAAATATGAAAATGACAAAAGTAGAACAAATGAAAAATAAAATTCTTCGTTTGTAAAGAAAGAGACGTTGGAAGAGAACAGAACGTATGAGATATTGTCTACCCTAAGATGGATGGATCCAACGCATGAAAGAATACATCCTCGTTCAGGCCACAAGGTCAACAATGTTGTCACAACAACTTTATGTTGCAAAACAATGTTGCCTCAACAAAATTATGTTGCTTCAACAATATTTTTCATAAAAATGTCGACACAAATACCCTGCGTTTTCACACAGTACGTTTTGTTATGTTGCTCCAACAGTGACAAAAAAATTAAAATTGTCGCAACAATGTTTTTACATTATTTATGGCACAACGTGCGCCTATAAAAATGTTGCCGCAACAATGTTTAGCTACAAAGAAATCGCCATGTGAACAATAATTAGACTGAAGAAAACTTAAAGTCAAAAAACTGAATTGTTGAAAGTAATAGCAAGATTGCTGCAACATGTTTGTTGTTCAGAGTAGGTAACATTCAATAAACATGTTGCATTGTTATCTTACAAAAATGCAGCAGAATTTTTTCATATCCACTTGCTATTGTTGAGGAAGGAGATATGGACAACAAGCATGTTGCTACTGAAATCATTTCACAATGTAAAAATAAGAATGTACAACCACACACGCGCGCGCACACACGCACACACATACAAACAAACAATATATAAGCACACATGTATACAAACACATGAAATCACACATAAACAAACAAAAACAGCCGTAAAATTATATAAAAAATTTTTATTTTTTTCTTAAGTAGGAAAACGGAAAAAATTAAAAAAAAAATTAGGTAGAAAATAAAAAATATTACAAAATAATAAAAAAGAAAAAGAGAGAAATAAGAACAAAAAAGGGAAAATGAAAGATAAAGAGGTGAAAGAGAAAGAGAGAAAAAAAGAGAGAGTGAAATAGATATGGAAAGAAAAAATGAGAATTGAAAAAAATAGAAAGAGGTGAAAAAAAGAAAATAAGAGAAGGCTAGAAAAAATGGATAAAAAAAGTTAAAAGAAATAAAAAAAAAGAGAGAAAGAGAGAGGGAGGGAGAAAAAAGAGTGTTACTTTTATCATTTATTCAGCATTATAGTTTCAACATTGTTACGGCTGTTAAGAATGATTGAGGCAGAGCCGTGATTGTGTGTGAGGAGGGAGAATATGCTTATATTAATATGGAGTGTGACGATGAAGAAGAAGAAGATGGTGATGATGATGAAGATACCGCTGCTACTGCTGCTACTGCTGCTACTGCTGCTGCTGTTGATGATGATAATGATGATGATAATGATGCTGCTGCTACTGCTGCTGATGATGATGATGACGACGATGATGATGATGATTATGATTGATGATGATGATGATTATGATTGATTATGATTATGATTGATGTTGATGATGATGATTGTGATTGATGATGATGAATGTGATTGATGATGATGGTGATGATGATGATGTTAATTATGATTATGATTGATGATGATGATAATGATGATGATGACAGTAAATCTCTAAAAAATTATTTAAAAATTTGAAAAAACTCCCAAAAAAACTGAAACGCTTGGAAAATTCTAGACTAGAAAATCTTCATTTAATTATCCGTCCAACCGATGTTAATAATTTAATAATGAACTGGATGCATCATCTTACAACGGTACTGGAGGGGTTATGACTTAGTAGTTTCACTTTATTTAAATATTTTATACAAACCTTACATGCGGTGTTATAGTTTAGTATTAATATGTTTAAATAGTTTATTTTGAATAAATAAAATATTAATAAATAAAAATTGATTTAAACTTTTGTAATAAATGAATAATACAGAGAATTATGGGTTGCCTTGGAAATATGGCTTCGGCTTCTCATAACTTTTTCAATTACTTTATCAAATTTGAAGAAACGCATCTAAGCAAAATAAATAAAATTAACTTTTAAAAAAATAATTTTCAAGAATAAAAAACTGAAAAAAATTCCGAACCGCCATTTTGCGTCTCCCTAGCATTCAGTCATCTGACCGGCCAAGCGTGAATGAGTCAGACCCAAGAATCCAATACAAACAAACATACACACATACACACGTACATACATACATACATACAAACATACATACATATGTACATATAAAAATACATACATACATACAAACAAACAAACATGCATACATATAAATACATTTATATATCACATATAAATTTTTCTTTCTTAAGATTGTTTAAGGTGCCTCTTATACTTATTTATGGATATTGTGTTTATGTTTGTTTGTTGTTTAGTTGGTTTGTTTGTTTGTTTGTTCGTTTGTTTAGTAGTTTGTTTGTTTTTGAAATATCAGTCTATGGGTAAATTAATCTTATTCCTCTTGTATTGAGAATTAAAATATGATTGAAAATTTTTAATTTTCTAATTTTCAACAATCCAAATTCCAAGACACTCACTCATACACACCACACACACACACACACACACACACACACACACACAAACAACACACACACACACACACATTCAAACACACAAATTCATTTGCCTCCAAATAAATACGAAGTACGTGTAAAAAATATGGTCGCTTGCATCTCTTCAAGACTAAAAACATACCAACTATTACCACAAATACAACCAATACAACTGAACACACAACAAAACACCCGGTACATCATTAATATGACGTCATATTAGGACGGTTTATAGAAGTGACAGAAAGCAGACATCCAAATACGCCATGGAAGCTAAGCAAGAAAAAAATTTTATCAAAGATTTTTGTCAAATAAAACAGAATAGAGCAATAAATAATAAAATTCTTGTACATTTTTGTTAAATAAATAAAAATTAAAATAAATAAGGATTAAAACAAAAACAACAGCAACAACAAAATGGGCGCGAACCATCTGTTGATCACGCGACCTATCTATTGACCAATCAAATTAGCAGTAAAGAAGTGCTGTCCTGGCATTAATAGAGTAATATGAAGTCTTTATCGCAATGCTATGCCTCTAAAAATTATCTTTCCATCGATAATTTTTTTTTCTTCTGACGGCTTGTTGTTTTTCTATTGTCGTTGTTGTTGTATTTTTGTTGTTGTATGTTATATATTGTTGTTTTGTTTTGTTGTTTTGTTATCTATGATGCTGGTTATGTTTTTCTGCTTTATTGATTATATCGTAGTTTGTTTTTGTTGCTCTGTAGTCTATGCTGTTTTTGGTTTTGTTGCTCTGTTGTCTGTGTTGTTGTTTGTTTTGTTGCTCTGTTGTCTATGCTGATTTGGTTTTGTTGTTTTTTTGTTCTGTTGTCTGTGTTGTTGTTTGTTTGTTGTTTATTTTCTATGCTGTTGTTTGGTCCTGGTTTGTTGTTTTTTGATTTTGTTGCTGCAGTATCTATGCTGTTTCGTGCATGATATTTTTTCCATCAGAATGATTAATGGCACGTATTTAGTATGTTATATCTGAGAACCATGCAATTTCTTTAAGTATTTGTTTGTGTGTTTTTTATTTTTGTGGGTGTGTATGTGTCGATATGTGTGTGTGTAGTGTGTGTGTGTATGTGTGTGGTGTGCGTGTGTGTTTGTGTGTAAACATGATCGATACCTGGATGTTTAATTGAAACATTTATTTAAAACTCAGCGGAAGTCGTGTTAATGAAAGCTTTCTTTAGAATAGCTTATTAAAAAACTATACGTATCAATAGCTATCATGTATTATGACAAAAGTGTATTTTTTTAATACAAATACAAGGTATTGTATTGTATTTATTGTATTTTTTTGTACTTTTTGCTTTCAGTTTTAGCAATGCTTAGCCAGTTTACTTTTGTAAGCACTTTAAATGATCATTAATTAGTTGTAACTGTAAAGTGAAAATTTTATTTCTTGCAGATAATTAGCAATACTAACACTATCAATTATACCATTACTACTACTTTTTTATCAAGATATCTGTACGTCTGTACATATAGTAAATCTTTACATATACCAAGTATATCTATTTTATTTAACAATCATCTCAATAATTATCATCGTTAAGTTTTGTCATCACCAATTTATCAAGTAAATTATCCTTTTTTTTCATCAGTGATACCCAACTGACAATAGTTTATTTGATGATAAAATTTGTGAAAAATAGTGAAATATTAAAATAAATTGATTTTTTGAGAGCATTCATGATAGTGCAAAAACGTCATGATGATGTCATTGCTTGACGTCATTGACACGGCATCGTCGTTATCGCAACCCTCATCATTTCACATCATCAACATCGTCGTATCTCATCACAGTATAGTTACTATCATCTTATTACATCAGTATCATTAACATCAGCGTCATCACATCAACGTCGTTTTCATAGTAATTCCTTCATACCTGTTGAACTAGTGTCACCACCATAATAATTCACCATCATTGTTTTTGTCGTCTTCATCATCAGTCACCATTGTTTCCTTGTTTGATCCACTTCATCACCATTATTATCAACGTCGTCATCATCGTCCTCATCTTGTTAGGTTCACACACATCATTCTTATCACCAAAGTCACGTCATCATCATCATCATCATCACCATAACAATCATCGTCAATGCCATCATCATCATGC
>NW_008704034.1:1750862-1803088 GCF_000326865.2 Helobdella robusta
TGATGAAGATGATGACGACGATGATGATGAAGATGATGACGACGATGATGATATTATCAGAGCAAAAGTAGAAAGAACATTTCTAGAAGTCCCAAACAGCGCTGCTGCATCAATTATGCAACTAACTTGCATTATACAATATTTCGCACTACTACTAGTTACCGCTACTACTACTGTTACTACACTTACTACTTAAACCACTACTACTATCTTACTACTACTACTACTACTACTATTTCTACCAGTACTACTACTACCGCTGCTACTGTTGTTGCTGCTACTACTGCAACTTTTTCTACCATTACTACCGCGATTAATTTACTATCGTGGCTGATTTACTATTATGGCTACAACGAGAGCTTATTGTTACTAATACTTTTACTACTACGATAACTTTTACTACTACTACTAGTAGTGTGGCTGCTGTCGCCGCTACTACTACTTCTGTTTAAATGTTTAATTTTTGGTATTTTTTATCGTAAAACTATTGTTTTTTTTTCCACTGAATTTTTCGCACTGAATTAATTGTCAGCTTGTTAGCGCCAGTTGATGATATAAAAATACTTTTTTATAAGACTCATTTTATTTTATTACTTTCCATGGCGTTACTAATACTACTTTTGCCATTGTTATTATTACTTTTGATAGTATTTTTATTGTTGTTGTTGCAGCCTAAACAAGAGTTGATGTTTTAAATTTAGATCTTCACAAAACGTTCGTCACAGGTTTGTAATCATAAACGCGCATACATTAAGTTGGTTCGTTTGTATGTATGTGTGTGTGTATGTGTGTGTGTGAATGTGTGTGTTTGTCGTAATAATACATTGGTGTATTTTTGTATAATTGTGTATATCTCTGTATGTGCATGAGTGTGTGTGTGTGTTCGTGTGTGTGTGTGTGTGTTATTGTGTGTATGCGTGTATGTGTTATTGTGTGTTCGTGTGTGTGTGTGTGCGTGTGTGTGTGTATGTGTGTGTGTGTGTATGTGTGTGTGTGTATTTATAAATACGAAATTTTGTAAATACGAAATTATAAATTCAAAATATATATTTTTCATCGTGTATAATGAGAAGATGATATTTTTAAAAAAAGGTTGATGATGTTGATTTTAAAGGTCTGGTAGATGATAAAAGTTATTGTTGATTGCTCTGTAATGATGATAGTGTGATGATATTATTTGGGTATCGCATAAATGATATGGATGATGATATGATAGGATGATTTTGACGAATGATGATTAAAGCTAAAACGATACACACTCACATAGATCTATTCATTCATTCACTCACTCACATACACATAAAAGCGCGTACACACACACACACACACACACACACACACACACTTGTGTACATTCACGCACAGTTTATATACGACCCATTCAGAAGATTAAAAGTGAATTGAAAAAATCTTGAACGATGCAGAGTCTTCTGTTTTTATGCATTTCCGGCATTGTCGCAAGCAAAATGATTGCTAGTACAATTACCGTCTTCTATTCTTCACGTAGGTAAGGTACTGTAGTCATGGGTGATGATGAAGATGATGAAGATGATGATGATGATGATGATGGTGATGATGATGATGATGATGATGATGGGGATGGGAAGCTGGAGTGGAAATCATCGACACCATCATCGTCATCGTCGTCGTCGCTGTAGATAAATAAATACGTCTTCTTTATGCATATTAATTGGTGCTTTTAATTCTTTGCAATGAAGGATGGCCCAGGATTAGAGGCGATTTATGGCTTCAGCTGCTTGGCTACCGGCGGATAATGATGATGATTATGATGATGAGAATGAGGAAGATGATGACGATGACGATAATGACGAAGATGAGAGATGATGACGATGATGATAGTGCTGAATATGATGATGGCGAGGATGATAGTGATAAATATGATGATGACGATGATGATAGTGATAAAGGTGACGAGATTTTGGCCGTCATAACGATGATGAAGATGATAATGTTGATAATAAATAAATAAATATAAATATAAACAAATAATGGGCTTGAACGTAAGTTATATATGCCCATATCAAAATAGCATTAAAAGACAACAAAAAACAATTAAATAATAATGAAGACGATGAGGATTCTGGATGTATGAGTAGATTGAAATTATTAACGATGATGATATGATGGCTGTGCCAGGCTGTGCTTTCGCTGGTTGAGAGCTAAACTTGATGCGACAAACTGTGATGACATTGTTAACGATGTTATCAAACGCGTTGGTGATAATGGGAATGATGATAAAGTCCACTATGATGATGACGAAGATGATGAGAATTATTATGACGATAATAATGATGACAGTGCTAATGTAGGATAACAATGCTAGAATCGAAATCATAATATTAGCGTCGTTATACTAACTTTTAACTTCAAAGATTTTCTAAAAAACCAGCGCGATCAAACATGCTGTTGTTAACAGGGTGATGATGGTAGAAGTATGATGGAAATCTTTTGTTGAAGATAATGTTATAAAATGTTAATGGTAGTAAATGTAATGATAATACTACCAAAAAGGATAATAATAATGATGACGATGATGATGCTCAGGCTGATAACGATGGTGATAATCACAATAATGGTAGTGATGACGATGATGATGAAAATGATGATGACGACGACGACGACGATGATGATGATGATGCTATCGGCAGTAGCATTCGCAGACTAAGTTGTGCATAAAATAGTTATTTACTTTTCTCAAATCGTCCATATGCAATATGGCTCACAAAAAATCCTATGCCATATATGCTAATAATATGCGTATGTATATGTGTGTGTGTGTGTGTGGTGTGTGTGTGTGTGGTGTATGTGTGTATTGTGTATTTGTATATATATATATATATATATATATGTATATACAATATACACAAATAATTATAGAATTGTGTACATATATTTCTGTAATAGAATAATTTTTTCAACTGAATTTAATTCATGGGTAGGAAGTTTTTTTTAAAACAATGCACATTGAAATGCGCGCATGTGTGCGGTCATGCATATGTGCATTCATGCATGTAAACAAACAAACAAACGGTCAAAAATGTATACGTGTGTGCGTGTATGTATGTGCGTGTGTGTGTGTGTGTGTGTGTGCGCGCGCGCGTGTGTGTGTGTGTGTGCCTCCAATGATGTCATAAACAATTCAAATTAACGTCACGTTGACGGATTCCTGAAGTTGTTCTCTTTCGTGCTGGTTCGTTCGCGCTGGTTCGTTCGTGTTTGCAACGCATTCGTTCGTTTCATCGAATGTTTTATTTTACTGGTTTGTTCATCTATTATTTTGTTCAATTGGTTGTTTTTTTGGGTGTTCGTTTGTTTGTTGGCATATTTTTAAAGTTTAAAATTGATATGTATGAAAAAAATGCAATAGTTCATCATGAAACAAAAATTTTTAAGATCAAGCAATTAAATAGTTGTAACGTCAACAATAATAATTACGACAATTAAAACCATTAAATGTTTAGTTGCTAGTTAAAAAGTTTGATGATGTTAACATCATTAAACATTAACCAAATGGCGGTATAACTAACAACCCTAAATAGCTCACAATAAAAATAGCATAAAAAAACATTTAAAAAAAAGCCAAGCAATAACGCAAACAATAAAAATAACACTTACATTAAAATAACACTAACAATAAAATAACACTAACAATAAAAATGACATTAACGATAAAAATGACATTAACGATGAAAGTAACGCTGGGAATCTTGAGAACATCAACACTTCAGACGCTCCAACAGCCATACAATCTGCCCTCTGAAAACATCAGAACACCACGCAACTTATGTCACGCCATCTTCCTCCTCTGCCTACATACCGTTACTGAATTTGACTCACGTACAAACGCACATACACATGCATGCACATAGGCAAACACACACATACGCAAACAAACAGACATGCACACACGCGCATGTGCAATCACAAACAGACATACACACTCATGTACACACCCGCATAGAGACACATACACAGTAATGTACGCGCACACAAATATCCATACTCATTCATTAGAATAAAATAGAAATACAAATGCATACATTAAAACTATAAAAAATATATACAGAAACACATACATTCCAGCAAAACCCATAAATACAAACATATTAACCGTAAACAGTAACTACAGAAATTCATTTCAAGTTGAATCGTTGCAAATTAACAAATAAAACGGTCATACACACAAAAGCAAGCACACATATGATCCCACATAAACGTAGGTTTAAGTAATACAGTCCTACAAACCCACACACACACACAGACACACATACACACACACAGATACACAATACACAAACACACACGAGCGCGCCGACACATATAACCAAATATTTTTTATACATTCCGTTCATATTTTTCCTTCCATCATAAAATCCATTTATCCAGCGTATTAAGTACGCATCGAAGGAAGGAACGAGAGAAGGAATGAAAGGAGGAGAGGAGAGAAAAAAGATTAACGATCCGGCCTGGCAAACTTTGACTTTGCCCTCTCTTCCGCTGACTGACGGATGACTAATGTTCTTGAGCCATATTTATTCAGACGAATAATTCGTCAAAATTTATAATTCGTGTTTTACTCTAAAGGAAAGAACGAGAGAAGGAATGTCCAATGTCTCTAGAAGTGGTAGCAGCAGCATTAGTAGTAGTAGTAGTAGTAGTAGTAGTAGTAGTAGCAGTAGTAGCAGTAGTAGTAGTAGTAGCAGTAGTAGCAGTAGTAGTAGTAGTAGTAGTAGTAGTAGTAGTGTAGTAGTAGTAGTAGTAGTAGTAACAGTAGTAATTGTAGTAGTAGTAGTTGTAGTTGTAGTGGGAGTAGAAGTAATAGTGTTAGTAGTGTATTTGTAGTAGCATTACAAATTGGGTAGAAATTAAACAATTGAATAGGATTAATAAAAATTATTATATTTAAAGTGAAAAAATGAGTTAGAAAATATAATGAAATTAGGAGCTCATTAAAATATGCCAAAAATATTGGAAATCAATTGACTTAAACTTATTAAATTAATGGAGAACGAAAGAATGAACGAATGGATGAAAAAACGAAATAAAAAAATACCAGAAAGAAACCTGTTTAGAACATTATGTAAGTCAGTCGAGGAGCCCAGAGGGACAATAACGAGCTAGCGTGTTTGTGTTTTTGTATGTGTGTTTGTGTGTGTATGTGTGTGTGTGTGTGTGGTTAGGTACGTGAATGTGTACAAGCATGATGTGTGCGTGTAGATTTATGGGTGTGTTTGTGCTGATGTCTTTAGCTATGTTTTTGACTGTTCTCAGTTTCATGTGCATGTTTGTTTGTGTGTTTGTTTGTTTGTGTGTATTTTTAGGAGTGTACTTGTGTGTCAATTGGCCTGTATGTTTAACTTTAAATAATTTTTTTTTGAGGGGTTTTATGTAAAAGAAATTTGTTTCTGCTCGTCTGCATGCTTTCGTAGTTCTGTTGATGCTCGCTTGATAGGACGTGTAATACCGACACTTAGAACTTATTGTATTGTTTCATTTTTACATTCGAATCGTTTTTTAATGACGTCATAACAGGGGTATAACGTCATCATCATCGTCGTCGTCATCATCATCATCATCGTCGTCGTCATTTTATTGTCAACATCATTATAGCTAATGTCACTAGCATTATTATGGTTGGCATCGTCGTCATCAACCTCGCTATTATTTATTTATATAATAATTATGTTATAATTATTATTATTATTATTATTATTATCGGTTTCTTCATCTCTTCAGCATCACCAGCATCACCATTAGCAACAACCATCACATCATCGTTGCATTTGCATAAGGAGATCTTATCGTTCGAAACCCTCTATTTCATTATCTCTATATTACATCATAAATGTGTGTGCATGTATGTATGTATGTGTGCGTGTGTATGTGTGTGTACGTATCTGTGTAGTATTCGTTTATGTGTGTGTACGTGCATTATCAGTTAATGTGTGTTTGTGTGTGTGTTTATGTGTGTGTGTTGTGGGTTTGTTTGTGTGTGTGTGTTTGTGTGTGTGTGTATGTTGTGTGTGTGTGTGGTGTGTGTGTGTACGTGTTATATGTTATGCAAAGTTTAGTAAATTTTATCTATGAGTAACTCCCTACTTAATGTTTTGTATGAAAAACATTTTTTTTATATAAAATTTTCATTTTTTGTTGTTGAATATACCTACCGGGTCTGTGTTTTCCTTCGTAATTCTGGTTTATGATGTCTGCGTCTATCTGTCAATATTGCTACCATTTGTTTTTGGTTCGCTCTGTTTTGAAGAAATTCTTTTTGCGAATAATTTTTTAAATAAAATACAAAAGAAATGTTTTAAACATTTGTACATAAATTAAAAAAAATGTCAAAACATGTTTTAGATGCAGAGGAAAACGAAGAAAAAACTAGATCATTGTTACCGGATCAACACTGAAATGATTGTGATACAAATATGGAAGCATGAGTTCAAATTTTAATGGCGTTTTTATCAGGCTCGTCGTTATGGCAACAATAATGTTTGTTTGTCTTCAATTCGCATTCATTAAATTAACATTGTCGATATTTACACTAGCCATCTCGATAACCTTTATAACGAATTTTACAAATTTTTAAGATTAGATTTTCTAATTTTCTCCCAAAATCATCAAATCAGGTTCATTGAAATTTCATTGTTTGTCATTATTATCGTCGTCATCATCTCATTTTTATATTTTTAATCATCATCAGTTTCATAAACGCCATCATCATTATGATAATACAATTGCTCACTACCGTCGCAACGTATCGTACCATCATCCAACCACCATCATGATCACAACTACCATCATCATCCAACCACCATCATAATCCAGCCACCATCATCATCACAACCACCATCATGATCCAGCCACCATCATCATCACAACCACCATCATTATCCAACCATCATCATCATTCAGCCACCATCATTATCACAACCATCATCATCATCCAACCGTCATCATCATCATCATCCAACCACCATCATCATCACAACCACCATCATCATCACAACCACCATCATCATCACAACCACCATCATCATCACAACCCTCATCATCATCACCACCATCTTTCTTCTTCTCGTCCTCGCCATCATCATTATCTTCTTCTGGTCTATGAGCATTTATCTTTCCATAATTTAAAAACACGATCGAGCCGTAGGTCACGTGGTGTTCGGAATTTCTCGCTCCAATGCGCACGCACATAAGAGGGGTTACTTCGCTTTAAGTGTCAAAAATTACTTATTATACTATTTGTACAGTTACTTCTGCTACTATTACTACTACTACTACTGCTGCTGCTGCTGCTGCTGCTGCTGCTTCGGTTCATACGCTGCTGCTGCCGCTACTTTAACCACTACTACCATTACTATTACCACTACTACCATTCTTACTAATACTTCTGCGTTTCTGTCATTACTGTGTTGCTGTTACAATTACCGAGTCTATTACTGCTGCTGAGGCTGATGAGGCTACTGCTGATGCTGCTGTTGTCGCTGACGTGAAATAGAGATTTTTTATTTTACAGAAAAAATTTCTCTCTTTCTCTCTCGATTTCTGTCTCAATTGGGTCGGCTTCATTCATAAGGAAGAAATGAAAAAAAAATGCAGTTTTTTGGCAAACTTTGAAAAATGCAGCAAAAGTAGGAATAGTATATGAAAAAATACTACTGCCACTATAAATTTTAAATATGATAGTAATAATTATAACAAAAATGATGAATTATAATAAATAAAACTATAAATATTAATAATAAAAATAATAATATCCCATCGGCAAAACTTTTGTTTTGCTTGACGTCACGCTCCATTAAGCAGGGTGCATCACTGTGACGCCATTGTCCATTTGCAGTCATGCGTGGCTGTGGCTGGTGGCGGCTTCGTTTGTAGTTGTGGTAATTGTGATAAGTGTGGTAGTTGTAGTAGCTGCGTAGTAGCCATAGAAGTTGATGCACTTAAAAATAACGTTGTTTCGAAAAATGTTTGTGATGATGTTGCCGGTGATGATGATGACGATGACGATATTGCCGATGATGATGATGACGATGTTGCCGATAATGATGATGGTGATGGATGATGATGATAATGATGATGATGATGATGCATAGAAACAATGACTCTGATGACGTTAATGATGATGGTGATGCATGAATGATGACAATTTTAATGATGACGTCATTTTAATGATGACGTCATGATGACTCTGACGGTGTAATTGCATCGATCGTGAACATTTTGTTTGTAATTAATAATAAATGACGATTATGTAGAGTTAACTATTTGAATATTTTAAACTAAACATAGTTGGGTCCTTCTTACTGACCTGACTTTTATTAAACAACACCCAATATTTTAAACATTTTTATTGGACAATTCGCAGTATTTTAGACAACAAAATTTTGAATTACAAACCAAATTCATATTTGCAATTCTAACCGTACAAAATAACAACAACACAACAATTTTTAAAAACCAGCAGCCTCAGCTACAGCGACGACGACTACAACGACGACAACAACTTCGTCAACAACAACAACAACCTTCAAATCCAACCTGACGGACTACTGCCCTTACGACTACTTCACAGCAACCTGTCCGGAAGACAGTCTGATCATTATGACGGAAGCGAACTACGGAAGAATGCGACAGGGACTCTGCATCAACGAGCACAGCATCGGCTGCACAGCGGACATCATCAATTACATGGATTCCATCTGTTCCGGCAAACCCAAATGTCAAGTGGGAGTCTCGGATCATTCCATGCACCGTCTGCAGACTTGCGCTAAGGATATGCTAAGCTACTTGCAGGCTTCCTATATTTGTGTTTATGGTTGGTGGACAGTTTGTTGTTGTTGTTGTTGTTGTTGGCGGTGTCGTCGTATTCGAATTGGTGTTTTTGATTTTGTTGTTTTGCAGTTTGGTTGTTGTTGTTTTGTAGTTTGGTTGTTGTTGTTGTTGTTTTGGAGATTTTTAATTGCCGGTGTTTTACTTAATAAATGAAACAAAATTTTCAGTACAATTAATTCTGTTTTTCTAATTAAATATTTTTCATGAATTACTTTTAATCGTATATTATAATAAAGCGCCAGAAAACAGTGACAAAACTTGTTTCAGTCCTCTCTCGCCAACTTTCACCACCCCCACAACTTCATCCAGCAACACACTCACTTCGAACTTCCAACCCACCTTCACGATTGAAGGCTACCTGGCTTCCTACTACACCCACAAAATGGGGCAGGGCACCGAGGCCTGTCCCTGGAAGATTGAGGTCAAACCAGGTCAACAAATTCAGCTGGTTCTTCTTGATTTTTCCATCGCCAATCGCTACAAAACAGATATGCGTGAGGTGAACATAAACAACAACAACCACAACAACCATCATCATCATCTCCAACACTTAAGCAGCAACAACATCAACAACATCGATGACAACAATCATGATCACAACCAGCGTCATCAACATCCAATCGTAAGCGACTACTGCCATGTTTACGCTCACGTAGTTGAACCCGAAATAACGAGCGGCGCCGACCGGAAATGGAACGTCTGTGCCGGAAGTAGTCGTTCCAGTGTTGTTTACACGTCACGCACGAATCGAGTTTTAGTGGAAGTATCGGAATATGTGGTGGTTGAGAGGCAGATCAACTTTATGATCAAGTACAAAAGTACGTCTCTGTCTGCGTCTGTGCCTGCTTGAATGTGTGTGTTTGTGTCTGTGTTTGTATGTTTGCGTTTGCTTGAATTTGTCTTTTTTCCTCATATGTTTGTGTTTTTATTTTTGTTTTCATTGAAATATATAATTTTGTATGTTTATGTGCGCTTGCATGCATTGTATAACTATGTGTGTTGTTTTGTAATAAAGTAATGCCCTATGTGTCTGTATGTTTGCATTGCTCCGTGTTTGTCTTCAACGTGCATACAATTACATTCGTGCTTTCAACGTATTTATAATGCATTCGTATTTTTATTTCCAAGTAGCTTTCTTTCATATTTTTGCAAGTTTTTCACAAAATGATGCGAAAGTAAAAAAAAATTGTAAAAGTTGGCCTTAAAAAATTATTTCAAAACTTGTTGAGAGACACATTCCAATGCATTCCAGCACACACAACAAGCACGTTCAAGCACAGTCATGCAATCCTGCCTACATCAGAAACAACCATGCACATCATTGCAACACATACGCACACACAGAAACAAATAAAAATGTATCTAATGACAGCAGTGCGTACAAATATACTTAGCTACGAGGCAGCTTTAAACCCACACACGAATATACACAAACTTACACACACACACACACACACACACACAGAGAGAGAGAGAAAGAGAGAGAGACATGCGTATGCTCAAACGTACATGAAAAGCGAAGACATGCTAGAAATTGAAAGTACCAAGTTATAATAACAAGAGTTGAGTGAAGATCAAAAGATCTCGTTACGTTACAGTGCCGAGAAGATGTCACTGGTCGTCATCATCGTCGTCATCATCGTTTTTGTCATCCACATTATCGTCTTCGTTCTCACCATCATAAGTTTTCAACGTCATCATTTCATCATCATTACTCTATCATCAACATTTTGAGTTCAGCAGGTTAGCTTGAAATTGTTGGTTTGAGAAACAACTGAGTTGTGTGCTGACCGATTTAAAAAACATTCATTGCTGGGTTTTAACGGGCCAAAAAACTAAAAAGTATACAAAAAAAATGATTGTGTACATCGCTTGCGTTCTCGCTCATATTTGATACTCCAAGAAAAAAATATGCAGATGTATGTAAGGGTGAATTTTTAGATTGTAGCATTGCAATGCTACCGACATTGGTTGTGTTATCAATCTAACGACATCCAATTATCACCAGAGTATCATCACCATTTTCATCATCACCTTACTCACCATCAGAGTATCACCACCATATTCATCATTAGAGTATCATCACCATCTCCATCATCATCATCAGAGTACCATTAGAGTATCATCATCATCTCCATCATCATCATCAGAGTATCATTAGAGTATCATCTCCATCATCATCAGAGTTTCATCAGTCATTATTAATTCATTCATTTATTGAAAGAGCACGAGTCCTTGTTAAAATTATGGTGGGCGGTTATGTACCGCATCACCTCCTTGTTTCAGCTCTTAATGGTAGTTATATAGTGCCTGCTATTTATCGAGAGCTGGTGATGATGAAGATTGTGCCGATGGTGTTTGTGACGATGACGGTGATGATGATGGTATGGTGATGATGATTGGGACGATGTTGGTGATGATGATGATGATGGTGACGATGATGGTGATGGTGAAAATGATCGTTAAAATTGTATAGATTGGATTTTGTATGATGAGCGTGCGTGTATGAAGTGTGTGAAACGTGGTGTGTGTATGCGTTTAAGTGTGTGTGTGGCGTGTGTATGTATGTGGTGTGGCTGTGTGTGGTGTGTGACGGGGAAGCGTGTTTGTTTACGTTTTCTGAACATTTTATCGTTTCATAATTTCACCTGAGCACCTGCTCTCTTGTATAAATTTATGAGTCTATGTTTGTTTCTATTTTTGTTCATGTATCTATGTTTGTTTTTTATGTTCATTTATCTATGTTGGTTTTGTTTATATTCATCTATCTGTGTTTGTTTTTTTTTTGTTTATATATCTGTGTTTGTACAATTTTAAGCCGATATTTTTTTTGTTTGCATATTTTGTGTTTGTGTGTCCGAATGTGAAAAAACATGTTTGAGTTTACGAGTATGTTTAAATTTTCAGTGTTAAACATGTTCATGTTTTGTTTATACAACTTCGCGCGCTGTTTTATAATGAGTGTTGGTTGGGCTTTCCTGTTCTGGATGCACGTGCACATGACGTTCTAAAAATTTTTGCATGTATACAGGTTTGACTGTGTGCGCGTGTGTGCGTGCGTGTGTGTGTGCGTGGGTGTGTGCGTGTGTGTGTTGTATGTGGGAGTGTGACTTACTGGCTAATTGGCAACACCATACCGGTGAACTTTTTTTTACCTTCCTTGCGGCTTCACTATATTAATTGCATTGCCATTCTTTCCTCGCTGCTGCAGTTTCTGTCTATCTGTTATTTTTGTTGCAATTATTGTTGTTGTTGTTGTTGTTGTTGTTATAACGTATGTTGTTAATAATAATAATAATAACAATAATGATAATATTAAAAATTTTCATCTTTGTCATTATCATCGTCAACATTTATTATCACCATTATCATCGTCAGTTTTAAAGAGTTACTTCAAATTTTTTACTCTCGGACTCATCTCTACCATCATCACCCTCTCCATTTCCCCCATCATCATCACCCTCTCCATCTCCCCCATCATCATCACCCTCTCCATTTCCCCCATCATCATCACCCTCTCCATCTCCCCCATCATCATCACCCTCTCCATCTCCCCCATCATCATCATCGTCTTCATCTTCGAACATCATCTTTAAATCACAATCACAGTAGCAGCAGAACAAGAAAAAAAAGAAAACGAAGGTGGTGAGGTGATCCATTAATCGAAAGGCAAATAATTCTAAGTCTGCTTAGCACTAATCCCATCATACCTACATTCATACATACATACACAGCAACCAACCAAACACTTTTCAATATGCAATATTACGCTTGTATATAAAGAGATTACACAAACACATACATACCCACTAATTTTTAAGTACAGAAATTTTTGCATGCAGTTACATCGCCTGTATCAAATAACTCTCCCAAAAAAACCGACTTGTGTGGTGTGAACAAATGATACTGGTAACCTGCTTTATGCTATGCAACTTGCATAAGAACTGACAGCCATCTTATTCACACGCACACACGCTTGCATACAAAAACTCTTGTGTACTTACACATACACACACACACAAGCCACAAACCGAATGTATGATTTTTTTCCAAACACGTTGAAATGTGGACACCTCATTTGAAGAACCGGTCCGAAGTTTGCTGACGAGATTTGTGAGGCGGAGCTTCCTAATGTGATTTAGCGTGTATTTTGTGGTGTGCTACGTTCACACACCCATTTAACGCTCATTTCAACACACACACACGGACACATTTCAACACACACACGCACGCACGCGCGCTAACTATGTGCAGTGAAATACTTTTGATTATTATTATGAACATAAAAGTTAATAGGATATAACTCCAGTTACAAAATCTTGTTCAGATCATTATAACACAGAAGAAAACGTTAATCAATCATTAGACTTAATTTATTTAGTTCAAAATAACGAATTACACCCACCTATTTAGAAAGTTTAACATCTATTAATTAATCCAGCAAGATCATTTAACCGTGAAACCATCATCTTAGATAGTAATATCATTAATATCATAAATACAATCTTAGATGTACAGATGCAATATGAGATACAAGAATAAAATCATAGATACAAATTCAATGATCATCATTTGACCTTTCATATTCAAGTGAACCACCAACAAACCACCACCTAAACACTCCAACTCAGGTGTGGGATGCGCCAATCCGATTCCTCCAAAGTCTGCCTGGCTGGAAAGGGTAGGTGACCAACTGACCATCAGGTGCAATCACACCCAGCAGCAGTTTGATATGATATGTAAGGGAGACACCTGGACGGGGCAAGTATCTGAATGCAATACAGGTAAGATGTTGTTTGTGTAAGATCTTGCTACTATTTTCTATCGTTTTGGGTTTTTTTTCTAAGTTTTACAACGTTTGTTTCTATGTTTCTCTATTTACCTGGCCATGTTTGTGAAAATATTTCTTAAAAGTTAAGAAAATTTTCACGGCAAATCAATTTTTCATTCTCAAAATAAGGAAGTGCTTGCTTCAAAGCAACCGCGTTCCGTGTTTGAATGTTGTACTCTACGTGTATGCTTGCATGCGGGCAAGCGTAAATGCAACAGCAGATAAATATATATATATTAATTTAAATAATAATATAATAAATAATAATAATAATAATTAATTAAATAATAATTAATATAAATGCAACAGCATATGAAAATATATATTAATTTATCTACTATGTTTGCGTGAGATATAAGTAGATATAGAAGCAAGCATATTGGGGCAATTAATCAGACACAAGACACAAAAACAGATGAGCACATAAACAATTCCTTGCGTCTACATACGGAACAGACGCATTCTCAAATATTCCATTATCGCCAAATAATTTTTATTATTTATTTTAATTTTCACAAAAAATATTCTATTAAAATTATGTTATCAGATTAACTCTATCTTGAAATACGATTAAAAAAGCTAACGTTTTTTACACCAATACATCGATGAATGACATAAATTTGACACATGTAAGACACGCATATGTACAAACAATTAAAACCAATACCTACGATATCATTACTGAATTATTTTTTTCTCTTCAATACAATTTAAAATTAGTTTATTTTATAATGCTTGTACAAGTTTCTAAACTAAAAGTTATCTCTGTGAGATGCACTTTTGTGTGAAGAGAGAGATTCCAAGTGGTGAGCGGATGGTTTCGTTCGCTTGCCTCGAGGAGGATGCATAAATCTCAAATCATTCTCCACTTTCCACTCTTACAAACTTACCCGAAATTTAATTTTATATTTTTGTCTTCATTTTTTTGTTTTTTTTTGTTTCTTTCTTCTTTTTATTGTGTAACTGAATTTTTTGCTACTAACATCGATATGCTTGGCTTATGTTGGATTTTCTTCCTGCAATAATGTGTTGTGGTGGTGTGGTGGTGAAATGGTTTTTTGTCAATTTGAGAAGTTTGTTGATGGTCGGAGATGCAACTGGAGCCAATATTTTAATTTGTTGTTTGAGACTTCAATTTAGCAAATATTAAATAAAATTAAATTAATTATTCTGAAATTTAATATTTTTTAAGTTTTTCAAAGCTAAATGTTTTCTTCTAACAATTAACGGATGAATGATGATTGTCAAATTTAAAAAAATGCTTTTGTTCTTCATTCTTCATACAAATAAAGTCATTTAGCAAGTTTTACACTTTTCATGATCACACACACACACAAACACACACATACACACGCACACACTCATGTTTACACACACACACACACGCACATACACATCTAGTAACAAAGTTTACTATTTATGTACGAACGTAAAACAAATTTATATAAACAACTGAATCTATTGTCGCGAACAACATACATTAAGGTTGCAAATACAAACGCTTTCACCGCTGAATGGAACTTCTGCTCCAAAAACGAACTCACATACTTTAAGCGCCAAAATACAACACGCATACAAAGTACAACACATCTGCATAGAAAACAAATATACAGACTGATGTACATGCAAAAGAGTTACAACAGACTGAAAACAAGCAGTTGATTTATTGACA
This sequence comes from Helobdella robusta, assembly GCF_000326865.2. NCBI lineage: Eukaryota > Metazoa > Annelida > Clitellata > Rhynchobdellida > Glossiphoniidae > Helobdella > Helobdella robusta. Next base: position 1,766,231 of record NW_008704034.1, read on the forward strand.
TCTCGTTAAAAACATCGTCCTGGATTGAATCGCCCCGGTTATAAATTGCTGATGAGGAAATTAAATTTCTACTGTCGCCCGCATGCATGCATTTACTGTACAGTACTGGGCAGGTTGAGTCTGCAGATACGGTACACTTGTACTTGGCCAGACCATTCGAAAGTTAAATTTTGAATTAACATTTGAACAAATTCTTGGGTACAAACGTAGGTGAACAGCATTAGATGCTTAGATATCAGTAGAGAGAGATATAAACAACATGCAAATGAACGAACACTAACCAATTGAATACACACACTAAATGACAAATTCCAAACAATCTCCAACATCAGTCTGCAAATTCACACGTATACTTTCACAAAAACACACACTCACATACACACTTACAAACTCACACTTACATACACGCATACAAATACACGCAGTTGAATAAGCTACCAACCATCACGCCAACATATCATACTAAACATAACGACAAAACTAAATTAGTTCAGTAAAATACAAAAAAGATACAGTCTACAGCGACAAACAACAATGATAATACACCAACAACCAAAAGATAACCAACAAACCAACCAGACAGACAGACAAACAGACAGACAAACAAACAACAACAACAACATTGAAGATGACCATGTATTCATATCCGAAGCAATACATTACACAGAATGTCATCACACGACACAATAGGAATTACTGCTTGCATAAATTTTATGCCCCTTCTAAAACGGTCCCAACATGCAAATTCACAAATGCCAACAACATCCAGACATACAAATGTTTGCAGGCAAGCATGTAGGAAAATACAGACATACACACGCACATACACAACGTATAAAATTAAACATTTTAACGTATAAATACATGTTTGATAAACATACAATCAAATATCAAAACAAATATACAATCAAATATCAAATCAAACATACAGTTAAACATACAATCAAACATAAAATCAAATGTACAATCAGACCATCGCGAACGAAATCTATGCCTGTCCGTACATGCATACATAGTTTTATACTTTTAATTTCAATTTTATTTGAAGACAAATTTCCTTTTTGTTTCCACGCTCATTCAGAAATGTGCGCCTGAAAATTTGATGATGCAGTTTCTCTCTCTCTCACTTTCTCTCTTTCTCTCTTTTCTCTCTCTCTCTCTCTCTCTCTCTCTGTGTGTGTGTGTAGTGTGTGTGTGTGTGTGTGCGCGTGTACATTGTATTTTTATGCACTTGTGTATATATTTTGCGTATCATCATTAATTAGTATTCTTTCCCCGTTTCGTTTATTCTATTTTCAATCTTTACATTTTTAGAAGTACATACGCATAATATAGACATGCCAGTGTGTAGTAGTCCTAATAACATAGCAGAGCCAGTTTATTAATTGCACCTAGGCTGACAGATCATGTGTACGTTGTTATTAATATGCGACTGGAGATGACTGTGCGATTGAATGCAATCCATTGGATTGGAGTAGTTTGGCGAGTGAGTGATTGCCAGGTACATTTCTACGATGAGTTATTTTATTGGGAGAGCACTGACATCTCCATCATCGACGTCATTTTCTTTGTTGTGACGTCATCGCAATCTTTATCGTTGTTGTTGTCGCTATTGCTCTGCTTGCGTCACCATCTTCGATAATGTCGTCATCGTCGTCGTCATTACTTCGACAGTTAGATCGTCTGTTTTTCAAATGTAATTGTATTCAAGATCAGCGTTTCAACAGCACATCTCTCTTTTAGCAGCACATCCCTGTTTGAACAAGATGGAGGTCCTGATGAATTGGTCAACTACTTCCGTCCTAGTGACATGCCCATACGTCACATCTTCTTCTTTCTACGTGGCGGCTTGCTTGTTTAAATCTTCTTTATGTGTCTTACTTTCTTCTTCTAAATGCGTGTTTGTTAAATTCTATGATTATTGATCTGTGTGTGTATGTGTGTATGTGTGTATGTGTGTGTGTGTGTGTACGGATAAATGTGCTTGTGTAAGCCTGTGTATGTTTATTTGTCTGATGATTGTACACGTTGTACACGTTTGTTTAAGCGTGTTTTACAAATTTGTATTTCAAGTTATCATGTTTCTTTAATTGTATGTGTGCGGGTATGAGGGGGTGATCTTTGATTTCAACTGTTGCCTAGAAAACAATTGCATCATTCCTCTTTAGCCGATAATAAATAGGCCATCGTCGTTTTTATGAACTCGAATCCGGGGCTCACGATGTCGCGAGACCAAGCAACTTAACCATTACACTATCTTGTCCCTACTTCCTTATGTGTATGTGTGTGTGTGTGTGTGTGTGTTTACATGTAAAGGCACGTGACTTCTGTTTATATTTGCACGCACTCAAATGTTATTTGTTTGTCTGGACTTAAATTTTAAATGCGTGTGTACAACGTGTGTAGAGAGCGCAGGGTTGTACAAACAATAATGCTCCTACACGTTCGTAAACAGTTTGAGTACTTTTTTATGGCCCTGCTTGCCTGGCTGTCCGGTTGGTTGGTTGGTTAGTAGGCTGGTTGGCCCGGACTGATTGGTTGGTTGGATGGCTGGTAAATAAGCTAAATAATATTTATAGGACAAAAATTAAAATATTAGTTTATTGAAATTTATTTATTTATAAACTTTATTTGTTGAAAATTTTCATTGAGGTACATTTCTTTCTTCCAAATCATCCACAATGCTCACAATAACAATTCAACATGAATGAGTTTCTACCTTCATTTGAAAATCAGTTCATACGGATCTTCCAGCATATAAAAAATTTATATAACACATAAAAAATGATTAACTAATTGGATGAAGAGAAGGCCAGAGAAAGAAAAATAGAGAATAAGAGAGAGAGAGAAAGAGAGAGAATTAGAAATAGGACAAGTAAAGAAAAAAAAAAGAAAACTGAAAAAAACAAAATGGGAGAAGAGAAAGTGAACAAAAAAAAGAAGATAAAAAGTGAAAAGAGAGAGAGAGAGTGAGTGAGTGAGTGAGTGAGTGAGTGAGTGAGTGAGTGAGTGAGTGATTGAGTGAGTGATTGAGTGAGTGAGTGAGTGAGTGAGTGAGTGAGTGAGTGAGTGAGTGAGTGAGTGAGTGAGTGAGTGAGTGAGTGAGTGAGTGAGTGAGTGAGTGAGTGAGTGAGTGAGTGAGTGAGTGAGTGAGTGAGTGAGTGAGTGAGTGAGTGAGTGAGTGAGTGAGTGAGTGAGTGAGTGAGTGAGTGAGTGAGTGAGTGAGTGAGTGAGTGAGTGAGTGAGTGAGTGAGTGAGTGAGTGAGTGAGAGATCAACGGCATAAACAAACATGTAAGCATGGAGCAGTCGACATAAACAATACATAATCTGACAATCTTCCTGTAATCCATACATGATGCACAAATAATTATACTATACATGCATTCACTTATCTATTCATTCATTCGTTCATTCATTCATACATACACAAATAAATTTATTCATACATACATACAATCATTTATTTATACATTAAGTTTCTTTCAACGTTCACTCATTCAATCCGGAATAAATAAATGCATTCAAAGAAGAACTTGTGTGCGAATGAGTTTGTGCAACTATAGAGAGTACAATACTAATGCAGAATATACCCTCCCCCATTTGCCACACAGTACCTACCTACCCACCTACCCACCTATCTACCTACCTTGCCACATCATAAAGCACTCTCCACAAACCCACATAAAGCATTCTTTACAATGTCAACCTATACTCGTACGTTAATGACAAATGCAACTTTACAACACAGAACGTAAAAGTATTGTCATTACAAGAAGTTATAAGACAATTGTTGTTATTTGTAAATAAATGGAAAGAAAATGGTTAAAATCAAATGAAACGCCGACTAACACACAAACAAGCAAATGTGCAAGCAGATGAACAAACAAACAGAAAACAAACTAACACTCAAACAAACAAACTAACAGATGAACAAACAAACAATCAATCGTGGCGTTAGTTTACGCTAATGTTCTTCTCTCCCCAGTCCATCGCATATTCATGACGTTCAAACTCGCGCCAATAACTCGCTTCCTTTACAATTTATGATCTTTAGTTTGTCGAATGTTTCCGGTCTGACGCAAAAGATGGCCGCCCTACTTCCGGCTATCTATGCTTTGATAAAGTGCGCTGTACTCTCTCTTTCGCAGAGAAGAAGCTCATGATGATGGTGGTGATAATAATGGTTATGATGATGATGATGGTGTTGGTGATGATGATGATGATGATGGTGGTGGTGGTAGTGGTGATGACGATAATGATGGTGATGATAATGACGATAATGATGGCGATGATGAGTTTAATGATGGTCATAATAAAGAAAAAAATATTTCAAAAGACAAAATTTAAGTAATAAAAATTATAAAATACATTTTCCTACGCTCATGATAGCAATGACGCAATGAAAACGACGACGACGATGATGATGATGATAACGATGGGTGATAGTAATAGTGACTATGACGATGATTATGAGAATGATGATGATGATGAGGAGAAAGAGGATGATGATGATGAAGATGATGAGGATGCTGGGTGATAATTTATAGGATTTCCTCATGGTGAAAAAGTCGTTGACGAGGGTGCTTTTCCAACGTATGGTAAATCTTATTTCTCATTATCATCATCATCATTATTATCATCACATCAACAACAACATCAACAACAACATCAACAACAACAATATCATCATCAACAACAACCACAACAACATCAACAACAACAATATCATCATCAACAATAACATTAACATCATCAACAACAACATCAACAGCAATGTCAAAAACATCATCATCATCAACAACAACATCATCAACAACAACATCATCAACAACAACAACATCAACAACAACATCAACAACATCATCAACAACGTCAACAACATTATCAACAACAACATCAACAACAACAACAGGACTTGTAATTGCAGTCATCATTGGCATCTTCGTTGGTTCGCTGTGTGGTTTCATCCTTCTAGCTCTCGTGCTCTGGTGCCGAAGGTTTGAGGATAGAAATAATTTTTCAACTTATTTAATTTTATTATTTCTTCATTATTTAATTAATCAAAATTCAATTTTTGTATATTATACTATAATTTAAAAAAATCAAGTAGTAACGCAATATTAAACAAAGAATCACATACATTATACAAATGTTAAAACACATAAAACCGTAACACATAACAAATAATACCCCAACAAACACATAAACAATACACAAACAAGTACACATACACGTTCAAATACACGTACACATACAAATACACATACAAGTACACATACAAATACACATAGAAACAATAACACAAACAGCAAAACACATGCACTGAACCCACTTCGTCTCATTCTTTATTCTCCGTTGGATTAATTTATTCAAGTTTGTTGCACTCATTGCGGGCAAGCAGGCAGGCACTCGATCCATTGGCTGAAATAAAATTAAATAAATAAATTTGCTGTACGGTAAAAATATTTTTAAAGAGAACAGATACGCACTGAATTCATACATTCATTCATTCACTGAATTCATACATTCATTCGTATGCACCTACACGCACATCTGCGCGTACGTAAACCTGCGTACACTAATCAGAATACGCAGTTTACATTTGTAAGTACAGACCATTATTTGTTGAGTTTGAAGATCACACGTACGTTTAAAAACAATCAATCCAGATCGACCTCGACATCCACATCAACTTCCGGCTTTTTTCCCGGATCTGCCATCGCCTGTCCGTACGATCGGGATCTGAGCGAGGCGGTGACGTCACTGGCCGACGTGGTGGACGATGCGGGCAGCAACGTCTGCAAGCTGCACCGACTACCAACAGGCGAATACGGATATGCGCACGTCTGGAAGGTGCACAACACGCAACTCCCCATCGCAAACAACCAACAAAAATCAGCTGCAACTCCCCAACATCGCCGACAGGAACTGCAACAGATGGAAATGTTGAGCAACAGTCAGCAACATTTAAACAGAAATTTAAATGTGACGAACGAACTCGTCAACACGTGTTGCAATGCGTTTTACGCGCCTAAAACAACGGACGATATCGCTTTACAGCGGCAAAATAATCAACAACAGCAACTGAATATTTACGATCATTATCAACAAAATTCGACCAACCAATCAATTGTTGAGAACGATGTGAGTTGTAATTATATAGCGGAACAACAACAGCACCAGCAATATCAGCAGCAAATCGTTCAACAACAACAACAGCAAACATGCAAATTCAACAACATCATAGACAACAACAACATTGAAATGGAATGTCCCCTGTTCAACGAACGTGGCCTAAACAATAGCAACATCATCATCAACAACAACAACAGCAACAACATCGACAACGACAACAATAACAACAACATCGTGACAGCTGTTGACAAAGCCAATAAAAGTTTGTCAACATTCAAACCTAATGCAGTTGATCTTGTTTCTGGAGTTAAACCAACGACAGCAGTGATTAAATCAACAACAAATCATCAACAACAACAACATAATCACTATCATCATCATTTTCCGCATCAGCAAGAATTAATCAATAACTACATGTGATATACTTATTTGATGTCATCGTCGTAGTCACCGTCATCATCATCATCATTTTCTTCTTCTTCTTTTTCTTTTTCTTCTCACTGTTGTTACTCTCATGATGGTTTCATAATATAGAATTAAATCGTTTATGTCATCATCATTCTCATCGTTGTCATCATCAATTTATTATCATTTTCATACCTATAATGTACAGTATCGTCAGCATCATTAGCGTAGCACGGTCATCGCTATCAGCACTGCCATCATCATTATCAGCACTGCCATCGTCATCATTCTCACCACCATCATCATCACTGTGATCCTCATTATCATCGTCATCGTCGCCGCGATCGTTACGACAACAATCAATGCGTTTATCTTGGCGGATAGCAATGATCTGATTGAGTTTAAACGCGTTAATCCCAATCGTATATTCCATTCATTTTAACACGATTACTTCTCTATCGCTGCTACCACTACTACTGCTACTACTGTTGCTACCACTACTACTGCTACTATTACTTCTGCTGCAGCTGCTGTTGCTACTACTGCTACTACTGTTAGTACTTTTTTCAACTATCTTTTACTTATTTTACTATCCTTCATTTACTAGCCCTGTTACTTTAACCGTTGTCAACGTTAATGTTACTTGTTTGTTTAGTACTTGGTTTATAGATGCATAATACAATTTTTAATTATTATTACAAAAATACGTTATTATTTGTATTATTATGACTAATTTAGGTTATCATTTTTATTATTACAACTATTTCATGCTATAACTTTGTTTAAAACTTTGCATCAGTTTATCATTTTTCTCTAATATTATTTTTAGAAGCTCGTCAACGCAAAAACAGTTCATCACACATAGTTGGGAAGATAATTTTCTGAGATAAGACGCAATCTATTTATCCGAAATAGATTTTCATTTTTTATTAACAATAAGAAATAATGATTTCGCTATGTTAATTAGTTATAAATATAAATATTTATATAATATACTTATATATATATATATAATATATTTGTATATATATACATATATATATATATATATACTTTTATATATGTGCATATATATATATTTATTTATATATTACATATACTAACACTATTGTATACAGTGTATCGGAATCGACTTCCCAACTCAGCCGAATTCCAGAAAATTTTTAAACATTTGCATCGTAAATTCACCTTATTGTTACTACTAGATAAAAAATACTTTTAAAAACATTTAAAAGCAATCAATGTAATTGATTTTATGTTTTATGAAAATTATTTTATGTTTTACAACATACTGAAAAAAAATTATGTGATTTTATTCACATTATTAGCCCATATTTCCAGTATTTAAGATGATTGCTTATCACTACAAATATTAATCCTTTTTAAAATGAATAACACCGAAAAAAGATCCGACTCCAACTCAGACTAAAACCTCCAACTCCAACACTCTGATTGTATATAACACTTATTAATGCACTGTTTTATAAATAAATATTTCCTTACAATGCATTTATATATATGTATATATATATATTAACTGATTCATCAATTCATTTTGTTCATCCATTCATGCATTCTTTCGTTCATTGGCTTTAACAATCTTAAGCTTACCATCTAATTAATAATATAATTAAAGTTTATCAGCTGATTATTAATATAGCTGTCATTAATAACTTGAGAATTTGTTATCAGAATGCCAAAGCGTCAAATCTGATTATGAAGAACAACTCCACAACATTCAACCCTGGAAAGAAATCACCTAATATACGAGTTTAAATGCCCTCTTGACGGATGCACTCGTCAGCCACACCCATACATTGGAGTGACAAGTACATTTCTATCACGTCACCTTACTATGCACAAAAGAGAAGGGGCCATTAGAACTCACCTGGGTACGAAACATGAAACGATCTCATGACGAGAGATATTAGTAAACAATACCAAGTATAATATACGCTAACAAGAACCACAGCCATCTAAGAATTTCTGAAGTGACCGAAGAAAACCGATAATTAACAAGTAGCAAAGAATAGCAACCTCATTACCGACAGAAGAATATTATTGAAAGATTTTACAAGCAAAGAGAGAATGAGCAGGACCAAGATATAATAAACGGACATAACGAAGCAGAATAAAAGACAATTTGCACACTCAGAAAATTTTAAAACCTGGAAATATCCATATATGAGCGCTGATGATGAGTAAAATCGGACTATAGCCTATACGCTTCACCAAGGACACCAACGATTTCCTTATTAACTTCATTAAATTGGATAATAATTATAAAATTACTGTTGAAAATATTGAAAAGCTCGGCCGTCAAAAGCTGAAAATTCGTCAAATTCGATCAAATATTGCGTCAATTAAAGGTCTCCTTCCAGCCTTTACGATATATATATATATATATATATATAGAGAGAGAGAGAGAGAGAGAGATATATATATATATATATATTTATATAATATATAATATATATATATGCACGATTTTTATTATTATTTTTATTGTTATTATTATTATTATCGTCATTATTATTACTTTTATTTTCTGCTAATAACATCCATCTATCCGTGTACGATTTGATTTCTGCAAATCATTTTCTTTTCAAATGAATGAAAATAAATAAGCAAAAAACCTACCTGTTTGTTATTAATTCTTTATTATTATTATTTTCATTTAATGTTTTTATTATTATTTCTTGTTATTATTATCTGTTGTTGTTATTATTATTCCCATTATTTTGATTACGTATAAAGACAGAAGAAAATTAATTAAATTAAACCTCAGTCGATAAATAAACTATCATACATTAAATTAAAAGAAAAACTCGTCAGCGTATAAATGGTCGAATTTATAAAATTTAATTATCTATAAAATAATAATAATAATAACAATAATAATAGATTTAATTATAATAAACGCTAGTTGATTCGTATAAACAAAACTGTATCTCCTTGACTACAGCAATAAATTATTATTATTATTTTTTGTTTTGAGTTAATATTGTTATTGTTCTTCTTCTTCTCATTATTATTATTGTTATTATTCTTCTTGTTGTTGTTGTTGTTGCTATTTTTATTATTATTATTGTTTTGCTGTTGATGTTGGCTTTTCTAGTTTATTTATTGCCCTTATCTTATCGTTATTATTTTTTTATTCGATTATATATCCGTTAAATCGAATTAAATCAGAAAAATATTTTCTCGCGGTGGGCAGAATAAATTAATAAATAATAATTTTATTCGCACTTGAACCTTCTTTCTTTCTTTTTATTTACCCACTCACTCACTCGTCTCAACTTTCGTAAGAATCGTCTGGTGAGAATCACAACTCAATTATCGATGAATTTTCGCTAATTATTAATTATTGAGTAAATATACTAATTACTTTATGACATTATTTTTTTGGAATAAGTATGGAACCGGCTGAAGAAAAGACCTTGATTATCAGTCATCAGTCAAGTTCGGCTGAAAAATCCGGTAAGAGCAACTCAGTCTTCAGAAGTGATCGCGCAAATTTACTCGACAACTGGCTGAAAAAGGTCGAATCATTTTCGTCGTTATCAAAAATTTCATCACGCACGCTTTCGTTATCATCACTGGTAATCGTTGTTATCAGTGATATCATCATCATCATTAGCGAGAATATCATTGTTATGAACATTATCACAGCATATGTCATCGTCATCAACAACATCATACAACTATCACCAATATCATCATCATACAACTATCACCACTATCATCATCATCATCATTGCCTTCATCATTACAATCCTCATCATTCCTATCATCATCGTCATCATCATCTTCATCACTATGAGCAGACGAGCAAAAATGGGTCAGTGAAGTTAGTGAATGATGACGTTTTGATGGCTAACGTTCTCGAAATAACTGGATCGTGCTCGGGGTTTGTATAACATCGTCATCGTCATCGTCGTCGTCGTCATCATCATCACCGTCGTCGTCATCATCATCGTCATCATCATTGTTATTTTCATCATCATTGTCGTTATCATCATCGTCATTTTCATCATCGTCAACATTGACATAATCATAATATTTTTTCATGACCGTCATCCTATTTTTTTCCTAAACATAATCCCAGACTTTACACTCGTTCACCATACCACATTTTTCCTCACTTACTCGGTCACTCACTCATTCACTTATATGAAGCGCTTACATTCACTACACGAATCCCGACATGGACGCCAGCAATCTGGCCACCGCTCCCTACTTGTGCCTCATTCTTAGGAACATTAAAAAACATTTCTCCCTGGAAGTCTGCGTTAGTTTCCATTACGATGATGATGATGACGATGATGATGATGACGATAGTGGTACGGATTTGAGAATAATTGATGATGATGAAAAATTTTAAAAATTGATCGTAAGTTAAAAGATTGAACAGTTTTTGAAAGTTTGTCTAATCGCCCAGATGAACAGCGTAACACCGTTTTAGGTAGGATATAAATTATAAAGGACACATGGGACAAAATAAGTTCTCGTAAAAAACCATGCTAAAGACGGCATAATTAAATCTCGAATTTACAGAATAGAAAATGCGCTCAATTCAGAAACTTAAAAAAGTCGTTAATAAATATATATCAAATTGACGTTCGAAAGTATCAAGTATTAATTCTACTTAAGAAATATCGGCGGTACCAAGTTAGATACTCGGCGATACCGAGTATTGCCAATACAACAGCCTAATACTGCAAAAGTATCGCTGATATAACATCGACGATGGCGATACTTCGATCGATGTTAACAATCCTGACCTACTACTAATAATTGTTATTGACGGAGTAATAAATTATTTAATACTGCAGCTGGTAATGTTGCATTTATCATTATCATTTATTAACATATTATTATTTTTTAATATTATTATTATCGTCTCCATCAGTTTGTGGACGATATGAACCTAAGAAGACGCATTCGAATGGACACGACTGCCGAACAGCCATCCCTCAAGAACTTCCTGGCCACTCTACCGCTCAAACTAACAGACGTTAATATGATGATACTTCATTCACTCATTTCATCAAATTTCCTGCGGTAGATCTCTTATAAATCATTATACACAAATGAAAACACAATTATCATCATGATGTTATCTCCAAACAGTTATCTCACTTATAATTGATAAGATTATCATTCATTATTATCTCTATGTAAGCTTCAATGTAGCCAACAGCACGAACGAATCGGCTGTTGTGAAGATGAACTCGTTTTGACAATGATAACAATGATCAAAGCCAATTTTAAATAACGATAAATCCAAAAACCGGCTATATGAGGATTATAATATTTATAAATAATATTTGTATAATCGTTGACGATGCTGAAAGAGCCGTTGAGACCAAGTCTAACATCATTTCACTTAGTAAAGAATCATTTAAAAAGTAAAGTAACAATGCGTTTCGTTCTATCGTAATTATTAATTATTGCACTACACCAGTAAAATATTCCCAATCAAAAGACCATTACAACTAAACAGGATTGGAACTACCTATGCCTTGACATGGAGAGTCTGGCCGCCACATTATTCAGGGCTAAATACGTGCGAACTCTCAAAATTAGAGTTAGGAATTTGTGAATTTGTAATACAACGCGAATGCCATATTTTAAAAATTAGAAACAAAACTAAAAACTCACGATAATATCAACAGATGTTCATAACCAACTTCCACAGATTTACCCAAACTGCAGGCTGTATAGGATTTATTTCAACAAAACCGAATGCGTAGGCGAAAATATCATCATCTGATCGAAGTACAGTGACCAAAATGTGTCCATAATCCATGAAAAAACTGACCAAACATTCTTGACAGATCTATTTTTAACGACTATGACCCGTTTTGTATTTGGCTTTCAACAATTATTTTGCAACGATCTTTTCTGAAATCACATTTTTTGCCATAACCCCTTTTTTTAAAAAAATGATTAATTACACTTAAGTTTATATCCAGGCCTATAATATACACCAATGAATTTGTACACGGTATATATAGAGGTATCTATCTAACACTTGTTCTACAGAACGTTAATAATTTTTAATGAAAACTTCAATTTTAAAACGAGGAAAACAACAATGGTAATAGTAATAATAACAATAATAATAATAATAATAATAATAATAATAATAATAATAATAATAATAGACAAACAAATGTTCATTCAAGTAGAGATAATTTAATTAAAAATCGCAACAAAATTCTTAAGGGCTATTGTCTGAAAGATACAATCATCATCTCCAAAATCTTCATCATTTTATCATCATCATCATCATCAACAACAACAACATAAACACAGTATGCCGATATCGAGGTCATCATCATCATCATCATCGTCATCATTAATATATTTCATCATCATCAATTCCATCGTCATCATCATCATCATCATCATCAAACTCAACTTGTAACCACAAACATTCAACGACAGAACTAACGAAAATTAGCACAGATAGTTTTTCTTAATATCAAAAAATATTTACAAGTCTTATACTACATGAGTGTACAGCTAACTTTATAAAACAAATGCAAACATTCATACAAACAAACAAAGAGACAAACAAGCAGACAAACAGGCAAACATACATTAAAGTAGACAAATAAACAAACATACAACATAAATAACACAAACACAAATGTTCAAACATCAGCTCAACACAGAGGCACCAGTTTTGTGAACCACAAATGATAACAGAAAGAATTACAGTATAAAGGTACATCATAAAAGAATTTCAATAACAAATAAGAACAAGCAGAGAATGTAGAGAAAAGGAAGAGAACAAATAAAGAAAAGGTAAGAATAAGGGAGAAAGAGAGAGATTGAGAAATATTAGCAGAGTTCGATGTCAAATAGGTCGCAGACACCTTCGCTGTCAGACATCTTGAAGTAGTAGTCCTTATCCGATGGTGGTGGACTCAGTCGAAGTGGTGACTGTGAAAACACTGCAAGTAGAATAGATGACACTGATCATGTCATGATGATGACGACGACGACGATGAAGATGACGGCAATGATGTCAACCATGATAATGATATCGATGATGATGATGATGATAATGATTATGAAGATGATATTTATAGTGGCAATGGTGACAATAATGATGGTGATGACATTTTAAATCAAAAATAATAAAAGGATGAAAAAAAAAAGAAATAAACATACTGTCTGAATTAAAAACCTCATCCAAATCCACATCTTTATCTGAAAGCAACAAAGAAAAAAATACTACCAATGCTGATAAAGTACTGTGTATAAGGTAAAATACTGCTACTAACAAATAACTCCAGTACTACTGCTATAGTATAAACCCGACTAGTACTATAATTAGTATTAATGCTACGAATATACTGCAACCAATGTTACTACTGCCTCCTCTACTACTACTACTACTACGGATACAAACCATTGAATGTATTATTTGGAAAGAACTGATTGATGGCGTAGTTGACAAAATCTTCATTGTTTTCATTTTTGACATCAGCTGAAATTTATATAAGATAAAATTTATCATTAAATTGACAATCCTACTGCATGCTCATAGTGACTATGCGCCGGAGATTGTATTAATAATATATTCCAGTTGTTCATCCTTATATATCTGCATAAATTGTTCATCCTTATATATCTGCATAAATGGTTTGGTGAAGAGGTAGGTATGAAGCTACGTATTAATCTGTTCTGAAATTGTAGAGAATATACCGTGTAGATATTTATCACTGAAAAATCATACAAACAACATATTAGAAAGTTATCAATGTAGCTAGAGAAATTACAAAAACAATCCTGCGCTACATTAAAAATGACTAACTAATATTATCGGTAACAAAATCATTGTCATTGCAAATGGCAGATGTGGACGGAACCATATTGTTGTTGTTGCTGCTGCCTACATTGCTGCTACCACAAGTTTTGTTGTTGTTGTTGTAAGCAACGACATTAACAACATTTTTATTAACAATGTTGCTGTACTTTCTAGGTGAAGATCTTGTGATCATTCTGAATGCTGGTGTCGATGTTGGTGTCGTTGCGATGTTGTTGCTGGTGGTGCGGAATGAATCAGGCTGTTGATGTCTTGGAGTTGTCGTTGCTGCTGTTGTCGTTGTTGGGGTCAGTGCAGGAAGAAGGATGGACTGCTGTGTGACAGGAAGTATTGGTGTGTCCATTTTTAAACGTTTGGCAGATGGCTTGCAAGCTGTTGACTGCAAATTGAATAAATTATAAATTATTATTGTAACACCTTACACTTAAAAATAAACAACAAACCCTACAATTTACCAGCAGGCATCAAGCTTGGGCCAAACAACAACAAATTAACAACACTCAAAAAGGTTTAATACTTGATTATATACAGATTAAAATTAGAAAGTGCCATGTACCCTGGTATTGCTCTTATCTGAAAGTTGTTGTTGTTTTTGTAATAATTGTTGCTGCTGTTGTTGAACTTGTTGTTTTGGAATATTTTGTTGGTAGTGTGTTGCAGATTGATTGATTGATTGATTACAACTTGATGCAGAACTGGCCAAGGCCTGGTCAGTTGGAAGGCTGCTGTTGCTGTTGTTGGGAGGAACCTGAACAACGACAGGGTCACTATTTTCAGAATCTTTGTTCAGTAATAGGACGTTGATTGGCCCGTTGACACTCTTGATTGTCATCTTGTATTTGTCTTGCTGATTATTCTATATGTAATGGAAACTATTTAGTCGAGATGTTGCTCAGTTATATTGAATGAATGGTTGGAAAAATTAATTTTTCAAATTTTAAATTAAGATTTAAATGATGTAAAAAAATGAAGAATTGAGAAGCTATGAAACGAACATCAGTCGGAACAGCTGCAACGAGTTGTGTGCCATTAGGAGCCTTGATTGTTAGGATGGTCAGGTCTTTCAGGCATTTGCATATGTCATCATCTTTCAAGTAATTCCGTCTTGGGGTTTGTAAAATATACATGTAAGTGCTCTTAATAATTATATATCAAGCTGTCAGTTGTTGTTATTATTAACAACCCAAGATTACATAATAACAAATCTTTAATTTCACGCAACAACGCAATAGAATCTTTAACTGAATCTACTTTTGGCTTTCATGTTCATCTGTAACATTTAAGAGACTTTGCTCTATGCACGATTTCAGTCTGTCCAAATCTTCTTCGTAACTCAGCATCTTTGATATTTGGTCCTTCTTGCTGTTGATGCGGCTCTGATAGTCTGCATGATTGCTATTCAATCTTAGTGCTCCCCTTGAATTAAACATTTTTTGAATGATAAATGACAAATCATTTTTGTTTACACTGCTCAAGTTTATATATAGTGTTAATTGTTAATGGCTAATAAATAATAATACATTATTTATATTAGTTTTAAATAAATATTCAACTGCAGACCTATACTACTTTCACACTAACTTCCATTGTATGCTATTTTTGGATCTTTTTTCAATCAAACCGATGCCTTCCAACACATTTGTAATGTCATAAATTCTCCTTTTTTGTCTGACGGCCAGATGATCAGCAGCCTATTAAAAATTTCATGCCAAAAATTAAAATTAGGCAGCGAAAACTTATTGCATTCTATAAAAAATAATAAACAACGAACCATTTTTAAATCTAATATCCCATCTTCAGCTGACTCTAACAAGCTGACAAATTTTGTAGTTAGGAGTCCTAGACTCTTTTCATGCCTACTAGGGGTATATGGTATTTCGGCAAAATCGGACATTTTATATTCTAATAAAAAATTTTAAACTTTAACAAACAATAAATAAAAATGAACATAAGGAAAATTGTAAATATTGACGCAAAGTATTATAAATTTGAAGAGAAAATATTGTAAATTTAAAAATCTCAAGCATGCGCACTATCGAGCAAGTTTTTCAGGGATGAGCTGGGATATAATTTTTTCACTTATTTTTCGATGTTGAAATGCCAGGATTACAAGTTATATGGTCGAGGAACATTTTATATACCAATATTTTATTACAGTCAATTAAAAACAGTACAAATGAAAATTTTATTAGCATTTCTTGATGTGGTTTGTATTTATATGATTGTTTAATATTAAGATTAATTATATCGTTCATTCGGATATATTCAGATATTTATGTG
Organism: Helobdella robusta; assembly: GCF_000326865.2. NCBI lineage: Eukaryota > Metazoa > Annelida > Clitellata > Rhynchobdellida > Glossiphoniidae > Helobdella > Helobdella robusta. The sequence goes on from NW_008704034.1 coordinate 1,782,896, forward strand.
GATTTATTGATAAAAAAACATGCACATTATTCGACATTATTCTAGAAATTTTAGTTTAAAAGTCCATGTATGTATTATAATGTAACAAAATCTATAAAATTAAGTTGGAGACAGATGTATATATTGATGGTATATTGTTAGATAAGATGCACAGAGTGCAATAAAACACATAAATTAATATATAGAAATATTTTCAAAAATGAAAACGAAATGAACATGTGGACAAAGAATATACAAATGGAAATGAAAATAAAATAAAAATGTTGAACAAAAGATGACCGGCAGACAGACTGAACAGCTTGTAGTAGCATCGCATTGTAGGCATCAGCAGCGTGAGGCTCTTGTGTACGCGACACACGCGCGCGCACCGAGTCAATAATGTGTGGTATGTACGTCGGTACATGCATGCTCTATGTACATTGTCCTATTTCATGAATCATTCGTTCATTCAGATATATTCAAATGAATGTCGCTTCCACAGAAATATGCTTGCGGTTTGCCTCGTTTTTTTAATTTTAAAATGTATTAATTTGGATATTTCGTTATTTTAACTTTTGAATTATTAAATTATTGAATAGTGTGGGGTTTTATAAGCCTTTGTAAACATTGCCCTTCTTTGCAAAGAGTTATTTTCGTTGATTCGAACGTTGAATTCACTACTGACTGATAGACGCAATAAATTATGGATATCGATAACATGATCATTAAAACATTCAGTGACAATCAAGGTATTTATTATCCAATTGTGTGTCAGAGGGAGGCGAAAAATTTTGTCAAATTGATGATAAAAAATGGGATAAGTAATTTAACGATGAGTGAAGAGATTGGTGAACCTGAGGTAACATTCACTTCATGGAAGAACGGACTGAACAAATCAAGCGTCGGTAGAAAGGTAATAAAACGAATAAACAAACCTTTAGAAAAATATCTTTGGACGGATAGCGAACTGAATGAGTTGGAAAATGAACTGAAAATTGAAATTGAAAAAATAAAACGTACAAAAGCAAAAAAGACAAGAATTCAACTAAAAATTGAACTTGGCAGATCGCCTACGAGCAAAACTCCAATTGAAAAATCGGCTCTCAGAGAAAGACGTTTAAGTTCAAAGAACAAAAATCAAAACGCTCATTATTACATGAGTTTCGATGAGTCGAAGAGAACATTCAACCAGTTGTGTCAAAGTCAAACGAACGTCAAAAACATTTCGTCCAGAAGCGATTTCGATAAGAAAACAGAAAGTTTATCGTTAAGACTGTGTCAGAGAGGTATTTCCTGGTCTGGACCTGAAAGTGAAAACGCGAGAAGTAATGCTGAAAGTAATTCAGAAATCTTTGAAAATTTTAAAACTATAAAACTAAGAAAAGTCGGCCGACCCGATCTTTATGAGAGCAGCAACGATAACAACAACAACAGCGATACAAATGTTAACAGTAATAACGATAATGATAGCAACAGTAATAATAAAGCTGACAACAGTAACAACTGCAATGACACTAACAACCAAAAGTCAGACAAATATGGTGAAGGTGACATAATTTCAGAGACCGATGAAACGATGGAGAACACTGCAACAGACGTGGAAAATTCAATAGCGAACGAACCAGCAAACGACGCATCATCACCGAATTACGAGAACGACGATTGCACAACTCCAAAAGAGTTGGAACGACAAAGCAGTAGCGACGAGAGAGCCGACAATCCGACATGCAACGAATATTTGTACGTCTTCACTGATAGCAACAGCTGCAACAACTCTCCCATCAGATATCACAGGTTTAAAATCGGCCTGACCAATTGCCCTTATGACGAACTACAGAAGGCTTCTGAATTCAACCTCGACATTAAACTGGTTTCGGCGACAGCCGTCAAAAACTCCGGCGGCGTGTTTGAAAAAATTCAAAGTGAGTTGTTGGACTGCTTAATGAAGGGTAAGGACGGTTGGTACTGTTGCTCGCTTGATAAAGTTCTGCAAGTGACTGGTGAAGCCATAACATGGTCATCTTCATCAACGTCCTAATCAAATCAAACTGCTGCTGTGCTGCTGAACATAACTGGATATTTGCATTGATGTCACTACGTTGTTCTTGTTGTTTTTACGTTTATATAGATTTAGATCTCAACTTTTCATTGAACCTTCATTGATTTTACATTTTACAATGCACGAGAATAGTTTTCAAATCGTCGTTGATTTAAATTTTTACGATGTTTCAAAACATGTGTTGTTTGTTGCGTTATGTTTTTCATGGGTAATTTGTGTTATTTTCTGTATTTGTTGTAATAAAAATTGATTTATTAAGATGTCTTGATTGAGTTTGAAACAAAACTAAACGTGTATAAAATCCCAAACCATTCCTAAACACACGTGTATTATAGTTGTCGTCATAGTTACGACAAAGTGTTTCGTACGCTTTCAAACGAAAATATTTTGAGTAGTGGAGAACATGGTGAGATATATGTATGAGCAATATATCAAAAGAATAAACGCGGTAAGTTAAGTTGAAATTTTAGAAATTACTTGAAATGGAGAAACCTTCCACTAGCACAGCACATTTGAGCTACGTTTTCGGCTTAAAAAGCAACGTTAACAACAACATACTCTTCCTAGATGATCAGACCATCATCTACCCGTACGCAACTCAGTGCATTATTTACAATTTAGATCAGAAATCACAAAAATACCTCACGATATCCGAGAAGAACAGAGGAGTGTCTGCTCTCGCCATAAGTCCCAATAAGTAACACAAATTTATGGACTATTTTGATTAAATAAAAAAATTAAAATAAATAAATAACTATTTATTTGACAAAATTATAAATTTTAATTCAAATAATGTTGAACACAGTAGTTTCAAACAACGTATTAAAAATTTGTTACTCATGTAAAGACGTTACCTAGCAGTGGCGGAGAGAGGCGGTGCCGACAAACCTCTAGTATCAATCTATGATTTGGGAGTTCTGCGCAAGAGAAAAGCATTGATAGCTCCCAACAACGATCCAAACACTGTATCAAAAGAATATGTTAACTTGGCATTTTCGTACGACTGCAAATACTTTGCAGCCCAGTTGGGCAGCTCTGATTGGGTACTTCAGTTGTGGCTTTGGGAAAAAGCCAAGTTGGAAAGTTCAGTGAGGGTGACCAACGCACAGCAAACAGCCATCGCCGTCTTTCAAGTCAGTTTGTTCTAACCCTGAACAAATATAATTTAGTCTGAGAAATAGCTTTTCAAAAATCTCATCAAACAAATTTTAATGGTCACTAAAAAATTTTAATTTTTTTTTGCTAGGTAGCTTTCAATCCACTGGACAATTCAAGATTGAGTGTTGTTGGGTTTGGGCATGTTAAATTTTACAAATTTTATGATGGGAATTTAAAGCAGACAACATCCTTAAAACTTGATAACGTTAATTACTGTTGCCAGGTTGGTCGAATTATCATCCTCTATAGTGTCTTGTAATTATAATTTATGGTTCTTAATGATAGTTTAATGGCTTGAAAGTCAGGTTCTATGCTGAAGTGACCTGGTTCAACTGCAGATTGGCCCCCGTATGTAATAGGCTTGAACGTTTTACGGGATGTTTTTTTCATTAGTTTATGTATGCTTGAAACATCATGTGATAGGTGATATTTCTTTTAACAACAACGATGTGTTATTGAAACTAGGTAACAAACAACTGTTGAATGGTTGAATAATAAATAAAATTTTGATAAATGAAACAAATAACTTGCCAAAATAATTTCAGAGCTGGCTTCCAGATGACAGATTGGTGGTTGGTTCAGAAAAAGGAGTTTTGTTGTTTTTTGAAATGGAAGAGTTCAAACACGAAATAAACGTAGCAGAACTTGTCGAGAAAGATTTAAAGTTTAAAGAAACTTTAAAAACTGAAAAACCAAGAAGCAGGTGCAATAAATTAAGTTACGATTTCAATACGAACTTTTAAACAATCGTAAATATTTCATTTATTCATATTTTTATTCGCATGTTTTAACCGAACGAGTAGTAAAAAGTTGGAGATGGATACAGCGACGGATAGCATTGCTCCATCCATCAACAATCTTTCCATGCTGTCGAAAGGTTTCGCGTGCTCCTTGCTGGATGGCTCCGTTCACGTTTTTGACAAAGGAGATGCTTTCGTATATAAGAGGACCAAGGAAATCAGAGTAGGAAAATGTTCAGTCATTTTTATTAATTAGATTTTATTAATACAAAATTAATTATTAAAATATTTAATGTTTATTTTCACAGATGCCAAAAATATCAGAAAATAGTTTTGTAAAGAGGCAGCAGTTGTTGAACAGTTTCGTGGTCAGTCCGAATGAAGAGTTGCTGATTTGCAGCACGATTCAAAACCAAATCTACCAAGTTGCTCTCAACGGCTCTATCAATGTTGAAAAAGTGTGGCAACTAATATTTATTTTACTTTTTACTACTTTTTATTGGAAAAGTTTGCTGAGCTAAACATTTTGTTTGAACATAGATAGAAAGGTTGCTGTTTGAGTCGTTAACTCACACGTTCCACTGCAATGAAGTGCAAGGAATTGACGTCTGCCCTAAGAAATCCTTGGTGGCCTCATGCTCAAATGACCAGTCCATCAAGATTTGGGACTACGATAAGAAGTTGGTGGGGCTGTTCTTTAGTTTTTATTACTTTCCAATTAATGAGCCAATGTTTGATCGTATGGAATGTCAAACCATTGCTGTCGATTTTGTGGGTTTTTCAAAATACATTTCGGTATCTTAAGTCATTTAAATCAATTAAATACTATATTCAAAAGTTTAATGATTCATTCATTACTATTTTTACCAAATCAAACCATCTGTCAATCGTTCAATCATTGAATCAGTCAATTGGAAATATCGAAAGAGTTTCCATTCGAGATCCTGAGTGTGTCCATGCACCCGAGTGGTCATTACCTCATCGCCGGCTTCTCAGACAGGTTGAGGTACTTGGCCGTTCTCGTCAACGACCTCAAAATCATCAAAGAAATTCCCGTAAAGGCCTCTTACAAGGTTTCAAAATGTGTTGCTGATGAACGTGGAAATTTTTTTTAAATTAAAGAAAAAATTTTAACAGAGTTTAACGTCTTCAAATAAAATTTTGCTCTAATAAAGAATACTAATATTTTAAAATACATTAAACTAACACTAGTAAATTTGTTGTTAATTGAGTAAAATTACTGCAACTTTCACTATCCTCTTTTGATAAACTAGCACCAACAAAACTATGATGACATGACATACGTAATTACTACTGAAATATGATGATATGTATTGCTACTACAAGACTGCACGCCTTAAGTATTGTTACTATAGTATTACTACTGTATCAAACTCCGTTTGACCAGTGCTCCTTCAGTAACGGAGGTCACCTGTTCGCGGCCACAAACGGCAACATCATTTCCATCTACTCCGCCATGCTGCAAGAAAATGTCGTCAACTTCACTGGCCATAATATGAAGATTAGGAACTTTGCGTGGAGTAAGGACGATTCCAAGATGGCCTCCTGTGCTGACGTCATCTACGAGTGGGATGTTAGTTGTTATACTCTGTGTGTTTTGTTGTTTGTGTGTGTGTGTGAGAGAGAGAGAGAGAGAGAGAAAAAGAGAGAGAAAAGGAGAGAGGAAAAAGAAAGAGAAGTTACAATCAAATTAAATGGATATTGCACAACTGCAAAATATCCAATGAACGCAGGTGCTAACAGGCAGACGTTTAGGCGAGGTAATAACGAAGATGGTTGCCTACAATGACATTGCCTATGCCCCTGACGGAAAGTCAATTTTGGTAGTTGGGTCCGACATGAAGGTCAAGGAAATTGTTGACTACCAGGTAGGATGTGATGTTGCGTGTGTTTGTTGGCGCTGTTTTTGCATGTCCATACGTTGCGTTTTTTGTTACGTAACGCAGTTTTTTTTAGATAAAAACAAATGTATACAAAATTTAGAAGAAGGATTATTTTCGAAATGCATACTTGTATATTGAATAGTAGAAGTTCATTAATACAACAACATCGTCGATCAGATCACGAGGTCGATCGAACCAATCAACCAGCCAATCACTTCCCTTGTGATACACAATCGTCTGCTGTTCGTATCAACTGCCTCTGGTACTCTGGGAATTGTGAGGTACCCGCTGGCTGAGGGCACCTCATGCACCGTCTACACGGCGCATGAAAGCAACATTACCGGGGTTTGAAATGTTGTGCTTTGTGCTGATTTTTGTTTAACGATCAGAGGTTATTAGTTGAAATAAAATTTATTTTCGTAGTAATACTATCAAACAACAACTTCAGCAAATATAAAAAACAAATGGTAATTTAAATTTCCAACCACCGCAACCACAACGACCACTAGATGCGACTTGCAGCAGACGAGCAGCATCTGATAACATGCTCGTTAGATGGTGGCGTGCTCGTGTGGCGGGTCGATGGGGACGGGGTCGCTGGAGGGATGGCCAGGGGCGTCAAAAAAGACGTAGCATACTCAGAAGAGGTGCTCGTTGACAGGATGGACTACGAAGAACTGGTTAGCTGGTTGGTTGGTTTGTTGAATGGTTGGTTGGTTGGTTGGTTGGTTGGTTGGATGGTTGGTTGGCTGGTTGGTTAGTTGGTCTGTTGGTTGGCTGGTTGGATGATTGATTGGCTGGTCTGTTGGTTGGTTGGCCTGTAGGTTAGTCTGTTGGTTGGTTACTTAGTTGATCATCACTAGCACAATTTTATCATCCCAAACACCATTAAGATCATCATCAACGCAAACTTCATCATAACATCATCACTATCACATTTGTGTGGTCAGGCCAGACTAAAAAAATATAAAAAAATTATTTCGATCATTCTTCTGACATTTATTTCTTACGAAGATTACGAAGAATTTTACTTCGTTTCGTCACAGAATTCCTCTCTAGAAGACCTGAGAAAAAGATTATTAGACTTGAAAGCAGGGAATGACTATCAGCTGCGAATGTTGGAAGCTGGAAACCAAGAGAAGATCAACGACCTTACTGAGAAGTACCTCCAGGAAATGAATAATCTGAAGAACAAAATTCAAGTGAGTGTTGTAATGATGATGATGTTGTTGATGATGACAATGACGATGATGATGATGAAGATGATGATGCTTGTGAGAATTACGATACAGATGATAATAAAATACATGATGAGTCGTAGTAATTCTTTTAAAAAAAAACGAAACTTACAGAATCAGAAACAGGAAAGAGAGAAATTTGAGAAAAGAATAAAGGATGAACTGAAAGAACTGATCGATCGACACGAGGAAGAGACGAGGGACATGGAGCAGCGCAACAACCAGAAACTGATGACGGAGTACGAGAAGTACCAGGAGCTACAGAACAAGAGCCAGCGAATGCAAGAGGAGTACGAGCGTAAAATATTCAGCATCGAAAAAGACCGCGAAAAACGTCTGCACGAACTGACCGAGTACCACGAAGAGAAATTAAAAAATATGGCGATCGAGATTGAAAAGTTGGAGAGAAAGTGTGAGATGTTGATAAGAGAGCGGGAGGAGATGGTGACGCAAATTGAAGAGGATGCTGATAGAGAGATTGTGGCCGTGAAGACGAAACTTCAGTCGAATGTCAAAGAAAAAGTTGCTGCTGTCGATAAAATGAAAGGTTGTTCGCTGATTGGTGGTCATGATATGCGTAAAAGAATATGATTGGCTGGCTGGTTGCAACCATTAAATTATTAAGGATATGATTCGTTGATTGCTTGGATATAATAATGAAAAATTAATTTTCGATTTAATCATAAAAAGTTGTTTGATAATGTTAATCTTAAAATAATTATAATGTTATATGCTTCCAATGTGATGCCTCGTTTAGCATGTATTCATGTATTCACTCATGATATCTGTGTGTGTGTCGTTGAATCCTCTGAACATACAAAGAACGTAATAGACCTTTAACCTTTGACCTTTTTCATCCACAAATTGTCCCAACGTAGGTCAGGTCAGTGTGATGACGAAGAAGTTTCTGAGCATGCAGAAGGAGATGGATGCCAACAAGGAACTCATTGATAAAGGTCTTCAATTATTCTGATGCTCTCTTCCTCATTAAGTTTCTACTGAGAATTGTTTAGTGAATTTATTGATGACATTTTGATTCTAACTAAAATAGCAAATTAAAACCCTTTAAAAAGATTTGCAAATAAATTTTAGAAGTTTTCAAGTTCATAATTTATTACGTTAAATATCGCTTACTTATATGATTTTCAACCATAGGAAAATCAGAGATTTCAAACTTGAATGGTACGATAACGAACCTGGAAAAAACAATCACTGGTTTAAAACGGGAGATCCAGGAAAGAGATGACGCTATCCTCGATAAGGTGGGTGGGATTATTCGTCTCCTTAAGCCATCTCAATGATTATGCCCACAACTAAATTTGCATATTTGTTAACATGTCTGTACATTTTTTTCAAACTTCTTAAATACATCCAACTGAATGTGATTTTTGGGATTAAATTTTTACGGTTCAAAACTATTTTTAAAGTTAAGTCATTCTATGACTTATAAGAATTCGTTAAAAACCATGATAACATAATAAAATATTCATATATGCTATATATAGAAAGTTATGAAAGAGATGTTAATCTTTAAATTTTTCACTTAAATTAGGAGAAAAGAATTTACGAATTGAAAAAGTTGAACGAGGAGGCGGAGAAGTTTAAATTCGTCCTCGACTATCGCATACACGAACTCAAAAACCAAGTTCAACCGAAGGATGACGAGATCGAAACCAAAAAGGACATCATGAACAATGTTGGTGATGATGATGAAGGCGATGATGATTTTGATGGTGATATTATTGGTATGATGACGCTGATGACGCTGATGACGATATGAGTATGATATCAATGTAGACGGAGACGAAGATGCCAATTAATTTTACGTAGTTAAGAGGTGTCCTGGGGCACTTAATGATGACGTCGTAAGGGACGTAAGTTTATTGAAATTTTTCAAATTTTCTTTACTAAACAGTTTAATGTCGTTAAGATAAGGAATAAACTGTCAACCGATAGATGGAGCTGGAGCTGGGCAGGTACCAAAAAGTAACCACACAGTTGGAAACCAACTTGGATAATGCCAAACAGAGGCTCTCTGCTGCCGAAAAGGAACTGCAGAAAGAAAGACAGAAGGTTAATGAAAGTCATGCAAAATAGATTGGATGAATAAATGAAACAAAGAACAAATGAACAAACGAACGAACAAAAACGAATCAATGCAGGTTCACGCTGTTGAGATGAAAGTTCAGTCATTCAAGACGGATCTGCACAACTGTGTGGGCTACATACAAGACTACAAGTTACTCAAAAGTACAATCAGAGCCATGTACTTGAAACATGTGCAAGACGATATGGTATACTCTCGGTTCATTGGCTTTATTTCATTGATTAATATTTTTCCGGATTGGTCCAGACGACGTTCTGTAAAATTAATCATCTAATTCTACCAATATAGCGAGATTACGTAAGTGAAGATGCCGATAAGAAGAATGACTTCGCCCGTCAGAGAGATCACCTAGAAAAGACCATGGTATCTCTCGTTAAGAAGCATCAGAGGGAATCTAACGTTCAAAAAACTGATAACTTACGAATTATGCAGGTCTTTTACCTCATTTGTTTCATTACCTTTCGAAGTTTTTAACATATTTGAAGATTAACAATTGTTTTAAAATTATTTTCAAATATAGGACAACATCAATCTAATCAAAGAAGTGAACGAACTACGAAGGGAACTGCAGATATCAAACGTGAAAATTCACGATTTGGAAGTAGCCGCCAAGATAAGATTGCGCAAAAACGCGAACGCATCTCTGACAGCTGCCACTGCAAGCAATGATATCTACAAAATTGGAACTTCTGCTGATGAATACAAAAATGCAGACGAGGCAACATTGAGGATGGAAATGATGGAGAAGAACAAGTTGCTGGAGTTGCAGCAGGAAGAAATGAAGAAGCTGAGGAATATTCTTCAACAAATTGAACTCGGCCACAATAGCAGACCATCATCTGGTCAGAAATTATCACCCATCAACGGTGATAAAAATTAAAAATGATTATATGCTATTGCTTATTCATTACTTATTCATTACTTATATGAAAATGTTGTTAATAAACGTGTTATATAGAATTGCATTGAATTTGTTATTTAACTCATGACCTAGACAAGTGATGTTGTATATGTGAGAAAGAAATTATTTATTAATATATATATATCTATCTTTTGGTGTTATTTTTCAGAATGTATGTATATGGGTATATGGCTCTTAAAAATCATAAAATTTCTTATCTCATGCCAGCTAAACCTTCGTTAATTTTTGAACATGACTTGCTTGTTTACTTTTTCTTTGCCGATTTGCTGATTTATTTAGGCATTATCTATAGACATTTTCCTCGAACAAAACAAAAACGAATAATAATTAATAGTATTTTTAAAAAAATACGCCAAATTCTGTTGAATATTTAAAAAAAAACAACCTCAAAATGTCTCCGCCGGATTCATCAAAGATTTCCAAAGTTGTCGTCCACCCGTTGGTTCTTTTGAGCGTTGTCGATCATTTCAATAGGATGGGCAAAGTAGGAAACGTAAAGCGGGTTGTTGGTGTTTTGCTGGGGGCCAATCGCCAGGGAGTGCTCGATGTCTCTAACAGTTTCGCTGGTAAAACAAATTTTATTTTTAAATCACAGAATTTTGTTATGAATTGTTTTTATTTATTATTATTTTACTAAAATAAAATTTTATTTATTTAAATTTTGGTTTTTTTAGGTTACTTTATTTTATTGTTCTATTCACTCTTTAACATTTTGATATCCCAGTACCTTTTGACGAGGATCCCAAAGAGCAGGATGTGTGGTTCCTTGATCATGATTATTTAGAAAACATGTACAGCATGTTTAAAAAAGTAAATGGTTAGTTCAGTTCTGTAATTAAATTTAAATAACTTAAAAATTTAATTCATATTTTAATTCCTTTTACTCATTATTCTGTTATCAATTAATTTGATTTATTAATTTTAAAATGCTTTACATTTTTAATCTAAGCACGTGAAAAGATAATAGGCTGGTATCATACTGGCCCCAAACTCCAGCAGAATGATGTCATCATTAATGAATTGATTAGAAAATATGTGACCAATTCTGTAAGTATTGATTCATTTGTTTGGAGATGTTCATATCTTTTTTTTATCCTTTTTTCAAGTTGTTCATTAATCGTTTATTTATTTATTCCATATTATAGATAATAATAATTTCATATTTTATTTTGAAAATTCTAGGTACTTGTGATAATAGATGCCAAACCAAACCAGGTAGGACTGCCCACAGAAGCGTATTATGCTGTTGAAGAAGTTCACGATGTATAGTAGTCACTTTCATTAAATTCAAACTTATTATCTCACTCTTAATTAATTATATTAAATTATTAGTTTACATTATTTATCATTAAAATTTTATTAGCTAAATTATTAACAGACAGAAAATTTTACTAAAACTTCTCTTTGTTGTAATTAATTTATCAAACTATCATTAAATAAAATTAAGCATCAAATATCTTGCCTGCACTAATTTGTAGTTTTTATTTTTTGTGTATGCGGTGTATATTATATTTTATAAATTTTTATTATATATTAAATTATATTTTATTTATTATATAATTATTTTTATTTTTTTTATTTACAAATAATAATTTCAGGATGGTACCCCGGCTGCAAAAACATTCGAGCATGTGGCCAGCGAAATTGGTGCTGAAGAGGCAGAGGAAGTCGGTGTAGAACATCTGTTAAGGTGGTCATTATTGTTAAAAAAAATAAATGGGTGGTGAATGTTGAATATTAATATTTGTAATGTTAAATGGTAGGGATATAAAAGACACATCTGTGGGAACCTTGTCCCAACGGATAACCAATCAGCTGACTGGTCTCAGAGGTCTCAAGATGCAGTTGGGTGAAATCCACAGCTATCTTGAGAAGGTTTCTATCAATTATATAAAAATAATGTCATTTTATAATTTATTAATTTATTCCTAATAAATCTTAAATTTTATGGTAATTATTTAAATATTAAACGAATATTAAACGCTAACTGAAGATTGATTGATTGATTATTTAAATATTATGTTAATTCACTGTTTAGGTTTGTTCAGGCACGATGCCAATAAACCACCAGATCATATATTTGTTACAAGATGTCTTCAACTTACTGCCTGATATCAACTTACAGGTAAATGGTGATTTCAGTCATGCATTATTCAATTTAGAACAATATGAACCTGTGAAAGAGATTCTCTAATCAATTCATTGAAAATTACAATTTTATTATAACAATTTTTTTATTGCATTTTTTAGATTTGATAAGCCTGTTTATTGATTTGATAAAAATACGTGTATCTATTTTTTGACAGCCCTAAACACATGTTCCTATTATATTGGTTTGATGTATTTTCTTTTAAATACTTTTTATACAATATTTATAAAAAAAAATAATGTAAACCTAATTTTGATAACTACCAACAATCCACAATGAAATGATTTTCTGCACCAGTCATTCGTGAGGTCAGTGTATGTGACGACCAATGACCAGCTTCTCGTCGTCTACATATCTGCCCTCATCAGGTCCATCATTGCCCTCCACAATCTCATCAACAATAAGGTAGGTAGTGACTTTATCTTGTCCATTTTTTTCCAACTATTTGTTATTATTTAACAACACTTATGAATGTTTTATAGTAGAAATAAAAGATTTTTTTTATGTAATGATTTTAATTTTCTGGATCGTTTAAAGTTTCAAAATTTTGACAAAGCATTTTGAAATATTTTATCCAGGTGCAAAATAGAGATAGTGAAAAAAATGAGGGCGCCAAAGATTCGAAGGACAAAAAGAAAGACGATGACAAAAAAGGAGCCAAGAAAGATAAGAAGGATGAAAAGAAAGATGGCGCTAGTAAATCGGATGTCAAGAAAGAAACTGATACCAAAAAGAAATGACATTAAATTCCTTATACATACAACAATATTGTCCAATTATACGCTAGTTTCGTTGTTTGTTTATATGAAAATTAATAATCGTTCGTTTTATTGAAAAATAGGAAGTACTTTTTCTGATTATGCTCGGCCGAAGTATCGCTCGACTTAGGTGTATTTCAGTGGATCGGATGATTTTAGGTTTTACCATGTCGATTTGATATCTAAGTGTCTAGAATTGGTTTTTAATAATTTTTTTAATATTTTATGAGATAAAATGCACAAAATCTAGTTCATTACACGAGGAAGTAAACAAAGGTGAAAACGACAGTTTGAAATGAATCAGCTTAATTATTTTTTTTAAAAAAGCGCTACATCATTTAAACTTTTAGCTTGGTACATAGAGCGCATGTTTATGCGCTTGCTCAGTCGACTATAAACACTAACAAAAATAGAGGGAGATTGCATTTTATAATTTTATAATTCTGTATTTTCCAGTTAGGGTTTGCATTTTTTGGAATCTTCATTCGAAAATAAATATTTTGCAGTTTGTTGTATTGGTGTGAGGACTGTTTCGCGATTGTCTCCAAGGTGGACTGAATCTTTCACTAATTTTTCACTAATTGCAAATTCTGATATATATATTGTTTACTTTACTTTACACATCGTTTCTATCTGTGTGAAATCGTCTTTAAATTAAAATATTCCATTTTTAATCATTGTTTCCCGTTTGTCTGCAATATATTTAGTTTATCTTTGTTAATATTTGCAAAGAATGGACTCAAATGTGGAAGATAGTGTCACCCCTTCATTGTTGGCTACAGAGACTGAGGATAGAGCAAAACCAGCAGCTGATGATGCCACAGACTCCGTCACCCAGAATCTTCAGGAAGGATACAGTAAGTTCATTTTATTTTTCAACTAAATAACTTTACATTTGTACGGAAATTATTTTTTAGTCAGATGTTCTATATCATTTTATTTTCAAAACAACATAATAAACTAATTACTAAATTTAGTGTTTTTTCCTAATCAAATTCAGGTTGTTGTGAGTATTGCAGCTTCATTGGCCGTTCTGAAAGCTTTTTTTCAAAATCAAAAAGGTTCTGCAGCTGTGTCTGTTCAAGGAGTTACTCCTCATCTAAGAGAGACAAGTCTAATCACTCTCACAATTCCAGAAGTTTTGATAAGGTCGGTTGATGTTTAATGTAAATTATTCATAGAAGTGTAAAATAATTTTAATAATTTAAATAAAATAAAGAGTAAAATGTTTGCCTATAAACTAACTTTATAATCGTATCACTATAGAAAAGATTACTATTGGCAAAGAACATTAAAAAAAACAGTGGTATGATCGGCCGGGAGAATTCATTTACTACAAGAAGTGAAACAGGTATTGTTTCATAATTCTCATGTAATAATGTTTATATTCAATGTGTATCTGTTGTTATGCTTTTATGTTAGTTTAAAATTTGTAAAAAAAAGTTTTTACTTTTTCAGCGAACAAGTCGTTTGAGTGGGGACCATATTTGGATAAAGAGAATGCCATCGCTGCTCCTGTTTGCTGCTTCAAACATGTCAGAAACAATTTATTATTAATTTATTTGTGGTTGTGAATGATTGGCGTCTCTCTCTTCATTGGATATTTAATTTTTGCTGTTTCATTATTTTTAATTGATAGAATAATTATAATTATTATTTATGAATGGTCAGTGTTATTCAAATGATTTCTGGCAAAGCGTCATTATCAACATGAAAGTTGAGATCCTCAACTTAGACACCAACTACACTGAAGATAAGGCATACTGGTTTGCCACCATTAAACATGTAGCCGGTCAGTTATTATGATGATGAGGAAGATGATGAGGATGATGTTTATTTCTGTACAACTATGTTTCTGGCAGACTAGAGATGAAAGGGTCATATTATTTCAACCCCCACAGGCTACTTCGTGAAGGTGAGATTTGAAGGTTACGACGATGATGGCTCAAATGATTTGTGGGTGCACCTGTGCTCGGAGGCCGTCAACCCGGTTGGGTGGTGTGCCATTAACGGGAAGAGGATCATTCCACCCCTCTGTGAGTCTTGCTTGCATGCTTTTTTTTCAGTTTCTAATTTTATTAGGCAAATAATTTCCAAAATTGAAATTATCTTTTGTTTTGTCATTGTTTGTAAGATGTTGGATAAAAATAAGCAATGCCAATTAATAGTAACTGCTTGCTGACAGCGATCGAGTCAAAATACAATTGGAGAGAATACCTCCTCAACGCACTTACTGGAACATTCACTCTTCCTTACGACTTTCGACAGCGAGTCATCGACTGCAACAAATCCTGGCCGCTAGTGCCCGGTCTGCAAGTTGAAGTGGTCAACAAAATGTGCTTGTCCTCTACCAAGGTGGCCACCATCGAGGAGAACAAGGGTGGCCGCTTGAAACTGAGATACAATGATTCCGAGGTTAATTTCATATTTTGCTATAACTTTTCACTTTCTTGATTCGTTTTGTGTTAATTTTCTTGTAAAATAGAGTTAGCTTGTTAATTTATGGATCTGTGCATCAATTGAACAGGGCATCGACAGTTACTTCTGGTGCCACTGCCTCTCAAGTCTCATTCATCCTGTTGGCTGGTCGAGTCTGGTTGGCCACAACATCGAGGCTGGTGCCGGTTAGAAGATAGTCAACTATTTTGTTGCATTTGGTTATTGTTTACTCAATAAATTGATATTTAATTGGATGGTAATTTTGTTGATATTTCATTCAATTACTTTGATATTGATTTTTTTGCTGACACCATCTCTCCATTCAGAGTACAAGGCAGCTTCCTTGAGCAAGGCAACGTTCAATCAGTACCATGCAAAAGATGCAACACCCAGCATGTTCTGCAAGGTATGTTTAACGGGAATGTGCTAATATATTCAATCACTGTTGCATCAGTATATCATC
Source organism: Helobdella robusta (assembly GCF_000326865.2). Lineage (NCBI taxonomy): Eukaryota > Metazoa > Annelida > Clitellata > Rhynchobdellida > Glossiphoniidae > Helobdella > Helobdella robusta. Next base: position 1,798,812 of record NW_008704034.1, read on the forward strand.
ATCATCTATTTTTGTCCTCAATGTTCTTGTCACCATCAACTTATTTGCTCTAAGTTATTTTCATTCTGGGTATGTTTTCTTACTTTATATACCTTAGGCACCAGACTCATACAACCTAGTTAAACAAATCATACAACAGATGGCAGAGAAGTGCAGACTAACAAACCAGCAGGCCCTACCACCAGCACCTAAATCACCTCCACCACCAATATCTCCCCCGCCATCTGGTGTGGCTGCCCAACTGTTCAGTCACCTTGCATCTCGTCAGCAGCAGCAGCAGTCCAGATTCGTTCCTGGCATGAAGTTGGAAGCTGTTGATCCTCTTAATTTGGGCTCAATATGTGCTGCCACTGTCGATAAGGTGAGTGCATTGGATTGGGTTGATAATGAATGCTCTCTCTGGTTGATAATGTGCCTATTCTGATATGATCTTTTAAAGTCAAATTTGTTGAATGTATGTTAAGTCCTGTAAGTATCATATATGAATAATTGAAAACACTTTAATGATGGTGACAGCGTTGTTTTAGTGGTAAAAATGTTACCCTCTGCTTTTTTTGCTACGAGTAGGTTTTGAAGTTTGACAAGATAATGGTGAGTATAGACGGCGCTGCTGACACATCGCCAACATCTACGACCCAAGCGACGACAAAGTTTCACAACAGCAGCCACACCAACTCTCAGCAACAATTACAGAACAATAGTTTTTGCTTTGACGCCAGGTCGCCTTATATACTTCCAGTTGGATTTTGCAAGATCAATAATATTGAGTTGACTCCGCCCAGAGGTGGGTTATGATTGCTAATCAGCTCTTCCATTGATTTCTTTAGTAACTTCTTATAAGTTTAGTTGTTTGGCCTTGCAATCTTTTTTGGCTGTATTCATTTGTGAAATAATTGGCTTGTTTTATTGTTTGAGTTTTTGCATTTTCGTTCACAAATCGCCATATTTTGCATTCTGCAAGATTATTTCTTTCAATCTAATGACAAATCTAAAAAACAAAAACATAAAAAATTCACACAAAACGAAATTACTTCCTCGTGAAACTGCAAAAACATTACCACTACTGACTATTTCACCACTACCCATCACCCAATTCAGGTCACAAACTTCCATTCGACTGGTACGACTACCTACAAGAGACCCGATCTGTGGCAGCCCCAGTCGAACTTTTCAACCAGACCGTACCCAAACATGGCTACAGGGTTGGCATGAAAGTTGAAGCTGTAGATCTCATGGACCCCAAGTAATCCGCTCTAACTATTAATTAATTATAGTTGATTAATTAATTAATTCTTATGTAGATTGTTAATTCTGAATGTGTTATTGCTTTATCATTGTCGTCGTCATCTTCAACGCTTTCATCACCATTGTTACTATCATCAGTTTATCATCATTATTGCCAGGCTGATATGTGTAGCAACGATAACGACGATAGTTGGTCGACTGATGAAGATTCATTTCGACGGCTGGGAGGTCCTATACGACCAGTGGGTTGATTGCCAATCACCTGACATCTACCCGATTGGCTGGTGCCAACTTTTCAACCACAGACTCGAAGCACCGAGGATGTTCGGAGACGGTTTGTGATGGTGTTTTGGGATGTAGATATTGTTGGTGTGAGTGCGGATATTGGGATAATTTGGGATGTGGATATTGTTGGTGTAAGGCATGTTTGTTGTTAGTTCCACTGATGATCGTGCTGATTAATGATGGTGGCAGAAAAATATTAAGGTTTTAGTTTAGTTTATTTTCAGATATATATATATATATATATATATATATATATATATATGCATCGCTTATTTTTCAATTTGTTTGTAGATATCATATTGGTTGTAATTCTTGTTAATTCTTATTATTATTATTGTTAATTATAATTTTTATTATTATAGCCACTGGCGACCTGACGTACAATGGAGTTGTGAACGCCGGTAATAAGAAAACGAACAGAAGTCATCTGTTTAGGGGCGGGAGAAAACGTAAGTTAGTGAAGTCGGAAACTGAGGATGTTGAGAATGAGGATGTTTATGATGGTGCTGATGGTTTCAGAAGAGCAGTTATCGTCATAGAAATGTCGTAATTATCATTGTAAACATCACCTTAAACATCTTTACAATTTTGACGCCACGCAGGCAAGCGCATGAAGCAACAGAGTTGTGCACCTGTCGACGTCATCACCGGCTACGCCACCACCATATCAGCCGCAAACCTCGCGAATCGCATTGGAGTTGTTGCAGCTGCCGATGACGACGACGACGACGACGATGATAACGATTGCGGTGGCAATGTCTATGGCAGAAATTTAAAGAGAGGTTTTTGTTTTAGCCTCATATGTTTTAAACTCATCGACGTAGACTACGATCAAGACTTTAAAAATCTGTGATACGTCCGGTGTTGTTATATGGTGCAGAAACATGGCCAATGACAACCAAACTGGAACTACAACTTCAACGAACCGACATGAAAATGCTTCGATGGATGCAACGAATTAGTCTAAAGGACCACATCAAATCTACCGAAATCCTGCGTCGTGCTGGTTTAGATGATATAAAGGACGAATGCCGGCAACACCGTCTGCGGTGGTTTGGTCATGTCAAACGAAGTGGAAACAGTGCCATAACTTCTCTTGCAGATGTTGAAGTACCTGGCACACGTCCTAAAGGCCGTCCAAAGAAGTCCTGGTCGCAAACAATCGAGCAAGACATGAAAGCTCTAAATTTAAATGAAATGGATACAACTGATCGTCTAATTTGGCGCAAAAAGTTGATGGCAAAGAAAACAACGTCCTACCTCGGGAAACCGGGTCTCTGGACGCAAAACGAAGATTGATTGATTGATTTTGTTTTAGCCAGTTTCTCTATGTCCTTTTTTTTCAAACTTTTTAAAAATTTTATAAAATAGTCTTGAAATAATTTGAGCGATTCATAATAGTTATTGATGATTTGCAGTCAACATCCACATAACGTCATTGTAGTCACATTGCATCAACACCTTCACGTCGTTGTCATCATCATCATCATCATCCTCACATTTGATTGACAGCATCAACGAAACCATCCATCATGGGCAAGCAAGATCACATGAACGCGGGCTTCTTCTCAGAGTCCAGTCCGGTATACTCCCCATGTGAGGAATCCGACCTTGACCTTGACCTACAGAAACAGGCAGACGACGACGACCTCAATAAGAATTTCGCTTTTGATAAGAGCAGCGATAAAAATAGTAACAATAATAAAGATAATAGCAGTAACATTGGCGATGCTAAAAGTAGTAATAAGTTATTGTACACATCTATTAAAAACAGTTTAAGTTTCAAGTCAGATAGCAACGTCTCTCTTAAAAGTGATTTTTCGAACTCTGATCTAAAAAAAACGGTTGATGAAAAGTTATTAAATGACCATTTAAAAGTCATTTCCTCATAGCGTCTACGTCAGTTCCGGTAGTGGTGTCCTTGGTGTTATTATTATTAATATTATTGTGGTTATTATTATTATTATTATTACTAAGTGGAGTGATTGGTGAGAAGGTGTATGGGTTCTTCTTGTGCTTTTTTTGAACTGGAAATAAAATTAATAATGGCTGAATCATGTTTTGCTAGTTAGTTGGTTGATTGATTGACTGGTTGGTTGGTTTGTTGCTTGGTTGGTTGGTTGGCTGGTTGGTTGGGCAGCTTGTTGAAATCCTACATCACAAGACATTTCGATTTTAAAAAAACAATTGTGGAATAAACATTTGGTTTTTTCAGTTTTTGTTTTTCATATTTCGTTTTTTTTAAGAAAAAACTTGAATTTCATAAATGTATAATAAATTTATAATTTTTATAAAAGGTTTAATATACTTTTTGATGATTAAAATTTAGCAAACGATTCAATTACAAAAAGTTTTTTAATACAAAATTTGAGAAGTTTTCTTTTAATACAAAGTTTGTTTTAATTTATTTTCTGGCATTTGTATAATGTTGTTTCCATTGCTGACACAATCCATATGAAGAAAATTATAGCAATTATACAAAAAGATGAACCGGTATCATTAATATGATAACTTTATGTTAATTTTATGATAATGATATATCGATTTTAACTTAATTTTTTGGAAGAGATGATAATTTGAATAATTGGAATTTTTAGTAAACTGTATGTTGAATCTCTAAGGTAATTAAGATTTGAGTGCTAGATTTGGCGAGCTATTTTGTTTGCAATTAATGTATGTTGTATGCATGCGTGTGGGTATGTATGTAAATATGTGATGTTGTTATATTTAGTTGTGTGTGTTCGTCT